>NW_028120800.1:0-350000 GCF_965178545.1 Coloeus monedula | reverse complement strand
ACACCAAAGCTCAAGCCCTCATTTAGAGACCCTTGGAAAAGCAAAGGTGAGAGGGGATTACCTGGAGCCCCAGGGGACCGAGGCGAAGGCGATGAAGAAGCAGACAGCAAAGTGCTTCCACTGCTTCTCACTCCAGCAAAGGGAACATCCCTGGAATTTCATGTCCAGCGTCGCTCCCAAACCCCACAGGTGAACCCACACGTACTCCAGGACTGATCTCCTTCAAACTTCCAGCAGCACAGACTCACCGGGAGAAACTGCGATCCAAGGACACACATCAGCAACCGTCTTCCCGCTTGCCCCTCTCTCCACATTTTCCCTTTCCAGCGGGATGCAGGTGCCACCCCCCAGAGGCAGGAAAACTGCCTTGCAATCCGCTACAAAACCTGCCTGGAAAGCCCAGGATGCCCGGAGCCAGCAGCCGTTTCTCCTGGAGCTCCTGCTGACAGGCATTTGAAGCCTGCTGTGCCTCACAGCTGCTTTTCTGCCAAGGGCATTCCCATCTTTTCTTTTTTAGCCCAAAGAAAGGTTTGCAAAGCTGAGTTTTGTGAGAAGCGCTTCATATTTGGATCATTCTTAACTTGGAGTTTCCCTTGGCACCAAAATCAGGGGCTCACCTTTTGCTTGGAGCTTGGCTGAAGTCCTCAGCAATGCCAGGGAATGTGGCCATTGGAGGCTTTGGGCAGATTTGGCTCATCTGCCTTTTTAGGCCTTGTTTCTTTCTCTCAGCCTTCCCACTGGATTGTGGCCTCCGAGGAATACGTAAAATCCCATTCCATTCCTATTCTTTCGGACAATTTTTTGCACCGTCCCTGTACAAAATGAGGCCCCCTGTTCGGATGCTTTTCCCCACCGTTCCCCGGCACTTTCATCTGCCGGTGCATTCCCTGCGTTGCTTGGGCTCTTCCCAGCTCTCTGAGCTCCTTCACAAGGCAGGAGATCGATTTGGCCCAGGAACTAAACCCTCCCGAGGAATTGTCTGATGCCATCTCCGCATTTGACACCTGATCCTTGTGCTCAAAGGATCCCTCTTTCTTCCCTTCAGCCAATTCCAAGGCTCGCTGCCCCCAGCTGCGATCAGGCCCCAGCCTGATCCCTGCAGTCTTCCCTGCCGGGATCCTGCTCAGGAATCCCTGGGCTACAAATGTAAGAATTCATTCTTCCCACCCCTGCCCAGTTCCAAAGGATTTGGTGTCTGCCTTACCTGGCTGGAGCCTGCTTCCAACTCTGTTCTTGCTGCTTCTGCTGCTTTCCAGTTCCCAGGAATTCCACCGACGGAGCGACAGCGTTTTCCAGCTCCGCCAGGATTCCCTCTGCTGCGTTTGGGTGCTGGAAGGATATCAAAACCAGGCTCTCTGGGGCTTTACTATCAGGAAATTACATCCCCGGATTTGTTCATTTCCAAATATTATCTCTTCCCAACAAAGCGCTGGGCATCCAAGGAATACAGAAAGTGATGGGCTGACCACTGCTTACTCCTCTGGAATGTCAGAGCTTGGAAAAAAAGGGCACTTGAGGCTTCTCCTGGTGCTGCCCGTGAGGTGTATTTTACTTGAGAGCCCCTTCCCGTGTCTTTCCCTGTATCCACCAAAAAATCCACCCCTTCATTCCCCAGCTGCTTGCTTCCTCCCTCTTTTCCTGTATCCAACGGAATTTTAACAGGTCAATAGTCCCCTCTGCAAGAGCACCTTTCATTCCAAACCTAAGAACAAACGAATCACTTCCCTTCCACCGTCCTTATTAGGATTCCACTGAGAGCAGTGGATGGAAAATGATCCTCTCCTGGTCCCTGCTGGATTCCCGGAGCAGGGATCCTTTCCCTCTTTCCCCCCACCACGGTGCCCTCCTCCCCCTCCCGCCCCACCCCACACCCTTTTCAGGCTTTGTTCCACAGCTTTTGCCTCCAGGCCTCAGATCCTTTCGTTCTCCACGAGCTCCCAGCAGCTCCACAGCCTTTCCTCTCCCATCCTGACCATTTCTCCGGGAATGGAGCTCCGCATTTCAATTGCCTTCTCTTTTCTCTGACAATTCCCACCAATCCAGAAGACCTAAAGCTGACACAAGGAACACTCGGTGCCCACAAATCCAAACCCAGACCCGGCCATCCCCAAACCAGCAACTCCCGGACAATTTGCGTTCATTCCAACCTAACACTGAGGACTCACCCAACCCTTCAAAATTCCCAAGAAATATCCTGTTGCCTTCACAGCTCCCAGGGGATTCTGCTTCGTGCTCACACGAAGGATTTGGGACTTCCCTGAAAAAACCCGTGCAGGGCACGCTGGAATCCCCGATCCCGTGAATCCGGGGAGCGTTAAAAGCTCGGTCCAGCCTGGGCCCCCGGAAATTTTTGCCAAGTATCCCCCAAGTCCTCGGGATAACAGAACTCTCTGGTACTGCATTTTTGGCGTTGTAAAGCCTGGAATTACTCTATTCCTAGTGCTGGGCTCTGCATATGGCCGAGAAAATCCCGGCCTCCACACAGACCCAGGTTCCAAACTTTTGGATACATTTCAGCAAGCCGAGAAATTCACCTTCCCTACTCCTTCTTAAGGGCATCCTTCTCTTCCCTTACCCGGCGTGCTCTCTCCCACTGGGGGTGGGTTTTCCCCTTCCCATGCTAATTAGTCCCTACTTCTAGGAGGTTTAGGTACCTTTCTTCCCTGGGACGGATTTCTTAACACAGCTACCGAGGCTTTGGGAGTCTCCTTTATCTTCTACTTTCTGGATCCAGAAATGCCACAATCCAGACGCCCAACTTCAACAAGACATCCTTTCTACCTAAAAACACACACTCTCAACTCTTAGATCTTTTAAAGTTTTACCCCCGCAAAATTCCCCTATTTTTCCACCACTGAATTCCTCAGTCCTGCTTCCAAGGATTTCTTGAATACCACGGGGCTTTTCTCAAGATTTACCCCCACGACCTTCCCTACGTGCCCACTGCTCATCACCTCATTTTTCCCTCAATGTGGTCGTTCTCCACCCCAGAGACTTTGTCAAGTGTTGCCTCCAAAATGTTCCCCATCTCTCCACTACTCAGTTCCCCATTTTGCCTCCAAAATATTCCTTCTGTCCCCTCCAGATTGCATCCACTTTTACCCCCAGCGTTTTACTTCCTCTACAATATTGATTCAACCTTTTCCACCCCAAAAATGTGCATTCTCTCCCTTAAACAGCACCTCAGCTTTTCCCTCAAAAATGCCCCAGAGGGAAACTCAGATTCAGCCCCCAAACTCCCATTTTCCTACACAAACAGTTCTTGTGGCCCCTCTCAATTCCCCCAGGCTTTCAGCTAAAGGAAGAACTGGAAGCCTATTCCCTCATCTCCACCCTTGTTTTGCTTTCCTGGAAAACCTTGCGATCCCACACTTTCTCCAAGAGATCTGCTGGGAGTACTGGAAGGTTTGCTCTCTCAGAGCGCCAGGGGGCTTTACAGCACTTGTTCCTCTGCATCTTTACCCTTTTATCAGCTTTCCCCTGGAACGGTGTTGTGGGAGAAGCTTGGAACTACCAGAAATGGATCGCGTTCACATTTTTTCCCCACCAGTTTTTATCTGGTTTCAGATTCCTGGAATTACCCTCAAATGTGCCCAGGAACACTGCTGTGAAAGGATCAATGAGAAGAACAGCCGGAAAGCAGAAAACCACCTCCAGCAGCAGCCACAATGATCCCATTTCTCTTCTTACCTGGTCCTGCCAGAGCTCCCAACAGCCATTCCCATTCCAAAACAAGAGCTATGGAAGGCATTCCTGCTGTCCGTGAGGGTGAGGTGGCAGTTCTGGATGTTCTTCGCTGTGCAATCAGACAACAAACAGAGTGTAAATGATCCTGGTGGTCCCTTCCAAGCCAAACCAGCCCGTGATTCCATGCGTGGATCAGCACCTGTCCCAGCTCCATTCCAGAAACCTCCTCCCACTAACCCAGAACTTTCCTTTTTCTGCTCAACATCAGGGATTTGCTGCCGAGTGCCCCGGGCAGGGGAAGCCTCAGCATTCCCTGGGCTGCCTCAGCCTTCCCTGGGACGCCTCAGCCTTCCCTGGGACGCCTCAGCCTTCCCTGGGACCGCAGCATTCCCTGGGCTGCCTCAGCATCCCCTGCGCTGCTGTTCCACGCCCATCCCGTGGTCCAGCGCCTGCGCGGGCTGCAGTGCCGGGCTCTCCCCACGAGGCGGCAGCACCGGGAGCGAGCAGCCCCGGCCGGTCCCGCTGTCTCGGGGCAGCTGCGCCTTTAACCCGCCCTGAGCCGGCGGGGCCGTGAACACAGCGGGCACAAACCCCACCGCTCCCCTTTATTTCACCCTCAGAGGCACAGGATCGCAGCATTTCCTGGGCTGCAAGGGACCCACAGGGAGCATCGAGTCCAAATCCTGGCCCTGCACCCCAAGAATCCCACCCTGTGCCCGAGAGCCTTGTCCAGACCCAAACTCTGCCCCCAACACCCTGAAAACACAGCGGGGCTGGGAGAAGGATGACCACGGAGGATTTTTTTATACAGATCTCCTTGCACGATCGTTAAATAATATTATTAGACAGTCCATGAACGCATCCCTGTGCCGGGACAGCCACCCCTGTGCCGGAACACTCATCCCTGGGCCGGAATACCGATCCCCCGCGGCCCCCACCGTCCGCTCGGGGCTGTCCCCGTTCCCCGCTCACCTCCGAGCCCGGAGCACCCGCCCCGGTGCCCCCGGCCCGGCAGCGCTGCTCCCCGGGCTCCCCGCCATCGCCGCTCCTGGCGAAGAAGGGCGGAAGTCGCCGGTACCGCACCGATGTGGCTATTCGACCTTCTCAAGATGGCGGCCGGAAGGACCCCCCCCTCGCCCCCCCGCTCCGTCTATTCGACTGCCTGAACGCTCCCGCCTGCCCCAGGCGCCGCTGACCCCACAGTCGGTGTCCGCGTAGCGGGAAACGCCTCAGAAAATTGCGCGCAAGCGCTGGGCTGGCGTCGGCGTCGGCGTCGCGTTCAGGCAGCCGAATAGACGCAGCTTGGGGGGGGGGGGCCTTCCCTGCCGCCATATTGAGAAGGTCAGAAAACAGTGCACACGGCCGCCATCTTTAGTGTGGCAGTGACGACACTTCCGCCCCTTCGCCGCCATCTTGGGTGCTGGCAGAAGCCACTTCCGGTCGAGCCGCCATCTTTAGTGTGGTACACTTAGGGCCCCCGCCGCCCCTCACAAGGGCTTCTGTCTAGTCGGCTGCCTGAATCCGGCCCGGACTCCGACGCCGGCCCCGCGCTTTCCGCGCGATTTTCCGCCGTGCTTCCCGGTGCGAGGACACGGCTGGCGGGGTCAGCCGCGCCGGAGGCGGGCGACGGCTCCGCGACCAGCGCGGCAGGCATCGGCAGGGACACCTCTCGCAGGGGGCCTACTGCGTCCGCCATCTTGAGTGTGGCGGAAGTGTAAACCACCCTCTGCAAGGTCCTGGCAGATAATAAAATAATAAAATAAAATAAATACTGTCATATTCTAATAAAAACGTCACTTAACGCCGTCCCGAGAGCGCGGAACTGCGCCTTCCTTTCCGAGCCGCCTCCTTGAGAGCGACACGCGGGCGGCTCGATTCCGACCGTGCCCGCCCGGTGCCTCCCGCCCGGGTCGCGCTGCGACCGCGCCTCTGCTGCCCGGCAAAACCGGCCCCGCCGGGCCGCCCCCCGCGCTGTCATTCCCCGCGGTCACCGCCCCGCACGGCGCCCGCTCCTTTCCATAGCTGTGGCCCCGCTCATGCACGGCCGTGTCCCTTGGCGCTGCGAACCGCCCTTCGCCCCTCCCCTCCGCTGACACACCCGGCCCCGCTCGCTCCCGCTCCTTGCCACGCTCGGCAGCCACCGAGGCCGCCGCCCTCTCGGCTCAGCCGGCACCGGGCGGCAGCAGCGCCGCCCAGCTCAGCCCGGGGGCAGGCACAGAGCACAGGGAAAAGCCGGCTCCGGGCGCTCTGCAGCTCCTGCAGCCCGAGCGTCTCGGCTCCTGCGGCCAGGCGCTTGCTGCTTTCCTTCCTACAGAAAAACGCCGGCTCCTTATTCTCAAAACCTGCGGATCTCTATTCCCAGCTTCTTATATTGCTGTATGCGACAGAGTAGACAGAGAGGGCTGGCTCATTTCAAAATGAATTTACATCTAAATCAGTAGCATTTGCCTATAGACGTAAAAGTGAAGAACTTAACAGGTTTTAGTATTCTGCACACAGCCCTCGCTGGGAGGAATGGTAAAAAGTTAAAAACAAATGAAATTTTAAAAGTAGAAAGTTAGAAACAAAGTTACAACGGCAGAAATTTAGAAACAAACAAAGAGGTAAAATACAAGAAACAAACAAATTTCTAAAGGGAGAAAGTTGAAAACAAACAAAGTTAGAAACAAACAAACAAAAAAATTAGAAACAAACAAAATTAGAAAGGTAAAAATTTAGAAACAAAGTCAGAAAGGCAAGTGTTGAGCCTTTGACAGGGTACCCCTCCTTCTCGGACCAGGGTGAAAGAGCAGAGGAGGCTGCTGTTCTGCTGAGTTCTTTATTTCACGGTCTCACAGCTGTCTTGAAGGCAGAGTTCGAATGGGGTTACATGATACAGCCAAGCAGCAGCAGCAGGCAAAAACAGCTTCTTCTATATGCTCCATACACTCTATTTTTTCTTATAGAAGTGTGGATTCTATTTGTTCATTGACCAGTAAGATTAACACACGATTCTAGTTTTCCTTAAACCCATCCCGGTCTAATTCTAACAGTCGTAAGCCTCACACAAGTGTCATCTGCCCTTGTTCCATAAGGAATCCCTCTACAGACAGGGAGTTGTCACCGGCCCCGTGCTCATGGGCTGCAGGGGACACCCGCACTGAGGAGGAAATGGAAATGGGAAAGAGGGAACTGCAACCTGATGGGACGCACCTCTGGCACCACATTTCCTCTTCTTCCTGCTGTCCTGGAAAACCCCAAGTAAATCCGGTCCCTCAGACCTTGCATCCCTGAACACCAGGAGAGCCGGTGCTTTACCCAGATCCCAGTGCCCTGCACG
Organism: Coloeus monedula; assembly: GCF_965178545.1. Classification (NCBI taxonomy): domain Eukaryota; kingdom Metazoa; phylum Chordata; class Aves; order Passeriformes; family Corvidae; genus Coloeus; species Coloeus monedula. Next base: position 342,994 of record NW_028120800.1, on the reverse strand, counting down.
GCTGCGCTGACACGAGCACAGGCCGATCGCTCCGCCCAGCACCATCCCTCATTTTCTTCCCATTGCTCCCCAAGCGTCCCCAAACCACCCCAGCGTGTCTGTGCCGGGGCCAGGGCCTGCCCCGAGCCCGACCAGAGGCTGTCACCCAGCCCTGCACCAGCTCCCACCCCCGGGTGAGCTGGGAATGCACTGAGAGCTCGGCTCCCCGGGCTCCCCAGCACCCAAACCGGTCCTCAGACACACAGAAATGCCCAACCTGCCCCTCTGGGCACAGCCAAACACCACAATTCCATCATCCCCAAGCAACTCTGGCACTTGCCTCTTCACCTCTGCCCATTTCCAGTAGCCGGGGCTAGGACCGGGCTGTCAGTAATAGCATTCCCTAGGCAGTTCATCCCAGCGCAGAGGAGAAGAGGAGCCTGTCCCTGACCCACACCATGGGCAGGACAAGGGGGGCCCTAGCTGGCTTTGCCTACTCCAGCACCAAAGCTCTTGGTCCCAAAGATGGGGCGAGTTCAGTGGTTTTTCCTGTCCTGAAAGAGAGCAGAAAAGGGAAGTTAATCCCACTGTGGAATCCAAGACTCCTGCATTTCCTATTTCTGCTCTGATTGCTCACCGTGGAGTTTTAGCCATGGAAAAAAAAGGAGAATGACACCATATCAAATAAAAAGTTGATTAATCCACGTAGGGGCTGTGGAGAGGATACAAAGGAGCTTTTCCATGATTTTGGGGCTTGAAGAGGGACTGAATTTCCCTCAAAGCTGGGAAGGGCCTGAGGATAATAAAGCAAGGGAGCAGCTTCATCTCTCCCTGGCAGAGAGCTCGGGGCTCCATTATGGATACAAATCAATCCCAGCAGGATTTCAAAGGGTTTCTTTAGGATGTCAGGTCCCTCTTTATCAGATCCCTGCTGGGATTCAGGGCCTGCCTGGTCACGGGGTGCTTTGATAAGGGCTGGATTTAAATCCCAGATCTGAGAACAGACATGAAAGGTCCCTGGGTTTTCTAGGGGGTTGAAAAACTCAAGCTGGATTCGCTGCAGAGCTGAAAAATCAGGGTAAGAGAGAGCAAGGAGTGGCCAGCAGGCCCAGGCTCCTGATCACGCCCCTGGGATCCATGGGATCCATAGGATCCACGGCCTCTGGCACGCTGCTCCAGCACCCTGCAGGGCGACTGACAGCCGGGCAGGGGAAGGAGCCACCAGCAGCTCTGCCATGTGCACCATCATTCACCTTGCACGTGGCCTAAACAGCCACCAAGCACTGATGGACTGACTGAGCCGAAAATATCGGAGAGATCTCAGTTTGCACTCCAAATTCCCTGCAGCCTGTTCCCTTCCTGATCCATCCCTTCAAGCAGCAAGAGTGGAATTCCTTCCATCGTTGCTCTTTCCCTCCTGTTTTCCACTCAACAAGAAAAAGAGCAGCCACGTGAACAGGAGTAAAAGCCCCAAACCCACAAAAAAGCACATTCTCAGCATCACTAATCCCTGCCAAACTGCCAGGAACCTTCCAAAACTACATCCAAGCTTGGAAACAGGGATCCAGTTGTTTGTTTAAGCAGCTATTGATCCAGTCTCTTCCAGCTAATTAAACTATTCACTATTTAAACTCATTAAACTGCTCATGCTGCTCCTGGCAGCCAGAGGCAAAGAAGAAATCGTGTCTAGATTAAATGGTGTTGGTGAATGTGCCCATCCCAGTCCTTGGAGAGGTTGGAATTGCATCCCTGCTCCTCTGCTCTCTTTTCCTTCCTTTTTCCTGCAGTGATTCCCACCCGGATTCCTCAGCTCCAGCTCTCTGAGCAGCCTCAGGGGGAGCATTTCATCCCCTTGGAGCCAACTCCATTTGTTGCATCCTTCATGCCTCAACCACCCCTAAAAGCAGGCAAGTGCTGATGGGCAGTGCAGCTGCTTCCACTTGGGAATGTTTCCAGTGGAACAGGGAGGGAATTCTGAGAAGCTTCCACCCACTGCACGTTATTGCTGGATAAAAGGTGAGGCAGCAAAGGATCAACAAAGGGAGATTTCAGCAAGACAAAGTCCAGACAGAGAGGCTGCAAGTGTGGCTGGGGCTGCTAAACTGGGAAAACTGCAAGGTCAGGCTGTGGGAACATGGATTATACTGAGGTCTGGAACTGGTGTTGGGAAGAGAGGGAGAAGGAGAAGGAGGAGAAGGAGGAGAAGGAGGAGAAGGAGGAGAAGGAGGAGAAGGAGGAGAAGGAGGAGAAGGAGGAGAAGGAGGAGAAGGAGGAGAAGGAGGAGAAGGAGGAGAAGGAGGAGAAGGAGGAGAAGGAGGAGAAGGAGGAGAAGGAGGAGAAGGAGGAGAAGGAGGAGAAGGAGGAGAAGGAGGAGAAGGAGGAGAAGGAGGAGAAGGAGGAGAAGGAGGAGAAGGAGGAGAAGGAGGAGAAGGAGGAGAAGGAGGAGAAGGAGGAGAAGGAGAAGGAGAAGGAGAAGGAGAAGGAGAAGGAGAAGGAGGAGGAGGAGGAGGAGGAGAAGGAGGAGGAGAAGGAGGAGGAGAAGGAGGAGAAGGAGGAGAAGGGCCCGAAGTAACTGCACAGTGAATTTCCTTACCATAAGCCAGGCTCATTCCCTGAGCTGACCAATATCTCCGAGCTCCCCTTCATGGCACAGCCCTGCCAGTAAAGAACAGAAGTTCCTGCTGCTCCCACTGGAATTCTGTAGCGTGCCTGGCATTCCATACGTTCTGCTGCCTGAGAATTCCTGCAGCCGTCCTCGGGAAGAGCAGTTCACTGCCACAGGAGGAACAAGAGGAAAGCAGCTGCCACTCTCGGGTTCTGTGCTCTGTAAAAAGTAAAACCAGATAAAGATCAAAGCTCCATAAAGCTGGAACCATCTCCAACCTCGGGACAGCACTTCTGTGGGAAAAGCGTAGATGGGCAATTAGGAAGGAGATCATCATGCAAATGGGCAAGGGGGGGGAATTAAATTCTGCTGCTTTCTGATTGAGGCCTGCTTCAATTTGCAGCCTTTATAATATCAGTTTAATGGGACTTTTTGTGCTTTAAAGAGGTTTTTATTAGCTGGGGGTTGTCCCTGCCTGGACTGAGGCACAGCACAATGAGTCTCCTGCCTCCTGAAGCCGTGTCGTTATCCCAGCATCTGAAATTAAAAACCAGCACTCTGGGAAACCTCTCTACTCTGAGGAGAAGTGTGAGGAGCGTTTGGGTCTGTGGAAAGCCTGGAACAGCTCTGAGAGACACCAAACATCCTGTGGATCCCAATAAACAGCAAAACATTCCAGCAGCTCCTTCCAACACCGCCCTTGTAGGGAACTCTGTCACCCCAGTGGGTATTTGTGGGAGTAAGGAAGAAATCCCACTAATGACCTCAGTGTGATCACCTCTGGTTCGTCTGGGGATAAATCTCCTTTATCCTTCTGGGAGAATAAAGGAATCCAATGCTGCCTTAATCCCCAGCTCCTCAGAGTCTGCATTTCCAGAATCCATCTCCTGGCCCAGCATGGGAAGGGTTGTCCAGCGCTGGAACAGCTGCCCAGGGCAGTGGTGGAGTCACCAACCCTGGAAGTGCTCATAAAATACATGGATATGGCACTTGAGTGTTCATAAAATACCTGGGTAAATACATGGGTAAATATAGGGATAAATTCATGGGTAAATACGTGGATAAAAATATGGATAAATGTATATGGATAAACATATATGGATAATCCATGGATAAATATAGGGATAAATATGTAGGGATAAATATGTAGGGATAAATATGTATGGATAAATACAGACCTTGCATCCCTGAACACCAGGAGAGCCGGTGTTTTACCCAGATCCCAGTGCCCTGCACGGCTGCGCTGACACGAGCACAGGCCGATCGCTCTGCCCAGCACCATCCCTCATTTTCCTCCCACGGCTCCCCAAGCGTCCCCAAACCACCCCAGCGTGTCTGTGCCGGGGCCAGGGCCTGCCCCGAGCCCGACCAGAGGCTGTCACCCAGCCCTGCACCAGCTCCCACCCCCGGGTGAGCTGGGAATGCACTGAGAGCTCGGCTCCCCGGGCTCCCCAGCACCCAAACCGGTCCTCAGACACACAGAAATGCCCAACCTGCCCCTCTGGGCACAGCCAGACACCACAATTCCATCATCCCCAAGCAACTCTGGCACTTGCCTCTTCACCTCTGCCCATTTCCAGTAGCCGGGGCTAGGACCGGGCTGTCAGAAATAGCATTCCCTAGGCAGTTCATCCCAGCGCAGAGGAGAAGAGGAGCCTGTCCCTGACCCACACCATGGGCAGGACAAGGGGGGCCCTAGCTGGCTTTGCCTACTCCAACACCACAGCTCTTGGTCCCAAAGATGGGGCGAGTTCAGTGGTTTTTCCTGTCCTGAAAGAGAGCAGAAAAGGGAAGTTAATCCCACTGTGGAATCCAAGACTCCTGCATTTCCTATTTCTGCTCTGATTGCTCACCGTGGAGTTTTAGCTATGGAAAAAAAAAGGAGAATGACACCATATCAAATAAAAAGTGCCCTTTTCCAGCATTTTTATTCCAGGCATTAAAAGGATGCTCATTTCTCTTCTAGCATTGTTTCCCTCATTTTAGGAGAACCGTTTTCATCCCAGGCCCCACTCGTCACTTGTTCGATCCTCTGGCACTGGATTTGGACAAAAGAAGGGACGCACCTGGACTGCAGGAAATCACTGAGAGAAACCCTTCCAAAACGTGACAGAGAAAAACAACAGGAGATGCAGGAAGACACATCCCTCATTTGCACGTCTGCAAAGCTTTTCTAAAGACTTCTCTGCATCTGGATGCTCTTTGCTCTTGGCTTTCTTCACAGGAATGCATTTGCTGCTAAACACGTCTCAGACCCTTATCTGATCGGGATAAGGTGGGATGGAGATGAAGACTCCCACAGGGAAGAGCCAGGGAGATGCAGGGCCTGGGAACATCAAGGACGGAGAAGAGAAGGAACAGGGATTGTTTCTCTTGTTTAGAGCCAGCAGTGCTGTGAGCTTGGAGAACACACGGCACCGCAGGGATCCAGGGCAGGAGCGGGATAACTGCGGGATAAGGGGAATCTGCTCCCACTCCAGGGCTGTGCCAGGGAAGGAGGGGAATTTTTTAGTGCCTTCATTACACACAAAAACCAAACCCAGCACCACCGAGCTGGACTTTCGTGAGCTGCAAAACAAAGCGGCCCCTGGCCTTTGGGGGAACACAACCTCACCGAGTCACGGAGCCAGGGGATGACACTTGGGAATGATCCTTGCTGCTGCCTGCAGGCAAATCGGATGAGGGAGCCACAGGAGCTGTGGGGTTTCCTGCTCTTCCTGCAACGCCATCGGTCCAGACCAGGAGACCTTTCCTGGAACAGATCTTCCCTGTAAAGGGAGCTACACCAAAGCTCAAGCCCTCATTTAGAGACCCTTGGAAAAGCAAAGGTGAGAGGGGATTACCTGGAGCCCCAGGGGACCGAGGCGAAGGCGATGAAGAAGCAGACAGCAAAGTGCTTCCACTGCTTCTCACTCCAGCAAAGGGAACATCCCTGGAATTTCATGTCCAGTGTCGCTCCCAAACCCCAGAGGTGAACCCACACGTACTCCAGGACTGATCTCCTTCAAACTTCCAGCAGCACAGACTCACCGGGAGGAACTGCAATCCAAGGACACACATCAGCAACCGTCTTCCCGCTTGCCGCTCTCTCCACATTTTCCCTTTCCAGTGGGTGCAGGTGCCACCCCCCAGAGGCAGGAAAACTGCCTTGCAATCCAGTACAAAACCTGCCTGGAAAGCCCAGGATGCCCGGAGCCAGCAGCCGTTTCTCCTGGAGCTCCTGCTGACAGGCATTTGAAGCCTGCTGTGCCTCACAGCTGCTTTTCTGCCAAGGGCATTCCCACCTTTTCTTTTTTAGCCCAAAGAAAGGTTTGCAAAGCTGAGTTTTGTGAGAAGTGCTTCATATTTGGATTATTCTTAACTTGGAGTTTCCCTTGGCACCAAAATCAGGGGGTAAACCCAACATGGCCTCAAAGGGCCATAAGATCCCAGATATCCAATCCCCAGTTCCCTCAGGATTGGTTCATTAAAGCTTTTCAGGGGTAATTTGGCAAACTTCAGGGTTTGGTGATTTCACCATCAAAGCAACATGAAACCTGTGCAAAAGGAACTTAACTAAAGCTGGCTAAAAGTGGTCCCTGCTGATGACTCATTAAAACACCCCCTTAAAAAGGAGCTAGGGCTGATTCCATACTCACAAACCCCCCTTGCCACGAGCGGCGCTCTCTGCCCGCCAAGGACACGGCACCGGGCAGGGACATTTCTCCCACTCCCCGGCAGAGACCTCCTCCTGCCACATCCAGGGAACCGCAGCCGCTCAGGGAACACCAACTTGGTCCTGGGCTGGGAACAGGACAGGGACAAGGAACACTTTGAAGTCATTCCCACCTCGGTGCTGTCCAGACCTGGCAGAAAGCGCTTCCCACACCTCTCCTGGAATTCTCTTCCCCGGCCCTTCCAGCTTCGGACGGCTTCTGTGGGAGCCTCAAGTTTCGGTGCAGCTCAGAAGCTGCACGCGCCTAAAGCATCCCCACGGGAACGCAAAGCTTCCCTCGGGCATTTCGTTTCTTTATCCCAAATACTCTCCCCACTCAGCCACAATCTAGAAAGAACAAAAGGGAAAAGAAGGAAGACCAATTAATTCTGACAGAAGGAGTCTTGACTATCCCAACACACTGCCAGGTGAAAAAACATCCCTGCCCCTCTAACAAACCCCTCTGATACTGTCTCCATTCAGGATCAATTATTTAAACGTTGTATTAAGGAGCGTAAGAACACAACGCTTGGAATTCTCAAAAACAGCTCAGCTCTCGGCTGCTCCAAGCACTGTCCCACCCGGGGAGCTGAGCTGTCCCAGATTTAAATGCCACGTTTGATCCAAATCCGACAGAAATCTGATCTTGTTTGGCTACTGAGCTTTCCCAAAAGCTCTGCAGTCAAGCCTGGAAATCCTCGCTGAAGCTTTGCCATGTCACATTGGGATTTACCCTTGGGAAAACCCCACTCTGAGCACTTGGGTTTCAAGAGGTTGCACCCGATGTTACAGACACAGAATTCCTGTGGCGTTTGGCATTTCCTGCACCTCCAAACACGTGAAAAGAATGAAGTGCAGAGTCCCAAGGCTCCATTATTGCCATTCTCCTCACATCCCTTTCCTCAGCTCCACGTGGCTTTGTGCCTCCTCGGAAGGGCTGGAAAGGAATTTGGGAACCCCCCCTCAGCTTCTTCGGTTTTCAGCTTTTTCTCTGAGGCGGCCCAAAAGGCAAACAGGAAAAAAAAAAAAAACCCAGAAGTGCACAAAATCCCAGCCCCTCCCAAGATGCAGCTCCTCACACCAAACCTTGGGAGAATCCCTGGTGCTTCCAACACTGCTGCAATCCCACCTGGAGCTGAGCTTCCGGGGTGCTCTGCCTAATCCACATGCAAGCCTGGATAGCCCAAAGCCTGCAAGAAAAGAGGAGGCAAAGTGAAGGGGAGAGGGGGGGAAAAACGGAATTTTGGGTTTTTCCCGTGTTTGCAACAGGATTGAAGGGCAGGATGGAGAGGTTTTGTGGAAAAGAAGTACCAAAGGCTGCTTCATTGCCAGCAATTAGCGCTGCTCAGGTTGAATCCAAGAGGACAAATGCACCAGGATCAAACAGGAGCGGCCGACAGGATGGGTTATGACACAGATCTGTGAAGCTGGAGCCTTCTTTCTTCTCCCGGGCTCTCCCAGAAATTCTCCATGGCTGGACATGCTCCCGCTCTCCCCGCTGGGATAGCCCGGGTGACTGGTGAGCCTAAAACAAGAAAGTGATGCAGTGATCCAAGTGTTTTTCCTGAGGAAATGACATATTCTCTGGACCTGGGATAACCCATATCCCATGGCCTTCTCCAGGAAGGGTCCCAGCTGGATATGGTCTCCCAGAAAGGATTCCATAGGGGCTCACCTTTTGCCTGGAGCTTGGCTGAAGTCCTCAGCAATGCCAGGGAATGTGGCCATTGGAGGCTTTGGGCAGATTTGGCTCATCTGCCTTTTTAGGCTTTGCTTCCTTCTCTCAGCCTTCCCACTGGATTGTGGCCTCCGAGGAATACGTAAAATCCCATTCCATTCCTGCTCTTTTGGACAATTTTTTGTACCGTCCCTGTACAAAACGAGGCCCCCTGTTCGGATGCTTTTCCCCACCGTTCCCCGGCACTTTCATCTGCCGGTGCATTCCCTGCGTTGCTTGGGCTCTTCCCAGCTCTCTGAGCTCCTTCACAAGGCAGGAGATCGATTTGGCCCAGGAACTAAACCCTCCCGAGGAATTGTCTGATGCCATCTCCACATTTGACACCTGATCCTTGTGCTCAAAGGATCCCTCTTTCTTCCCTTCAGCCAATTCCAAGGCTCGCTGCCCCCAGCTGCGATCAGGCCCCAGCCTGATCCCTGCAGTCTTCCCTGCCGGGATCCTGCTCAGGAATCCCTGGGCTACAAATGTAAGAATTCATTCTTCCCACCCCTGCCCACTTCAAATTCCAAAGGATTTGGTGTCTGCCTTACCCGGCTGGAGCCTGCTTCCAACTCTGTTCTTGCTGCTTCTGCTGCTTTCCGTTTCCCAGGAATTCCACCGATGGAGTGACAGCGTTTTCCACCTCCTCCAGGATTCCCTCTGTTGCGTTTGGATGCTGGAAGGATATCAAAACTTTATTCCTAGTGCTGGGCTCTGCATATGGCCGAGAAAATCCCGGCCTCCACACAGACCCAGATTCCAAACTTTTTGATACATTTTAGCAAACCGAGAAATTCACCCTCCCTGCTTCTTCTTAAGGGCATCCTTCTCTTCCCTTACCGGGTGCGCTCTCTCCCACTGGGGGTGGGTTTTCCCCTTCCCATGCCAATTAGTCCCTACTTCTAGGAGGTTTAGGTACCTTTCTTCCCTGGCAGGGATTTCTTAACACAGCTACCGAGGCTTTGGGAGTCTTCTTTATCTCCTACTTTCTGGAAAAACACCCTGTGATCCAGAAATGCCACAGTCCAGACGCCCAACTTCAACAAGACATCCTTTTTACCTAAGAACACTCACTCTCAACTCTTAGATCTTTTGAAGTTTTACCCCCGCAAAATTCCCCTATTTTTCCACCACTGAATTCCTCACTCCTGCTTCCAAGGATTTCTTGGGGCTTTTCTCAAGATTTACCCCCTCAACCTTCCCTACGTGCCCGCTGCTCATCACCTCATTTTTCCCTCCATGTGGTCGTTCTCCACCCCAGAGAGTTTGTCAAGTGTTGCCTCCAAAATGTTCCCCATCTGTCCACTACTCAGTTCCCCATTTTGCCTCCAAAATATTCCTTCTGTCCCCTCCAGATTGCATCCACTTTTACCCCCAACATTTTACTTCCTCTACAATATTGATCAAACCTTTTCCACCCCAAAAATGTGCATTCTCTCCCTTAAACAGCACCTCAGCTTTTCCCTCAAAAACGCCCCAGAGAGAAACTCAGATTCAGCCCCCAAACTCCCATTTGCCTACACAAACAGTTCTTGTGGCCCCTCTCAATTCCCCCAGGCTTTCAGCTCAAGGAAGAACTGGAAGCCTATTCCCTCATCTCCGCCCCTGTTTTGCTTTCCTGGAAAACCTTGTGATCCCACACTTTCTCCAAGAGATCTGCTGGGAGTACTGGAAGGTTTGCTCTCTCAGAGCGCCAGGGGGCTTTACAGCACTTGTTCCTCTGCATCTTTATCCTTTCATCAGCTTTCCCCCGGAACGGAGTTGTGGGAGAAGCTTGGAATTACCAGAAATGGATCAGGTTCACATTTTTGCCCCACCAGTTTTTATCTGGTTTCAGATTCCTGGAATTACCCTCAAATGTGCCCTAGAACACTGCTGTGAAAGGATCAATGAGAAGAACAGCCGGAAAGCAGAAAACCACCTCCAGCAGCAGCCACAATGATCCCATTTCTCTTCTTACCTGGTCCTGCCAGAGCTCCCAACAGCCATTCCCATTCCAAAACAAGAGCTATGGAAGACATTCCTGCTGTCCGTGAGGGTGAGGCGGCAGTTCTGGATGTTCTTCGCTGTGCAATCAGACAACAAACAGAGTGTAAATGATCCTGGTGGTCCCTTCCAAGCCAAACCAGCCCGTGATTCCATGCGTGGATCAGCACCTGTCCCAGCTCCATTCCAGAAACCTCCTCCCACTAACCCAGAACTTTCCTTTTTCTGCTCAACATCAGGGGTTTGCTGCCGAGTGCCCCGGGCAGGGGACGCCTCAGCCTTCCCTGGGACCGCAGCATTCCCTGGGCTGCCTCAGCATCCCCTGCGCTGCTGTTCCACGCCCATCCCGTGGTCCAGCGCCTGCGCGGGCTGCAGTGCCGGGCTCTCCCCACGAGGCGGCAGCACCGGGAGCGAGCAGCCCCGGCCGGTCCCGCTGTCTCGGGGCAGCTGCGCCTTTAACCCGCCCTGAGCCGGCGGGGCCGTGAACACAGCGGGCACAAACGCCACCGCTCCCCTTTATTTCACCCTCAGAGGCACAGGATCGCAGCATTTCCTGGGCTGCAAGGGACCCACAGGGAGCATCGAGTCCAAATCCTGGCCCTGCACCCCAAGAATCCCACCCTGTGCCCGAGAGCCTTGCTCAGACCCAAACTCTTCCCCCAAGATCCTGAAAACACAGCGGGGCTGGGAGAAGGATGACCACGGAGGATTTTTTTATACAGATCTCCTTGCACGATCGTTAAATAATATTATTAGACAGTCCATGAACGCATCCCTGTGCCGGGACAGCCACCCCTGTGCCGGAACACTCATCCCTGGGCCGGAATACCGATCCCCCGCGGCCCCCACCGTCCGCTCGGGGCTGTCCCCGTTCCCCGCTCACCTCCGAGCCCGGAGCACCCGCCCCGGTGCCCCCGGCCCGGCAGCGCTGCTCCCCGGGCTCCCCGCCATCGCCGCTCCTGGCGAAGAAGGGCGGAAGTCACCGGTACCGCACCGATGTGGCTATTCGACCTTCTCAAGATGGCGGCCGGAAGGACCCCCCCGCTCCGTCTATTCGACTGCCTGAATGCTCCCGCCTGCCCCAGGCGCCGCTGACCCCACAGTCGGTGTCCGCGTAGCGGGAAACGCCTCAGAAAATTGCGTGCAAGCGCTGGGCTGGCGTCGGCGTCGCGTTCAGGCAGCCGAGTAGACGCAGCTTGGGGGGGGCCTTCCCTGCCGCCATATTGAGAAGGTCAGAAAACAGTGCACACGACCGCCATCTTTAGTGTGGCAGTGACGACACTTCCGCCCTTCGCCGCCATCTTGGGTGCTGGCAGAAGCCACTTCCGGTCGAGCCGCCATCTTTAGTGTGGTACACTTAGGGCCCCCGCCGCCCCTCACAAGGGCTTCTGTCTAGTCGGCTGCCTGAATCCGGCCCGGACTCCGACGCCGGCCCCGCGCTTTCCGCGCGATTTTCCGCCGTGCTTCCCGGTGCGAGGACACGGCTGGCGGGGTCAGCCGCGCCGGAGGCGGCCGACGGCTCCGCGACCGGCGGCAGGCATCGGCAGGGACACCTCCCGCAGGGGGCCTACTGCGTTCGCCATCTTGAGTGTGGCGGAAGTGTAAACCACCTTCTGCAAGGTCCTGGCAGATAATAAAATAATAAAATAAAATAAAGACTGTCATATTCTAATAAAAACGTCACTTAACGCCGTCCCGAGAGCGCGGAACTGCGCCTTCCTTTCCGAGCCGCCTCCTTGAGAGCGACACGCGGGCGGCTCGATTCCGACCGTGCCCGCCCGGTGCCTCCCGCCCGGGTCGCGCTGCGACCGCGCCTCTGCTGCCCGGCAAAACCGGCCCCGCCGGGCCGCCCCCCGCGCTGTCATTCCCCGCGGTCACCGCCCCGCACGGCGCCCGTTCCTTTCCATAGCTGTGGCCCCGCTCATGCACGGCCGTGTCCCTTGGCGCTGCGAACCGCCCTTCGCCCCTCCCCTCCGCTGACAGACCCGGCCCCGCTCGCTCCCGCTCCTTGCCACGCTCGGCAGCCACCGAGGCCGCCGCCCTCTCGGCTCAGCCGGCACCGGGCGGCAGCAGCGCCGCCCAGCTCAGCCCGGGGGCAGGCACAGAGCACAGGGAAAAGCCGGCTCCGGGCGCTCTGCAGCTCCTGCAGCCCGAGCGTCTCGGCTCCTGCGGCCAGGCGCTTGCTGCTTTCCTTCCTACAGAAAAACGCCGGCTCCTTATTCTCAAAACCTGCTGATCTCTATTCCCAGCTTCTTATATTGCTGTGTATGTTAGGGTAGATAGAGAGGCTGTATTTGAAAATTAATCTAGACATAAATTAGTATGAGGCATTTCCCTTAAGTGTCCAAGGACATAGGCAGCAGCAAGGAAGGTGATGAAGCGAGTCAAGTTGAACCCCAGAGAGCTCTCGGCTCCTTGTGAAAGCTCAGACAAGCAGCAGAGAAAGAATTAATGCTCCCATATCTGGCATCTAGCAGCCACAGGGCAAGTGAAAAGTTGGTTTCAGAGAATGAAGGAAATACAGAAAAAGCACTAAGTAATAAAAGGTGAGAAAAATCCATCACTCCAACAGGTAAAGGAAGGTAAACCACTTGAAGAAGCAGAGGTAGATGGAGGGAAAAAACCTCACAATTTAGAGTGTCCATGACACCCAGAGCTAAAACAAGGCCAGGGGATCTGGGAAGAGCTAAGCACATGTGCTCCAAAAAACAGCAGAAATGAAGTGAGATCTCTGAAGGGAACAAAAGAAAGAGGCAGGCTGAAGAAAACAAAAAAGTGCCTCCCCACTTTTCATTCCCTGCCCACAAAGCACTTTGGGATTTTTAATCTTGTCTCTTGTACTATGCGGTACAAATCCGAAAATAAAGGTCAGGCAAAGCAGGGTTTATTGGGAACTCTCCTGCACAGCAGACAAGATATATCCTCATGCAAATGATTCCATGCAGCACTCGCATCTTCAATCACTTCTTTTCCTCTTGCTGGGGAAGCAGAGCTGCTTTATTTACTCTAAGCAATATTTTCTCCCTTCTCCTTGGCAAAAAACAAGCTCCCATCTTGGCAATGCTCCCCAAACTACCTAATGCTCATCACCCCCCATGCTAAGGAGAGTGGAGCAGGCTAATTTATCACTTCTTATCATGATTAACTTGCCCAGCTGCCGGCTTCAAGAGCCCCAGAGTGCCTCGGGTGATACAGGATCACAGAAGGAAAAGCTCTGTTGAATGAAGCTGCTGCCACACTGGCCCTCTTTGCCTGTCAAACACATTCAGCTGCTCTTGCACTGCCCTGTGAAAACCCCCCATAAAATACAAGTGAAAATCCCTCAGCACCTGTGATAAAGCACAGCTGGGCTCTGCTCAGGGCATTTCAAACTACCGGAGGTATTTGTGACCTCCCCTTGCCAAGGCAACACCTCAGGAAAACCAAAAGTTTCTTTTCATGGACTCACAGGATGGGTTGGGTTGGAAGGGACCTTAAAGCTCATCTTGTTCCAACTCTCACCACACTCAGGACACATTCCACTAGACCACTTTGCTCCAAGCCCCATCCAAGCTGGCCTTGAACACTTCCAAGGCTGCGACAATCACAGCTTCTCTAGAACCTGTTTTGTTCCTCCCAGATCTAAAATCATACCAAACTTACCAGCCTCAGAGGTAGATTTCTATTAAATGTCTACATTTTTCTAGGACAGGAATCCAGCAAACATTGTTTGCATCTGACTTTGCAAAATGAACATCAGCTGCCGCCCACTTTTCTTATTTTTCCCCATTTGGTGGAACATTTTCATTCTGTTGTTGTTTGGAGCCGTATTTTAAGATACCTGGCTGAGGCTGCTTAAAATAGCACAGCAAGATACCGGGGTGTGAGGGGTGGAAAACTGAGCTCTTGCACATCTGGTGTTTCTATTGTTGGAAGTCTTAAATCCCACCTCTCTGGTGGGACGAAATAGGTGCCACTAATCCAATTTCTAAAGTACCATGCATCACGCTGATGCGATTTTAAGACTAAAAAACAAAACAAAACAAAAAAGCCAATTTAAAAAACCCTCTGCTCCTTTCCATTTTCTCTGTTCCACAATTTATGACAGAAGACAGGAGAGAAAGATTGTTTTGGGAACAATGTTTTCAGGACTCTAAAAAGAACATAAAAACTGCTCTGCCACACTCTCAGCTGTTACAGCCCCAAAAAGCACTGGCTGGCTCTCTTTGCTCACAGAGCCACAACTGTGGTGGGATTTCTACCCCAGGTACCAACCTGGTGACCACACCATGGGACAGGCATTTCTTGGTTTTCTCCTGGGAATAGCTACAGCACTTCCGTGTTGCAAGGCAAACTTGAGCCTCTTTTAATGAAACTGGACATGTGAAATGAGGTACACAAAGCCAAAGGCCAGCTGAACCTGTGATCTCTGAATGGGTCTTCACATTCTTCCCAGGAAGATGAATGGGAATCACTCTTTTGCCAGGGAAGCTGCATCAGCTGGGAATTTGCTTTAGAAAATGTGCTTTCTGCTCCTCTCAGAGCCAAAATTCCTACACAATTCTTCTAAGTCCTTCTTAGAGAAGGACCATGTTAAACTAAGTGACAGTGAAGCAAAATGACAATCCAGGAATAAATTTTCCTGTACACATTATCCTTCACCCACGTGGGTGGTTTCTCACTGGCACACAGGGGTGAGGAAGGAACCCAAATGCATCACTGTACATAAAGTCACACGTGCTGAGGGGTGAACAAATCTCAGAGATACTGGAAACCTCCTCTGAAGACCCAATTCAGGGAAAGCCTGAGCTGCTTTGTGTTTCTGGGGGTGAAGAAGTTCAGGATCTTCCACAGATGCTCCGAGGCAGTAGGATTGTGCCTGAATCTCTCTCTGGAAATGCCAGTGGCTCAGCTGAGAGCTGTGGCAATGATTGACATTGCATTGAGAAGGGCCACAGTCCTGCAAGGCTCTTTCATCAGGAGCAAAGAGCGGCCTGGAGGGTGGGGAATGCTGGATCTGTAGCACCGAGTGCTCATCCTTCACCTTCATGTGGAGCTACCCCCAAAGCCGCCATGTAGCACTTTTTCTATTGCCCCTGTTGTGTATATTCTGGAGCAGCTGTTCCATGTGGCTTTTTATGGTGATCCTGTGGGAAGCAGCCATTCGCCTGCTGTGATATCCTCACAACTAAGACGAACTCCTCATTCCTTTTGGTTTTATTTGGGTTTTTTTATCTGTTTGTTTGATTGGTTTGCGTGGGTTTGTTTGTTTGGGTTTTTGTCTTTTTTGGTTGGAGTTTTTTGTTTGCTTTTTTATAAATGTCTGGTGAAGCTGGCACAGCCAAAGTCAAGAAAATGTAAACCGGGTTCGACTTTCCAGAAATTACTTTGGACTGGGTTTAGCTGCATCCCCCAGGCTCAGGATTATCAAGATATTTGCAGGTTTTGCTCTGCGCCATCAGCCTGCTCAGATTCTGCTCGGTGTTTCACCAATGGAGAAGACAATGGATGCTGTGCCAAGCTTCCTTTCAAACAGCAAAACCTGGGTCAGCATGAGAGAAAAGAAGAAGAAAAAAAGAAAATATTCATCAGTTAGAACAGAGCCAGTGTCCCACCATCTGCCCCTCCACTCTTCCTAATTTTGTCTATTTCGAGACAAGCCTGGGTCTAAAGCTTCCCTCTCTCAGCTCCTGGTGCTATTTGCTACCTTGCAGCTTTGATTTCTGCTGATCTAAGTCCCTGCTGTCCATGTGGGGTTGAGAATGTTCAGCCTGGAGAACAGAAGGCCCTGGAGAGGCTTTGCTGTGGCCATGCAGGACTCGAAGGGTCCCATAGGAAAGATGGGGACAGTGTTCAATAGGGCCAGTGGCAAGAGGAGAAGCGGGGATGGCTTTGAAGTGCAGGAGGTTGATTTAGGTTGGCTCTAAGGAAGCTGCTTTTTCACACTGAGAGTGCTGAGGCACTGGCCCAGGCTGTGCACAGAGGATGTGGATGCCCCATCCCTGCCAACACCCAAGGCCAGCTGGGAACAGGACTCTGAGCAACGTGCTCTGGTAGAAGATTGCTCAAGTTGGAACAAGACGATCTTTAGCGTCCCTTCCAAGCCAGACCACTCAGGGATTCCATCATTCTGTGATGCCCGTTGTCCACTGCACGGTGACCCTGGACTCCTGTGAATTGTGACGTCACGGTCTGCATTCACACTGGAGCTCCCAGCATCCAGCACAGAGGACAACACAACCATTGGCCCTTGTGCCTACACACCCGTCACCCTGCTTGGCCCCTGCTCCGCTACTCCCGAGTGTTCCCAAAGGTCTCTTGTGCCTGGATTTTGCCGTTCATCCCTGCCAGATGCTCACATTTGTCCTGAGGAAGGTAAGGTGCCATTCCATGGAAATGGACACCACCTAAGTGCCTCTGTGGGGATGCTGTGGGACAGGGATCCCACTCCGAGGTTTTGCTACATCTGCAGGTTTCCAGAGACGAAGAGAAAGAGATGGAGGTGGATCTAAAGATTGATACAGAGGAGGAGATGGAAGTGGAGGGAGGAGAGACCGGAGAGGAAGAGATGGAGGTGGACGTGAAGGAAGAGATGGAGGAAGAGATGGAGGTGGATGCGAAGGAGGAGATGGAGGAAGAGATGGAGGTGGACGTGAAGGAAGAGATGGAGGAAGAGATGGAGGTGGAAATGGAAGAATACAGTGAGGACATGGATGTGGACGGAAAAGACGAGGAGGAGGACATGGTCCTGGGATGAGGACGGACTCCAGCAGTAGGACAGGTATGTGCTCCCCACAGGCAGAGTGGGTGCCCTGCTGCCAGGCTGGGGCTGGGCTGGGTGCCCCGCTGAGGGACACGGTGCCCCGTGGGCTGGATTCTGGCAGCACAAGCAGCATCCCCAGCCTGTCCTGCCCTTGCTTTGGCTCACACAAGCCCCATGCCAGTGCCTGGGGCCTGACCCCCAGCCCCAGCCAGGCTCAGCGCTGGCAGCAGAGTCCCGCTCTGCCAGTGTGTCCCAGGCTGGGGGCACATGGAAGAGCCCTCTGTGCCTGACTGCAATGACTCTGTCACTTGCTTTTCCTTCCAGGACTGATGGAGATCCAGGCCAGAGACAGCACCCTGCTGTATATACGTTTTAGCGTTTCTTATTGTCTTCTGTAAATACGTTTAATATAGTATCGATAGCTATGTTCTTGTAAATACGTTCTATAGATCGTTGTTGTTACAAAGGTTCTTACAATGTAAATATGTTCTGTAGTTCGTTTTTGTTGCTGCTCTTAGATAAATAAAGGACCTTTGTTTTTCATACCTCAGTTCTCTTGGCATTTTCTTTGGGCACAAGCCTCCATGGACCAAGACTTCCTTTGGAAACCCCCTCTGTCACCAGACTCTGGTACAAGCATAACACGAATTGATCCTCGTAGTTAAAGGCGTGACATTAATTGGCACAAATTTGTCCCTTAAGACTTTCTAGCACAGTAAATGCCAGTGCTCATAATCCCCAATTCCTAATGAAAGCTTTCAGTCTCCTCACCTGCCACGGCACCGCAGGGATCCACGGCAGGAGCGGGATAACTCCGGGATAAGGGGAATCTGCTCCCACTCCAGGGCTGTGCCAGGGAAGGAGGGGAATTTTTTAGTGCCTTCATTGCACACAAAAACCAAACCCAGCACCACCGAGCTGGACTTTCGTGAGCCGCAAAACAAAGCGGCCCCTGGCCTTTGGGGGAACACAACCTCACCGAGTCACGGAGCCAGGGGATGACACTTGGGAATGATCCTGGCTGCCTGCAGGCAAATCAGATGAGGGAGCCACAGGAGCTGTGGGGTTTCCTGCTCTTCCTGCAACGCCATCGGGCCAGACCAGGAGACCTTTCCTGGAACAGATCTTCCCTGTAAAGGGAGCTGCACCAAAGCTCAAGCCCTCATTTAGAGACCCTTGGAAAAGCAAAGGTGAGAGGGGATTACCTGGAGCCCCAGGGGACCGAGGCGAAGGCGATGAAGAAGCAGACAGCAAAGTGCTTCCACTGCTTCTCACTCCAGCAAGGGGAACATCCCTGGAATTTCATGTCCGGCGTCGCTCCCAAACCCCACAGGTGAACCCACACGTACTCCAGGACTGATCTCCTTCAAACTTCCAGCAGCACAGACTCACCGGGAGGAACTGCGATCCAAGGACACACATCAGCAACCGTCTTCCCGCTTGCCCCTCTCTCCACATTTTCCCTTTCCAGCGGGATGCAGGTGCCACCCCCCAGAGGCAGGAAAACTGCCTTGCAATCCGCTACAAAACCTGCCTGGAAAGCCCAGGATGCCCGGAGCCAGCAGCCGTTTCTCCTGGAGCTCCTGCTGACAGGCATTTGAAGCCTGCTGTGCCTCACAGCTGCTTTTCTGCCAAGGGCATTCCCATCTTTTCTTTTTTAGCCCAAAGAAAGGTTTGCAAAGCTGAGTTTTGTGAGAAGCGCTTCATATTTGGATCATTCTTAACTTGGAGTTTCCCTTGGCACCAAAATCAGGGGCTCACCTTTTGCTTGGAGCTTGGCTGAAGTCCTCAGCAATGCCAGGGAATGTGGCCATTGGAGGCTTTGGGCAGATTTGGCTCATCTGCCTTTTTAGGCCTTGTTTCTTTCTCTCAGCCTTCCCACCGGATTGTGGCCTCCGAGGAATACGTAAAATCCCATTCCATTCCTATTCTTTCGGACAATTTTTTGTACCGTCCCTGTACAAAACGAGGCCCCCTGTTCGGATGCTTTTCCCCACCGCTCCCCGACACTTTTATCTGCCGGTGCATTCCCTGCGTTGCTTGGGCTCTTCCCAGCTCTCTGAGCTCCTTCACAAGGCAGGAGATCGATTTGGCCCAGGAACTAAACCCTCCCGAGGAATTGTCTGATGCCATCTCCGCATTTGACACCTGATCCTTGTGCTCAAAGGATCCCTCTTTCTTCCCTTCAGCCAATTCCAAGGCTCGCTGCCCCCAGCTGCGATCAGGCCCCAGCCTGATCCCTGCAGTCTTCCCTGCCGGGATCCTGCTCAGGAATCCCTGGGCTACAAATGTAAGAATTCGTTCTTCCCACCCCTGCCCAGTTCCAAAGGATTTGGTGTCTGCCTTACCCGGCTGGAGCCTGCTTCCAACTCTGTTCTTGCTGCTTCTGCTGCTTTCCAGTTCCCAGGAATTCCACCGACGGAGCGACAGCGTTTTCCAGCTCCGCCAGGATTCCCTCTGCTGCGTTTGGGTGCTGGAAGGATATCAAAACCAGGCTCTCTGGGGCTTTACTATCAGGAAATTACATCCCCGGATTTGTTCATTTCCAAATATTATCTCTTCCCAACAAAGCACTGGGCATCCAAGGAATACAGAAAGTGATGGGCTGACCACTGCTTACTCCTCTGGAATGTCAGAGCTTGGAAAAAAAGGGCACTTGAGGCTTCTCCTGGTGCTGCCCGTGAGGTGTATTTTACTTGAGAGCCCCTTCCCGTGTCTTTCCCTGTATCCACCAAAAAATCCACCCCTTCATTCCCCAGCTGCTTGCTTCCTCCCTCTTTTCCTGTATCCAACAGAATTTTAACAGGTCAATAGTCCCCTCTGCAAGAGCACCTTTCATTCCAAACCTAAGAACAAACGAATCACTTCCCTTCCACCGTCCTTATTAGGATTCCACTGAGAGCAGTGGATGGAAAATGATCCTCTCCTGGTCCCTGCTGGATTCCCAGAGCAGGGATCCTTTCCCTCTTTCCCCCCACCACGGTGCCCTCCTCCCCCTCCCGCCCCACCCCACACCCTTTTCAGGCTTTGTTCCACAGCTTTTGCCTCCAGGCCTCAGATCCTTTCGTTCTCCACGAGCTCCCAGCAGCTCCACAGCCTTTCCTCTCCCATCCCGACCATTTCTCCGGGAATGGAGCTCCGCATTTCAATTGCCTTCTCTTTTCTCTGACAATTCCCACCAATCCAGAAGACCTAAAGCTGACACAAGGAACACTCGGTGCCCACAAATCCAAACCCAGACCCGGCCATCCCCAAACCAGCAACTCCCGGACAATTTGCGTTCATTCCAACCTAACACTGAGGACTCACCCAACCCTTCAAAATTCCCAAGAAATATCCTGTTGCCTTCACAGCTCCCAGGGGATTCTGCTTTGTGCTCACACGAAGGATTTGGGACTTCCCTGAAAAAACCCGTGCAGGGCACGCTGGAATCCCCGATCCCGTGAATCCGGGGAGCGTTAAAAGCTCGGTCCAGCCTGGGCCCCCGGAAATTTTTGCCAAATATCCCCCAAGTCCTCGGGATAACAGAACTCTCTGGTACTGCATTTTTGGCGTTGTAAAGCCTGGAATTCCTTTATTCCTAGTGCTGGGCTCTGCATATGGCCGAGAAAATCCCGGCCTCCACACAGACCCAGATTCCAAACTTTTGGATACATTTCAGCAAGCCGAGAAATTCACCTTCCCTACTTCTTCTTAAGGGCATCCTTCTCTTCCCTTACCCGGCGCGCTCTCTCCCACTGGGGGTGGGTTTTCCCCTTCCCATGCTAATTAGTCCCTACTTCTAGGAGGTTTAGGTACCTTTCTTCCCTGGGACGGATTTCTTAACACAGCTACCGAGGCTTTGGGAGTCTCCTTTATCTTCTACTTTCTGGATCCATAAATGCCACAATCCAGACGCCCAACTTCAACAAGACATCCTTCCTACCTAAAAACACACACTCTCAACTCTTAGATCTTTTAAAGTTTTACCCCCGCAAAATTCCCCTATTTTTCCACCACTGAATTCCTCAGTCCTGCTTCCAAGGATTTCTTGAATACCACGGGGCTTTTCTCAAGATTTACCCCCACGACCTTCCCTACGTGCCCACTGCTCATCACCTCATTTTTCCCTCAATGTGGTCGTTCTCCACCCCAGAGAGTTTGTCAAGTGTTGCCTCCAAAATGTTCCCCATCTCTCCACTACTCAGTTCCCCATTTTGCCTCCAAAATATTCAATCTGTCCCCTCCAGACTGCATCCACTTTTACCCCCAGCGTTTTACTTCCTCTACAATATTGATTCAACCTTTTCCACCCCAAAAATGTGCATTCTCTCCCTTAAACAGCACCTCAGCTTTTCCCTCAAAAATGCCCCAGAGGGAAACTCAGATTCAGCCCCCAAACTCCCATTTTCCTACACAAACAGTTCTTGTGGCCCCTCTCAATTCCCCCAGGCTTTCAGCTCAAGGAAGAACTGGAAGCCCATTCCCTCATCTCCACCCTTGTTTTGCTTTCCTGGAAAACCTTGCGATCCCACACTTTCTCCAAGAGATCTGCTGGGAGTACTGGAAGGTTTGCTCTCTCAGAGCGCCAGGGGGCTTTACAGCACTTGCTCCTCTGCATCTTTACCCTTTTATCAGCTTTCCCCTGGAACGGTGTTGTGGGAGAAGCTTGGAACTACCAGAAATGGATCACGATCACATTTTTTCCCCACCAGTTTTTATCTGGTTTCAGATTCCTGGAATTACCCTCAAATGTGCCCAGGAACACTGCTGTGAAAGGATCAATGAGAAGAACAGCCGGAAAGCAGAAAACCACCTCCAGCAGCAGCCACAATGATCCCATTTCTCTTCTTACCTGGTCCTGCCAGAGCTCCCAACAGCCATTCCCATTCCAAAACAAGAGCTATGGAAGACATTCCTGCTGTCCGTGAGGGTGAGGCGGCAGTTCTGGATGTTCTTCGCTGTGCAATCAGACAACAAACAGAGTGTAAATGATCCTGGTGGTCCCTTCCAAGCCAAACCAGCCCGTGATTCCATGCGTGGATCAGCACCTGTCCCAGCTCCATTCCAGAAACCTCCTCCCACTAACCCAGAACTTTCCTTTTTCTGCTCAACATCAGGGCTTTGCTGCCGAGTGCCCCGGGCAGGGGACGCCTCAGCCTTCCCTGGGACCGCAGCATTCCCTGGGCTGCCTCAGCATCCCCTGCGCTGCTGTTCCACGCCCATCCCGTGGTCCAGCGCCTGCGCGGGCTGCAGTGCCGGGCTCTCCCCACGAGGCGGCAGCACCGGGAGCGAGCAGCCCCGGCCGGTCCCGCTGTCTCGGGGCAGCTGCGCCTTTAACCCGCCCTGAGCCGGCGGGGCCGTGAACACAGCGGGCACAAACGCCACCGCTCCCCTTTATTTCACCCTCAGAGGCACAGGATCGCAGCATTTCCTGGGCTGCAAGGGACCCACAGGGAGCATCGAGTCCAAATCCTGGCCCTGCACCCCAAGAATCCCACCCTGTGCCCGAGAGCCTTGTTCAGACCCAAACTCTTCCCCCAAGATCCTGAAAACACAGCGGGGCTGGGAGAAGGATGACCACGGAGGATTTTTTTATACAGATCTCCTTGCACGATCGTTAAATAATATTATTAGACAGTCCATGAACGCATCCCTGTGCCGGGACAGCCACCCCTGTGCCGGAACACTCATCCCTGGGCCGGAATACCGATCCCCCGCGGCCCCCACCGTCCGCTCGGGGCTGTCCCCGTTCCCCGCTCACCTCCGAGCCCGGAGCACCCGCCCCGGTGCCCCCGGCCCGGCAGCGCTGCTCCCCGGGCTCCCCGCCATCGCCGCTCCTGGCGAAGAAGGGCGGAAGTCACCGGTACCGCACCGATGTGGCTATTCGACCTTCTCAAGATGGCGGCCGGAAGGACCCCCCCCTCGCCCCCCCGCTCCGTCTATTCGACTGCCTGAATGCTCCCGCCTGCCCCAGGCGCCGCTGACCCCACAGTCGGTGTCCGCGTAGCGGGAAACGCCTCAGAAAATTGCGTGCAAGCGCTGGGCTGGCGTCGGCGTCGGCGTCGCGTTCAGGCAGCCGAATAGACGCAGCTTGGGGGGGGCCTTCCCTGCCGCCATATTGAGAAGGTCAGAAAACAGTGCACACGACCGCCATCTTGAGTGTGGCAGTGACATAACTTCCGCCCTTCGCCGCCATCTTGGGTGCTGGCAGAAGCCACTTCCGGTCGAGCCGCCATCTTTAGTGTGGTACACTTAGGGCCCCCGCCGCCCCTCACAAGGGCTTCTGTCTAGTCGGCTGCCTGAATCCGGCCCGGACTCCGACGCCGGCCCCGCGCTTTCCGCGCGATTTTCCGCCGTGCTTCCCGGTGCGAGGACACGGCTGGCGGGGTCAGCCGCGCCGGAGGCGGGCGACGGCTCCGCGACCGGCGGCAGGCATCGGCAGGGACACCTCTCGCAGGGGGCCTACTGCGTCCGCCATCTTGAGTGTGGCGGAAGTGTAAACCACCCTCTGCAAGGTCCTGGCAGATAATAAAATAATAAAATAAAATAAAGACTGTCATATTCTAATAAAAACGTCACTTAACGCCGTCCCGAGAGCGCGGAACTGCGCCTTCCTTTCCGAGCCGCCTCCTTGAGAGCGACACGCGGGCGGCTCGATTCCGACCGTGCCCGCCCGGTGCCTCCCGCCCGGGTCGCGCTGCGACCGCGCCTCTGCTGCCCGGCAAGACCGGCCCCGCCGGGCCGCCCCCCGCGCTGTCATTCCCCGCGGTCGCCGCCCCGCACGGCGCCCGTTCCTTTCCATAGCTGTGGCCCCGCTCGTGCACGGCCGTGTCCCTTGGCGCTGCGAACCGCCCTTCGCCCCTCCCCTCCGCTGACACACCCGGCCCCGCTCGCTCCCGCTCCTTGCCACGCTCGGCAGCCACCGAGGCCGCCGCCCTCTCGGCTCAGCCGGCACCGGGCGGCAGCAGCGCCGCCCAGCTCAGCCCGGGGGCAGGCACAGAGCACAGGGAAAAGCCGGCTCCGGGCGCTCTGCAGCTCCTGCAGCCCGAGCGTCTCGGCTCCTGCGGCCAGGCGCTTGCTGCTTTCCTTCCTACAGAAAAACGCCGGCTCCTTATTCTCAAAACCTGCGGATCTCTATTCCCAGCTTCTTATATTGCTGTATGCAACAGAGTAGACAGAGAGGGCTGGCTCATTTCAAAATGAATTTACATCTACATCAGTAGCATTTGCCTATAGACGTAAAAGTGAAGAACTTAACAGGTTTTAGTATTCTGCACACAGCCCTCGCTGGGAGGAATGGTAAAAAGTTAAAAACAAATGAAATTTTAAAAGTAGAAAGTTAGAAACAAAGTTACAACGGCAGAAATTTAGAAACAAACAAAGAGGTAAAATACAAGAAACAAACAAATTTCTAAAGGGAGAAAGTTGAAAACAAACAAAGTTAGAAACAAACAAACAAAAAAATTAGAAACAAACAAAATTAGAAAGGTAGAAATTTAGAAACAAAGTCAGAAAGGCAAGTGTTGAGCCTTTGACAGGGTACCCCTCCTTCACGGACCAGGGTGAAAGAGCAGAGGATGCTGCTGTTCTGCTAAGTTCTTTATTTCACGGTCTCACAGCTGTCTTGAAGGCAGAGTTCGAATGGGGTTACATGATAAAGCCAAGCAGCAGCAGCAGGCAAAAACAGCTTCTTCTATATGCTCCATACACTCTATTTTTTCTTACAGAAGTGTGGATTCCATTTGTTCATTGACCAGTAAGATTAACACACGATTCTAGTTTTCCTTAAACCCATCCCGGTCTAATTCTAACAGTCGTAAGCCTCACACAAGTGTCATCTGCCCTTGTTCCATAAGGAATCCCTCTACAGACAGGGAGTTGTCACCGGCCCCGTGCTCATGGGCTGCAGGGGACACCTGCACTGAGGAGGAAATGGAAATGGGAAAGAGGGAACTGCAACCTGATGGGACGCACCTCTGGCACCACATTTCCTCTTCTTCCTGCTGTCCTGGAAAACCCCAAGTAAATCCAGTCCCTCAGACCTTGCATCCCTGAACACCAGGAGAGCCGGTGTTTTACCCAGATCCCAGTGCCCTGCACGGCTGCGCTGACACGAGCACAGGCCGATCGCTCCGCCCAGCACCATCCCTCATTTTCTTCCCATTGCTCCCCAAGCGTCCCCAAACCACCCCAGCGTGTCTGTGCCGGGGCCAGAGCCTGCCCCAAGCCCGACCAGAGGCTGTCACCCAGCCCTGCACCAGCTCCCACCCCCGGTGAGCTGGGAATGCACTGAGAGCTCGGCTCCCCGGGCTCCCCAGCACCCAAACCGGTCCTCAGACACACAGAAATGCCCAACCTGCCCCTCTGGGCACAGCCAAACACCACAATTCCATCATCCCCAAGCAACTCTGGCACTTGCCTCTTCACCTCTGCCCATTTCCAGTAGCCGGGGCTAGGACCGGGCTGTCAGTAATAGCATTCCCTAGGCAGTTCATCCCAGCGCAGAGGAGAAGAGGAGCCTGTCCCTGACCCACACCATGGGCAGGACAAGGGGGGCCCTAGCTGGCTTTGCCTACTCCAGCACCACAGCTCTTGGTCCCAAAGATGGGGCGAGTTCAGTGGTTTTTCCTGTCCTGAAAGAGAGCAGAAAAGGGAAGTTAATCCCACTGTGGAATCCAAGACTCCTGCATTTCCTATTTCTGCTCTGATTGCTCACCGTGGAGTTTTAGCCATGGAAAAAAAAGGAGAATGACACCATATCAAATAAAAAGTTGATTAATCCACGTAGGGGCTGTGGAGAGGATACAAAGGAGCTTTTCCATGATTTTGGGGCTTGAAGAGGGACTGAATTTCCCTCAAAGCTGGGAAGGGCCTGAGGATAATAAAGCAAAGGAGCAGCTTCATCTCTCCCTGGCAGAGAGCTCGGGGCTCCATTATGGATACAAATCAATCCCAGCAGGATTTCAAAGGGTTTCTTTAGGATGTCAGGTCCCTCTTTATCAGACCCCTGCTGGGATTCAGGGCCTGCCTGGTCACGGGGTGCTTTGATAAGGGCTGGATTTAAATCCCAGATCTGAGAACAGACATGAAAGGTCCCTGGGTTTCTAGGGGGTTGAAAAACTCAAGCTGGATTCGCTGCAGAGCTGAAAAATCAGGGTAAGAGAGAGCAAGGAGTGGCCAGCAGGCCCAGGCTCCTGATCACGCCCCTGGGATCCATGGGATCCATAGGATCCACGGCCTCTGGCACGCTGCTCCAGCACCCTGCAGGGTGACTGACAGCCGGGCAGGGGAAGGAGCCACCAGCAGCTCTGCCATGTGCACCATCATTCACCTTGCACGTGGCCTAAACAGCCACCAAGCACTGATGGACTGACTGAGCCGAAAATATCGGAGAGATCTCAGTTTGCACTCCAAATTCCCTGCAGCCTGTTCCCTTCCTGATCCATCCCTTCAAGCAGCAAGAGTGGAATTCCTTCCGTCGTTGCTCTTTCCCTCCTGTTTTCCACTCAACAAGAAAAAGAGCAGCCACGTGAACAGGAGTAAAAGCCCCAAACCCACAAAAAAGCACATTCTCAGCATCACTAATCCCTGCCAAACTGCCAGGAACCTTCCAAAACTACATCCAAGCTTGGAAACAGGGATCCAGTTGTTTGTTTAAGCAGCTATTGATCCAGTCTCTTCCAGCTAATTAAACTATTCACTATTTAAACTCATTAAACTGCTCATCCTGCTCCTGGCAGCCAGAGGCAAAGAAGAAATCGTGTCTAGATTAAATGGTGTTGGTGAATGTGCCCATCCCAGTCCTTGGAGAGGTTGGAATTGCATCCCTGTTCCTCTGCTCTCTTTTCCTTCCTTTTTCCTGCAGTGATTCCCACCCGGATTCCTCAGCTCCAGCTCTCTGAGCAGCCTCAGGGGGAGCATTTCATCCCCTTGGAGCCAACTCCATTTGTTGCATCCTTCATGCCTCAACCACCCCTAAAAGCAGGCAAGTGCTGATGGGCAGTGCAGCTGCTTCCACTTGGGAATGTTTCCAGTGGAACAGGGAGGGAATTCTGAGAAGCTTCCACCCACTGCACGTTATTGCTGGATAAAAGGTGAGGCAGCAAAGGATCAACAAAGGGAGATTTCAGCAAGACAAAGTCCAGACAGAGAGGCTGCAAGTGTGGCTGGGGCTGCTAAACTGGGAAAACTGCAAGGTCAGGCTGTGGGAACATGGATTATACTGAGGTCTGGAACTGGTGTTGGGAAGAGAAGGAGAAGGAGAAGGAGAAGGAGAAGGAGAAGGAGAAGGAGAAGGAGAAGGAGAAGGAGAAGGAGAAGGAGAAGGAGAAGGAGAAGGAGGAGGAGGAGGAGGAGGAGAAGGAGAAGGAGAAGGAGAAGGAGAAGGAGAAGGAGAAGGAGAAGGAGAAGGAGAAGGAGAAGGAGAAGGAGAAGGAGAAGGAGAAGGAGAAGGAGGAGAAGGAGGAGAAGGAGGAGAAGGAGAAGGGCCCGAAGTAACTGCACAGTGAATTTCCTTACCATGAGCCAGGCTCATTCCCTGAGCTGACCAATATCTCCGAGCTCCCCTTCATGGCACAGCCCTGCCAGTAAAGAACAGAAGTTCCTGCTGCTCCCACTGGAATTCTGTAGCGTGCCTGGCATTCCATACGTTCTGCTGCCTGAGAGTTCCTGCAGCCGTCCTCGGGAAGAGCAGTTCACTGCCACAGGAGGAACAAGAGGAAAGCAGCTGCCACTCTCGGGTTCTGTGCCCTGTAAAAAGTAAAACCAGATAAAGATCAAAGCTCCATAAAGCTGGAACCATCTCCAACCTCGGGACAGCACTTCTGTGGGAAAAGCGTAGATGGGCCATTAGGAAGGAGATCATCATGCAAATGGGCAAGGGGGGGAATTAAATTCTGCTGCTTTCTGATTGAGGCCTGCTTCAATTTGCAGCCTTTATAATATCAGCTTAATGGGACTTTTTGTGCTTTAAAGAGGTTTTTATTAGCTGGGGGTTGTCCCTGCCTGGACTGAGGCACAGCACAATGAGTCTCCTGCCTCCTGAAGCCGTGTCGTTATCCCAGCATCTGAAATTAAAAACCAGCACTCTGGGAAACCTCTCTACTCTGAGGAGAAGTGTGAGGAGCGTTTGGGTCTGTGGAAAGCCTGGAACAGCTCTGAGAGACACCAAACATCCTGTGGATCCCAATAAACAGCAAAACATTCCAGCAGCTCCTTCCAACACCGCCCTTGTAGGGAACTCTGTCACCCCAGTGGGTATTTGTGGGAGTAAGGAAGAAATCCCACTAATGACCTCAGTGTGATCACCTCTGGTTCGTCTGGGGATAAATCTCCTTTATCCTTCTGGGAGAATAAAGGAATCCAATGCTGCCTTAATCCCCAGCTCCTCAGAGTCTGCATTTCCAGAATCCATCTCCTGGCCCAGCATGGGAAGGGTTGTCCAGCGCTGGAACAGCTGCCCAGGGCAGTGGTGGAGTCACCAACCCTGGAAGTGCTCATAAAATACATGGATATGGCACTTGAGTGTTCATAAAATACCTGGGTAAATACATGGGTAAATATAGGAATAAATACATGGGTAAATACATGGATAAACATATGGATAAATATAGGGATAAATATGTAGGGATAAATATGTATGGATAAATACATGGCACTTGAGGTCATGGGTTGGTGTGACCATGGTGGTGGTTGATGTTTGGACTTGATGATGCTAAAGGCCTTTGCCAGCCTCAACAACCCCAGGATTCCATGATTTTCTGCCTTTTTCTCCTGCTCTGGGGCTGAGAAACTCCTTGAGCGGAGCAGCAGTGGGAGCAGGGAGCCACAGGCTGCACATCAGAGCTCTGCAGGCACTTTTAATCCACCTCTCTTCATGTTCATGGAAGATGGCACAGGAAATCTCTCAGCCCGAAAGCATCTCCCCAGCTCTGCACACCCGGGACAAAGCCGAGGTGAATGATCCCCTCCAAGCTCCTTCCAGAGCCATTCCAGCGGCAACCAGAGGCAGCAGTTCCTAGAGAAACGGCTCCTATCCAATTCAGGAGCCTTCCCTTGGGGAGGAGACATCCATTTCCCCTTCTACCTGTCATTCTTCTTCATTCATGGACTCGATAAGGCAGGAAATCTGGCAGGCTTGAAGTAAAAAACGAGCTGTTCACAGCAAAGAGAGCCTCAGCGGGTAAAAAAAAAACAAACCCCAAACTGTTGGAATCAAGATGAAGTTAATAGGAGCAAAAATAAATAGAAACAGACCCTAAATGTAAATGAACATTACATCACCACTGGCATTTCAGCTCCTTTTCAAATACAGAAATAGCAGCAGATTTAACTTGCAGAAAGTTGCTGTGTTCACACAGCCAGAGCTGCTTCAGGGGCACAGCCCTGAACCTTCTGCTCCCCAAAACAACTCAAGACTCGAGAAAGGAGAAACAGGGATCAGGCAGAGGGGGAAAATCCCAACTTCCCGGTCAAAAGAGGTTAAGAGAAATACAATTCCATCCCTTAACTCTGTGGAGATGGGATCTGTTGGCGTTTGCCAGCTCCAGAGGAGTTCACTCCACCTCGGGCAGATCGGAGGTGAAAGCAAATAATGCAACTGCAGCCCCGGAGAAGGCTGGGCTCTTAATTGACAGAGATTCCAGAGAGAGGGAAATAACCTCCAGTACCATTTGGGCAGCAGGTTTCTCTCCCAGCTGCCACCTCAAATCCTCGAGATCCCCGTTGGCCACCCAAAATTCCAGGCACCATTTCCAGCCTGGAAACAAACTCAGAATGCTCTCAGAGTGAGACCTTAAAGCTGGAGCACCTCAGCCCCCACACCTGCTCAATCCCTGCTCTCCCAGGGGCTCAGCCTGGAGAAAAGGAGGCTCCAGAGAGACCTTTTCTCTCTCTGGAATTCCCTGACAGGAGGGGGCAGCTGGGGGGGGGGGGGGGGGGCGGGCTCTGCTCCCAGGGAACAGGGACAGAAGTTCTGAGTCATTTCAGGGAGTGAAGAGTTACAGGGCAGGAAACAAAGGCAGCTGAAGAAGATCTGAGACGATTTTCCCTTATTCTTACACACCTCAGACATTCAATTTTGTCCAAGTTTGTGTCTCGAATTTAAACCCAACTCCTTCCCTGTGGGAAGGAGGAGATGATCCCGGCCTGCCATGTGCCAGAGCGAGAGTGACAGAGGGAAGGATGTTACTTGGGGAAGGGTGGCACACTGACATTTCATCGTGGCTGATATGGCAGAGAGACTTCATTTTTTTTAACAGCAAAAGCTTCAATATTTCACAAAATCTGTGTTCCCTGTGATTATTTGTGAAGCATTGTGGATGGGCTTGGCACTTCCCTGACAGAAACACTGGCAGGGCTCTGCCTGGAGGGATCTATAATTGAAGATGGGAAGAGTGGATGGGAGGACAGGGATGCAGCAGAGGGAGATCAGAAAGAGAATTACGAATTCTTTCATTCTTTTCTGGATTTTTTGGGTTCTTTTAATGTGATCCATTTTAAATCCAGGCTTAAGATCTGATTCAACTTCAGATTTTTTTTGCTGCCCAAACTTTCTTCTGTCCCTGGCTGGAGCAGAAAACCAAAATTTCAAAATTCCTCATGAAATAAATAGGAGGGTGGTGTGGGAACAGCCTCACTTTCCCAGGTGGAAACACTTCCCTCCGGGTTTATCATTCTGGGAACAATTCTGGCCCAAAGAAGGGGAAGCACAGAGTGGCACTGCCAGGGTGTGACACGGCCAGGGCACAAGGAGGCCCTGGGTTCTCCTCCAGGTTTGTTTGTGGAAGGTTTGGGGTGGTTTGGGGTGGCTGAAGGGTTTCTGACAGCATTAATTGGGAGTCAATCCCCCTACGGATCCCCATTCCCAGTTCTCCCAGGAAGCTCCTGCAATGGTCTCTAAGGGGTTAATGGAATATCTGCTTTTCCCTGCACGGATGACGGGGCCCAAAGCACTTCCCTGGCCCTGCAGGAGCCCCAGCACTGAAAATCCCCGAGCAACACCTCGGAGCTGCCGCAGGCACCCAGACAGAAGGGGAAGGTGCCCGTTCCCTCAGCTCCCGGCTGCCAGATGGGGGAATATTTTGGGCTTTTGGGAAAAGCGTTGGGTTTCCACCTTTTCCCTGCGTGTGAGGAAGCGCCTGGCACCAGGGAATGCTCTGCTGAGCTGGGAGGCCCCGGCATTCCTGGAGAGAAATCTTTAGGATTAGGTGGGGGATTACACCACCTGCTCCCTTTCCCTGTGGCTGGGGGCACCAGGCTGAGGGCACAGCGGGCGGGATGTGCCGGAGACCCAAATCCCACTGGAACCACGGCGTTTTCCATCCCCTTGGGTCCAATTCCGGGCAGGAGCAGCACCTGGAGGACAAAGCTGCGCGGCAGCCGAATGCCGGGTGACAAAACCCCTGAAAAACAGGCTTGAGGAAGTGGCTGGGTGGAAGGGTGAGCTGAGGGAGGTGGTAATTAGAGCACTGGGGGAAGGTGGTAATTAGAGCACTGGGGGAAGGTGGTAATTAGCTCTGCTGCTCACCGTGGCTCAGCCTTCAGCTGTCACTCACCCACGCCTGGAGCCTGTGGAACACGTTTCTGTCCCATCTGCGAGGGAAACGCTTCCCCTTCCCTCTTCCTGCAAAAGCAGAGGAATCCTTGTCCCTGGATGACCAAGGCCGGGCCAGGGGTGGAGACGCCATCCCTGCAAGGCTTCAAAAACCGTGGATGTGGCGCTGGAGGACAGGGGTGGCTGGGGAGCGTGCTGGTGGGGCTGGGTTGAGGGTTGGACTTGGCGATCCCAAAGGTCTTTTCCAGATATTCTCCTGCAAATAGAATGTTTATATAATAAAGCACACAATTTGGAGCTCGTTAAACAGTTATATTTCAGTCAAAACTCTGCACATAATCTCTTCATGAGGGGTTTTGAATTCCACCTCCCCTCTGCAGCAGCGATCCCGTGATTCCAACACGGATCTCCAGTCCCCTTTGGCATTTTCTGATTTCCAGGCAACATCTCATGGCCTCAAAAGCCTTGGTAGACTTAATCAAAACTGGGCTGAGTCTAAAGTGGACTCGAGCACAACGTTCAGGTGCAATGGATGCTGCTGGAATGGGGGCTCTAATGCCAGGTGTCACATCCTCCCAAACTTCCAGCTCCCGGAACTAGAAAGGAGCTTTAATGGATGGAAAAGAAATCCCCAAACCACAACCCCGTGGGAATCAGGGATGCAGGACTCGGCTGTGCTGCCATCACTCCCTCAGGAATAGCCAGGTTTAGCTCATTCTGTCTGCCCAGAGAGGAGGATTTGCCCCTGGATGCCCTGGAATGTTCCAGGCCAGGCTGGACACTGGGGCTGGGAGCAGCCCGGGACAGTGGGAGGTGTCCCTGCCCGTGGCAGTGCTGGCACTGGATGAGCTTTAAGGTCCTTCCAAGCCCAAATGGTTCTGTGAGTCTTAGAGCCCTGAAATTCTCATGACAGAGGTGGAACTGCAAGAGCTTAAGGTCCCTTCCCAAAGAAACCCCATTGCAGGACTCTGCAGCTTCTGGAGCCCTGGGTCCATGGAAATGCAGTTTCAGAGGAGCTCCGAGGAAATGGGTGTTTTGGGGAGAGCAGAGTGGCTGGAACAGAGGAACAGGAACGGTCTCCTCGAGCAAGCCCTTGTGTCTCAGGGAGCGGGATCGGCTCGCTCCTAACGCACCTGGTGACTCCCAGAGCGGGGGATGGAAATGCAGCCCAGGTCCGAAAGAAACCTCTGCGCATCATGCGCGGGCGCGCTGCCCCACTGCGCGCGGCCCCCGCGCGGGCGCGGTTGCTACTGCGCATGCGCGGGCGCGGTTGCTACTGCGCATGCGCGGGCGCGCGGGCTACTGCGCATGCGCGGGCGCGGTTGCTACTGCGCATGCGCGGGCGCGGTTGCTACTGCGCATGCGCGGGCGCGGTTGCTACTGCGCATGCGCGGGCGCGCGGGCTACTGCGCATGCGCGGGCGCGGTTGCTACTGCGCATGCGCGCGCGCGGTTGCTACTGCGCATGCGCGGGCGCGCGGGCTACTGCGCATGCGCGGGCGCGGTTGCTACTGCGCATGCGCGCGCGCGGTTGCTACTGCGCATGCGCGGGCGCGCGGGCTACTGCGCATGCGCGGGCGCGGTTGCTACTGCGCATGCGCGGGCGCGGTTGCTACTGCGCATGCGCGGGCGCGCGGGCTACTGCGCATGCGCGGGCGCGGTTGCTACTGCGCATGCGCGGGCGCGGTTGCTACTGCTCATGCGCGGGCGCGGTTGCTACTGCGCATGCGCGGGCGCGCGGGCTACTGCGCATGCGCGGGCGCGCGGGCTACTGCGCATGCGCGGGCGCGCGGGCTACTGCGCATGCGCGGGCGCGCGGGCTACTGCGCATGCGAGGGCGCGGTTGCTACTGCGCATGCGCGGGCGCGGTTGCTACTGCGCATGCGCGGGCGCGGTTGCTACTGCGCATGCGCGGGCGCGGTTGCTACTGCGCATGCGCGGGCGCGCGGGCTACTGCGCATGCGCGGGCGCGGTTGCTACTGCGCATGCGCGGGCGCGGTTGCTACTGCGCATGCGCGGGCGCGGTTGCTACTGCGCATGCGCGGGCGCGCGGGCTACTGCGCATGCGCGGGCGCGGTTGCTACTGCGCATGCGCGCGCGCGGTTGCTACTGCGCATGCGCGGGCGCGCGGGCTACTGCGCATGCGCGGGCGCGGTTGCTACTGCGCATGCGCGCGCGCGGTTGCTACTGCGCATGCGCGGGCGCGCGGGCTACTGCGCATGCGCGGGCGCGGTTGCTACTGCGCATGCGCGGGCGCGGTTGCTACTGCGCATGCGCGGGCGCGGTTGCTACTGCGCATGCGCGGGCGCGGTTGCTACTGCGCATGCGCGGGCGCGGTTGCTACTGCGCATGCGCGGGCGCGCGTGCTACTGCGCATGCGCGTGCGCGCGGGCTACTGCGCATGCGCGGGCGCGGTTGCTACTGCGCATGCGCGGGCGCGCGGGCTACTGCGCATGCGCGGGCGCGGTTGCTACTGCGCATGCGCGGGCGCGGTTGCTACTGCGCATGCGCGGGCGCGCGGGCTACTGCGCATGCGCGGGCGCGCGGGCTACTGCGCATGCGCGGGCGCGCGGGCTACTGCGCATGCGCGGGCGCGCGGGCTACTGCGCATGCGCGGGCGCGCGGGCTACTGCGCATGCGCGGGCGCGGTTGCTACTGCGCATGCGCGGGCGCGGTTGCTACTGCGCATGCGCGGGCGCGGTTGCTACTGCGCATGCGCGGGCGCGCGGGCTACTGCGCATGCGCGGGCGCGCGGGCTACTGCGCATGCGCGGGCGCGCGGGCTACTGCGCATGCGCGGGCGCGCGGGCTACTGCGCATGCGCGGGCGCGGTTGCTACTGCGCATGCGCGGGCGCGCGGGCTACTGCGCATGCGCGCGGGCTACTGCGCATGCGCGGGCGCGCGGGCTACTGCGCATGCGCGGGCGCGCGGGCTACTGCGCATGCGCGGGCGCGCGGGCTACTGCGCATGCGCGGGCGCGCTGCCTACTGCGCATGCGCGGGCGCGCTGCCTACTGCGCATGCGCGGGCGCGCTGCCTACTGCGCATGCGCGGGCGCGCTGCCTACTGCGCATGCGCGGGCGCGCTGCCTACTGCGCATGCGCGGGCGCGCTGCCTACTGCGCATGCGCGGGCGCGCTGCCCTTCTTATATTAAAACTAAAATTTTCACTCTGTCCCCTGTAGTTTTCCTCGTATGTACCTTCAAAACGTTCATTCTGTCCCTCACAGATTAGCTCAGGTCTTTTCCCTCAAATTGTCTCTGTCTGTCCCCTACCGATAAGAACCTCAATTTTCATCCCAAAATGTCACCTACTAATTGCCCCGATTTTACCTCAAAACGTTCATTTTCTCCCATACAAATTAACTCACATTTTACCCCCAAAACGTTCGTTTTATCCCCTACAGAACGTGCCCAGCATCCGAGCAACAGGACCGCGAATGCCTGGCGGCAGCAGCGCCACCGCTCCGCGATTTGCGCTCTGGCCACTGAAGCCCCACACGGCCGGGACAAGCATGAGGCGGCGGCACCCACGGAAATCGTGAGGTCGTGGCCTGCGGTACGGGATGTTACCCCCTGAGCGGCAGCACCGAGCGTAAAAAGCCGCCGCGCCCGCACGGCCTTCCCGCGGCGCTGCGCGTGGGTAGCTGCGGCCGCTCCCTGCACACGCGCAGCTTTCTTCAGCCGGCATCGTTGGGCCAATGCGCGCCTGCAGCTGCTCCCCGGGGTGGCTGTAGTGCCTCCTGTGCACCAGCAGGTGGAAGCAGCGAGCAGCACCACGCAGCTCTCCCGCTTCCCTGCGCGCACGTCGCTTTCTGTCGTTGCACCCGTGCGGTTTTCCGCGTTACTGCACGGGCACGGCTTCTCAATTTACTGCGCGTGTGCCGCTCTCCAAGTCGTTGCTCATTCCTTTGCTTTTTTGAGTTCTGCCGCTTATGTGCAGGTATTTTTGCTGGGGTTTTTTTAGGTTTGAGGAGTTTTATTACTGCTTTTTAACTGCACGTGCACGGCGCTGCTGAGTTCACATGCACGGGTGCGGTGTTCTTACTTGCGGTGTTAGCGAGAAGGAGAAGAGCCCAGCCCGTGCTTGGGTTCGGGAGGAGTGCAGCAACGCGCAAGACGAACGTTTGAAACAACGCAGGTCAGCGCGGTGCAAACGACCTGGCAGGTGAGGGTAGCGCACAGAGAAAGGCTACTACGCGCACAGTAGCAGAAGTCAGAATTGTGACACGGAAAAACATGCTTTCCTTCTCGCCCCCGATACAGGAGTCCAGGATGGACGCTTGGAGCACGTCCATCAGAGCACCAAGGACCTCTGCAGGAGCCACAGCCCTAAAGACTCACGATGGCACTGAACACCTCTGTGCTCTGTTAACCAAAGACTGGGGCAGATCATGCCTGAAGAAAGAGTGGTCTCTGTTTTTTTCCAAGCTGCTACAGAAACAAACAAAGGTAGAAAGGTAAAAATGAACAAAGGAGGGAAGGTGAGAAAGGTCGTTTGAAAGTCAAAGTCAGAGAGAGAGAGAGAGAAAGAAAGTCAAAGTCAGAGAGAGAAAGTCAAAGTCGGAGAGAGAAAGTCAGAGAAAAGAAAGAAAGTCAGAGAGAAAGAAAGTCAGAGTCACAAAGAAAGAGAAAGAAAAATAGAGAGAAAAAGGAATAGAGAAACAGAATAGGGTTTGAGAGAAAAAGAAATCGAGTTTAAAAGAGAATTAGTGTTGAAGAGAAAAAGAGAAACTGAGAAATAGAGTGACAGAGACATCCAGAAACAGTTAAACAGTGAGAAAAAGATAAAGAGTTAGAAAAAGTCAAGGGAGGAATAGACTGAAAAGTAAAGCAAAGCAGAGCAGCAAAGCAAGAAATACGGCGAAAAAATTACTAAACCACACCAAAGGAAGAGAGCAACCAAAAGGGGGGAGGGGGGGTATCTTTATTAGGGTTTATTCAACTTGATTGAACGAGGGTTTTTTATTTACACTTCAGCAAAGCAAGTGGAAATAACAACATACACAAGCACAAATACAATCCATATGCACACTGGTCAAAGTCCAATTGACATACAGAGCAATATGTGCAAGTGCAGCAGCAAACACCAACACAGAGCAACACAAGCCAACCCCCTATCAGTACAATGTAACAATTGTTCTATTTCTGGAAAATTCATTACATTTTATTGTTTCAGGAAACCCAAAACAACAGCAGCACAGGGAGAAGAAAACACTCATCCACCACACACCTCCTTCAGCTGACACACAAACCCACCCTCGCTCTCGTCTCGAGAGCACCCCATGGGAACGCGGTTCCCGGGAGCCCCAAAATCATCCCGCCTGACAAATCCCCGGCACGGTCGGCACCCAAACCCTGGCGATGAACGGCACCTCACAGACCGGCCGGGTCCCAGATAAACAAACCCAGCCGGGAGGGAAAACATCCCCAGACAGCGCAGCTGGGTTGTTTTTACTCTGAGTTTAAAAAGCAGCTGAAAAGCCTGAAAGGCAAAACTCACACACACAAGGTTAGGACCATTCCACACCCGCACTCTTCTCGCAGGCAGACAGACACAGGCACACACACACACAGTCACACACCCTTCAGCTTACACCCTGACTGCAGCCCTTACTCCAAACATCCCAGCCATGGAGATGCTCCGACACAGCTTCTGGATGCCGCTCCTCGACGTCGAACGGCGCGCGCCGGGAAAATCGGCAGCGTCGGTGACCGCGGAGATCCGGAGCCGCCTCGGGGACCTGCGAGACAACGGGAGGCGGTCAACGAGACGCCGAGGGCTGGGAGTTATTCCCACACCGGGCCCATAAGTCTTCTGCCCAAAAACCCATGAAAAAGAGATGAACCACTAAGTTTTATAACTCTTCTACTTAACCGTGACCCTACGTGCCGGGGCAGGGCAGCTCAAACCCAGAAAGCACACAGGGAAGTGTTTTACCATGTACAGCCCCGTGAAACAGAGTGGGCCGAGAGGCAAGAACTAAAACGCAGGGGAAAGCAGGGATTAGATACAATAAAATGTCGGTAGGGCCTTTTTTAAGCTGAACCTAAGTCGATCACTACATCAGGTTGAACTCTATGTTCACTTCCAAAGACATATGTCTTTTCAAATCCAGACAGCTGGTTTAGAACTTCTGTGTTGCTGTTTAGACATCAAGCTTTGGGGCTGAGGTTTTTTTATTCCCAGGTGCTTGCTGGCAGTAAAAATACACTTCACATCTGCAGTGTGTGCACGTGGCTTGGGCTGTGGATTCTGGGGCAAAAAAAATTCAGGAATCAGGGAAAGAAAGAGACGGAAAAGAGAAAGAGAAAGGGAGTGTGAAGGGAAAGGGAAAGGGAAAGAAAGGTGGAAGAGAGAAAGGGAAAGGAAAGGGAAGGGAAGGGAAAAATTAGACATAAAAATAATATTAAACCCAAAAATAAAAATAAATATGATGCCGCTCCCCATCCCGTTCCCCAGTTCCCCATCCCATCCCCCGCTCTCCATCCCGTTCCCCCACTCCCCCATCCCGTTCCCCCGCTCCCCCATCCCGTTCCCCCATCCCGTTCCCCGTCCCGTTCCCCATCCCGCTCTCCCGCTCCTCGCTCACCGCCCGGGCCCGTCCGTGCCCGCCCGCCCCAACCGCTCCCGCCGATTCCAACTGGCCACGCGCAGCCCCGAGCCGCCTCCCCATTGGCCAGCCCTCGGCCCGCCCCGCCTTCCCATTGGCCGCTGGGCCCGTCAATCACGCGGGAAACCCCGCCGCCCGCAGGCGCTGTCCCACGGCGGCCGCTGGAATGCGGCCTGGGCACATCCCCAAGGGAAAAGGAGGCACAAAATGAGGAATTGGGAAGTAAAAGGGGAAGGCTGCGCAGCGCCCGCGGCGCCCCGACAACGAGGAGCAGCCCCCACTCCTCTCCCCATCTTCGTTTTGCACCCCCGAGCCCTGCACGTTATCAGGGAGCAGCCCCAACCCTCTCCCATCATTAACTCGGAGATATTCCATGGTTTTTCCAAACTGCTGAATTTATTGTGCTGAAGAGCCGCTTCGTTCAGCACACACCGGTCCATAGAGCTGCATAGAAAAGTGCTGAGATACAATTCCAGGCTTCCCCAGCCCATCTCCAGGTGTCACCCCCAGCCCTCCCAGGGGCTCCCAGTTCCCAGGGCAGAGCAGAACCAGCACCCAGCCAGCAGCTCCTCGGTCCTGAGAGGTGTGTGGCACTTCCAGAAGTACACGATGCCTTGGAGCAAGCTGGCCAAACAATTCCACACCTAAACCCTTCAATCCCTGCACGTCAAGGCAGACTCACAAATGCCCAAGAATTCGCACCTGCCATGGAAAAGTTAAAAGATCAACGTCTGCCTGAACTGCATTTGCAGAGTCCAATTGCACCCATTTTGCTCTGCCTCACGCTCGCAAATTGCCCGGAACGTGCTGTGTACAACAGCCTGGAAACCATGAAAAACTCCTGACACTGGTATCCTGACGCCTCTTGCAGACACCCAGCTCAGGGAAAGCTTTGCAGCAAAGCACATCCCAAAGGAGCTGTTTTCCCCGAGGAAGCCCAGCAGCGGCAGCGCTGCCCCAGAGCACAAAGCAGCAGCTCTGCTGGGGAAGAGCATCCTTCAGTTCCTCTGCTGCTCACTTGACCAGAGAGCTGTTCCTAGGCCACATTCACTGCCCCACCCTGGATGAAATACCTGCACCCCCCCTTCCAAGTGCTCACTGCTCCCTGCTGTTCACGTGACCTTTTCTACATCAAACTACCAGGAACAGTGCCCAGACAAATGGAGACCTTTCAAAAAAAAAAAAAAATAAAAAACCTGGGTTTGCATAAATAAGCACTGAACCTAAAAACTTTTATGTTTCCAGTATTCCAACCATGTCCAGATGGTGAGCAGGTGCTAAAAATAACAACAGAAAAGCACAAAAAGACACAAATCTTTCTTCTCGACCTTCAATATCCTCAATTCAGGAAAATCACCAAACTCAACAGCTCTATATAGAAGGGGAAAAAACCCCACGTGTACTTTGAGCTGGTGAGAAGAACAGGAACCTGCAGCAATTAAGGCTGCACAGTCCACAGCAGCGAGAGCTCAGCACACGTCCAGACAGGCAAGTCCAGCACCTAAATTAAAAAAAGAAGAAAAAGTTGATTACTTTTTTTAAAAGTTACTCTAAGTTAGTAAAACCAAACCAGCCTTTGCTCTTGATTTTGGCTCACTGATGCACACACACACACACAAGAAGCCAATGGTCACACAGGGCCCCCTTGCAGAATTCCTGATCCAAACCCTCGCCTTTCCTGCCCAGCACTGAGGGAAATCTGACAGAGGATTCATAAAGAGCCCTCGCTGAGAGCAGTCATCGCCCCAGGCCTTCAGGCTTGGCAAGATCCTGAAGTGAACGGACCCAAATTCAATTCCTAAATCTGAATCTCTGACAAGTCCTGTTAGAAAGACAGCGGACAGTCCATCAGAACACAGAATTAAAAGGCTGCACAAGGAATAACAGAAGCTTTTCCAAGAATAGCACAAGTTCCTTCTCTCCCTCACCGGTCCGGGACCGTGAGACCGAACCTTGGGCCCCAGGAGACAGGAGAGCTGTTATCAACACCCGAACCTCCCAAGCGTTGTTATTGCTCAGAGAGCTGCGCCGGCACTGAGCTACTCCCATGCGCCTGCAGGGCTCTGGGGAGGGGCAAGACGACCTCCCACTCCTGCCTGGAGAAATTTCAACACCCTAAAAAGTCATTTCCCTTCTCTCTCTCTGAGCCACGGCCAAAGCAGCTGTGTAGAACGACCCGGGGGATTTATGGGAGGGCTGATTCTCTCAGGAAAGACCCCAGACCCTGAGGAAACAAAACCACCCCAAATTTCCAGCTGAAAACCCGCTGCCTCCTGAACGGGAGCGCACAAAACTCTCTAGAGCCAGACAGGAGGTGACAGACCGGAAAAAGCCAAAAGATGTGCTCTGCTTGCATGCACTCTCTGACTGGTAATTCCACAGGAAATTCCCCACGGATCGTCAGCAGTCGCCTACAACTTGTCCTCTGCAATCATGACTGCCTTGGCTTTCTGTGGAAGCGTTTCAAACATCCAGGGAGGGTTCAGGGCCTCGGCTGGCTCGTTTATGGCTCTTCCTGACAGGCCCAGGCCAAACCCAAGCACCCCCCTCACTGCTCCAGCCCCAGGTTCAGGGAAATATTGATACGGCTTAGAAATACTCTCCTTCCCTGAAACTCAGTCCCTCCCTGCGCATCCCCGGAGAGGATTTACTCCGTCCTTTGTTCCCGACAGCACCTCTCCAGCGCAAGTCCCACTTCAGACAGACACTGACTAAGCAGACCTAAGGCAATGGTTCCAGCAGCAGCTGCAATCCCGAGCTCCCTGTCTCCTGCACAGCTCATCCAAGCACTCCCAGCAATCTCACCTCGGCCCAGACACTCTCTGTCCTCAGAGGGAAACACAACCCGATGGCACGCAGCTCTGGCACCACATTCCCTCTTCCCTTTTTCCAGCACACCAGGCTGCTGGCAATGGCATTCCCATGGCAGTTCATCCCAGCACAGAGAAGAGGAGCCTGTGACTTACCCGCACCATGGGCAGGACAAGGGGGGCCCTAGCTGGCAGGGACGGGTTCTTCTAGCACAGAGGTTTCTGAGCCCAGAAAGGAGCCTTGCTTTGGCTTCCCTGACTTATTCAGCAGCCCTCTGGAAACACGTGGCAGGGAGGGAAGCTGCTTTTCCTGACACCATTCAGCTGCCAAAACCAGTAACCCCTCCACAGTGCTCCTGCAGCCTTGCCTGGCCCTGGGGCCATAGAGCAGGAGCCTTGTGGGCATGAACCTGCCCCTGATTCATCCCCTGAGCAAAACCCAGTAGTGAAAGGTGGTGAGAGCAACCAGGGCAGGGGTGGTAAGCAAATCTGGGACATCCAGTTGCCTCACCAAACACGCTATCTGACATACAAAACAATAAGCAGAAACCTTATTTCTGATATTTCCTCACTTCTAAGTCTCAGAACTTGCAACTAAACCTACTCCATCTGAAAATTTGCGAATGTCATTTATTAGATTATTTGTAATCTTCCTCGCTGCTGAAGGGTTAACATGGTGTCCTTATATCCTGATGCTTATAAATAATTAAGGACACAGCAGAATTCTTCACTAAAATCTACTGTAGTCTTTTCCAGAACTGATTTCTAATCCTTTCCAAGACAGCTGCACAATTTATTATTAAAAAAAAAAGTGCTGAACCATATTTCACAACTTGCCAGCTGCCTGCCAGGGCAGAGGGGTGCATGGCTCTGGCAGGGAGGGCACAGCCTCAGCACCAGCCTGCTTGGAGAACCTAGCTCTGCTCAGTGCCTCAAGCAGCAGTGCCTCAGGAAGGACCCTTTCCCAGCCCATCCAAAAGGACATAGGCACTTACTGGTCTGGCCACAGGGAGGGGGTGAGTGCTGCAACGGGGAGGCTCCTGCACAAGTTTGGAGTGGGCAAAGAAGGCACAACTGAGAAGGAATGGCCACCTCAGCCCCTCTCCTTCATTACAGCTCTGCACCTTCCCCTACCTGTAGGTCATAGGGAGAGGTGACAATGGGCACTGAGGGAATTAGTTGGCTGAGCAAGCTGGTGGGCAGAAGGTCCAAGAAGCTGACTTGCAAAAAAACCCCAAAACCTAGAACAGTTCATCGTGATTAACCACATATCAGAAATGCCTTCCTCTCTAATGGTAAAGCCACTGACACACTTCTTCTTCTCTTGCTTTGTCATTTATCTCGTAAATCAACCCATCTGCTTTCAAACCAAACGTGCCAAGTAAATATGAAGATTATTAGGAAGCCTTTTTATTTCCCTAGAGCAAATTAAACAGCTGGAGGTTACATTTTTTTTAACATTGCCAAGCTGTTACCAGGCGTAACAAAAGGCAGTTGGCTGCACACACAGCCCCGCAATGTTTCACTGGGCTGATGCAGCAAAATCAAGGAACTTGTGCCTTGCACCCAGCTGCAAATGCCGGAGACGCACCGCTGATTTTATGGCAACTGTCACACCAGGAGAGCTGATCCTCCCAGACAGTGGAAGTACACAATTAGGTCACATTAAACATCGAGAAAATGCCACAGCAGTTCCACATGCCCACTACAAGGGAGTGACACTGGAAAACAGTTCCTAGCTGGCAAGAGCCATCCCAGCATCAGTGCATAATAAACTGCTAAAAGTTTACAGATGAAGTCTGAGGGTGCAGAAGCGTGAGCAATCACCCAAACAGAGGGATTCGTAACATTTTCCCACAAGGCAGAGAAGTAAGACAGGCAAGCACCAAAGCCTGGTTTATTCCCCCTGGGAAGCCACCGCTACCTCCTGTTCACAGAAACAGAGGGGCTGGGTACAGCATTCCTTCAGGAGGGTTTCCTTTAGGGCCAGAATAACAAGATGAA
Organism: Coloeus monedula; assembly: GCF_965178545.1. Lineage (NCBI taxonomy): Eukaryota > Metazoa > Chordata > Aves > Passeriformes > Corvidae > Coloeus > Coloeus monedula. The sequence continues at coordinate 300,310 of NW_028120800.1, read as the reverse complement.
GCAGTGGTGCTCACAGCAGAAGCTTCAGACTTGTGTAGGCTTTTTTTCCATGTACAACACCAAGCTCCTAGCCTTACCACAGGAGCAAAAGTGTTTGCAGTGTCCTGACCATTGCACCCACACACTACAGAGTACGTCCTTGGCCAGAGGTGGACTAGCGAGAAAAGCACAGCCCAGTCTGCTTACAGAAAGCCTTTTGCATCCTGTCAGCACCACCTACGTTCAGCTTAGTCCAGTCTTGCACACCTGAAATCAAAGGTAGTTATGAAAGGCAGCTGTTGTCACAGATAACAGACATTCTGTTGCACAATTATTTGGTGCTCGCCACAAACTGCACCAAAACAACTTCTATGCCATTGCCACAACAGTGGTAATTCTTTAAAACATGAATAAAAGGGCTCTGTACAGGAGGGCAATGCTGCATGGGGAGAGAACACACCACACCATGTAAACTTCAACACTGTGAGAAGTGTCAGTCTATGTCTTTTTACTCCCATATACTCCCATGTATCTTGAAACTACTTGTGGAGTCTACTGATTACAAAAGCATGCTTAATTTTGCCTGTGATCAAAGACACGGCCATGATGCAGCAGCAAGCAGTGCACCTCAGGGAAACGTCACACAGTTTTTGGGATGGTAAGTGGGCAGCACAGCTTTCTCAGCACATGAATTAACACCTCAATTCTTTAAAAGTTTCCATTTTACCAGTTTCTTCACCAGCACTAGTTGTCGTGATCAGCAGTCCTGTTGCAGTATCTCCTCTGCATGCATCCTCACAGAGCATCCCCATGGTTCGCTCCCCAACACAAGAGCAAGGCTATTCTTTACACTTTTAGGTCAGCCCTTTAGCACAGGCCAAGAGCAGCAGCTCATCCCAAAAGCAGCTGTCAGAAAGGCACAGGCAGATACGCATGCAGGAAGTAACCTCCTGAGGTACTGCTGCTGCACTGCCCGTGACCAGGTCTGAGAGCAAAGCCACGCACCAGCACATGCTAAGAACCAAGCTGAGGGCTTAGAGGAAACAACCAACCTCCAGGATATTTTGAATTGTGAAACTTAATTTAAGCTACAGCCCAGAACAAAGAAGTTATGACACCCTCATAAACCAGATTTAGTCTGCTCTGTCATGGCACAAGATTACAATGTCACACTTTCACAGAATGGTTAAAGATTGGAAAGGGACCACTGGAGGTCACCTAGTTCCCAGACATGCAAGGGTCCCCCAAAGCAGCTTATTGAGGATTGTGTCCAGATACCTTCTGAATACCTCCAAAGAGGGAGACTCCACAACTTCTCTAGGCAATCTGTTCCAGTGCTTGGGCATCCACACAGTGAAGCTCTTGCTCATGTACATCAGTTTCTGCCCGCTGCCTTTTGTACTATCGTTGGGCAAAACCCAACCAGAGCCTGGCTCCATCCTCTTGGCACTCTCCCTTCAGATACTGATAGACTTTGATGAGGTTCCCTCTCTGTCATCTCTTCTCGAGGCTGACCAGGGCCAGCACCCTCTGCCTTTCCTCACACATGAGATTCTCCTTAATCATCTTTGTCACTCTAAGCCGGACCCTCTCCAGAGGCTCCATGTCTCTCCTGTCCTGAGGAGCCCAGAACTGCACACAGCACTCCAGATGCGGCCTCAGCAGGGCCGAGCGAAGGCGCGGGGTCCGTCCCTCCCGGGGAGGCTCCGGCGGCCTGTGTGAGGGCCGGGCAGGAGCGGGGCGCGCCGGCCGCTCCCTCTCGCGGCCGCGGGGCCGCGCTGGGCTCGCAGCGCTGCGGCTGCCGGGCCCTCGCTCCCGGCAGGGCCCGGCCTGGGCCCCACCGCCCGTGCGGGAGCACCGGCCGCCGGACCCGCCTCCCGGGACACAGCCCCGCTCCCGCCCGACCCCGGCCCCGCTTACAGCACCTCGAGCCCTAAGTGACAGCTGGGCTTCGCAGGACCGAGCGCCATGGAAAAAGGGAATCCAGCCGAAATACGCACGCCTCACACTCCCAAGCTGTAGGGTGGGCTCTGATGAGAGCAAGAGCTCATCAAGACAGGCCCAGCCTAACCTGGGGGAGACCTGGGACAGAGGAGCTTGAATGTCCCATACCTGGGAAAGCAACAAAAAGCCTTAACCCAAAATTATTTAAGTAGTTCATATTCAGCATAAGTTTTCCTCCCTAATTCCCCATGCCCTCCCCACGACCCCAGCCAGCCTGGGTTTTGTAGAGTAATTTTAGGGCTCCGTGTTTCTGACCAGATCTCATCTACCGTGACATGTGACAGAGCCCAGTGAGTGGAAGGCTCCAGCCCACAGATCCCCAAGAAAATCTAAGATTTCCTTGCTGCTCATGCAGTTTTCTCAGACTGTTTGTCAAAAGTTATTGGTGGCTATTTTTTAAATGAAAGGAGTAGAGAGAAAATAGCTTTGAGGCATATTGGGCTAGCATATTGTTCAGACTCTGTACAGGAACAATAAAGCTTTTAGGATCCTTTGATTGACATATATAATGAAGGTAGCTGTCAAACCTTTGTGCAGCAATTTTATTTTGTATTGACAAGCTATTTCACTGGCCAGGGTTTTGCATAAAAGGAATCATTCACATTGCTGTGGTGCTGCTATTTACAGAGCCTAGAGGACAGTGGCATCACTACAATATAAAGATTAATATTCAAATTTCTTTTGAAATACATAACTCTGTATGCAACCTATCCTACGTGCACATCTTCATACAGGGAGAAAGGCATTGTTCTGCAGAGAGAAGGGGGCCTGGAGCTGCTGGGGGTTGTTGTTCATTCACTGAATCATCATGTAGCCTTTGAAAAGCCACTTAGTCACTCTGCAGTTGAATGTTTCTCTCTGGAGAGCAGAGAACAAAGCCTCAACACAAACTGCCATCACTGTTACCAGTCAGTGGCAGAGCTCACAGAGCCAGCATGGGGTCAAGGGGCTGCTCTGAGCAGCCCTTGTGTGCACAAAGCCCAGGACAGCTGTGCTCCTCCCAAAGAAGCTTCTTTCTCCTGCCAAAGCAGTGGCAGGGTCAGCTTGGGCTACCTGAGACAGCAGTTGCTGCTTGCCCACTACCTTTCTTTGATTATGAACAATAACTTGCCAAGAAATCACTAGCCTCAGAGAAAACAGGCAGAAAGCAAACGAGAGGGCAAAGCAAAACATAAAGGAGAGGGGGGAAAAAAAAATCCACATAAGCAAGGATGACTCTCACACTGTATTTGCTATGCAGTCAAGCCCACAAGTGGGTTGTGTATCTGAAGGTGGAAATACAAAGACGTGTCCTGTTCCCTGGGGAAAGGTAAGCAACTTCTCAAATGATCTTTAGAGGCTATTATCAGTCTCGCACTAGCACTGACATACCCTGTGCCCAAAGCCACAGCATGCACACACTGTATCCATAAAAAGAGATATTCATAGCTCTGCAGCTCATAGAAGTGCTGTGCCCGTGCTCTGGTACCAGTATCATTTAAAACAAAACAAAACAAAAAAAAGTTTGAGTTGCAAGTGAGGGCATGGAAGAACTTGCACGGCAAGAATTTGGAAAGAGCATGGTAATCCAGCTTGGTCAATGGGCACACAATTTTTTAAGAGTGTACCACGTTTGTTTGTTCAGTCATTCCTATATTCATTTTCAAGTCCAGAGACAGCAGCTTCATGTCTAGCCCCAAAATAACAGCACTGTCTGAGACAAAACCAGCTTGGTCAGGGGTACCAGAGCTTTTCCCAGCCAGTTTATGTAATAAAGCATTATATACAACTGTTGGAAAACATACCAGTTTAAAAATCTTTTATCTATGACTTTAGCCAGGTTTGCTCATCTTTGCCCCAGGGGAAGGGAACTGAAGCTTCTTTCCAGGGCATTGTTTCTCTAGGTGAGGCCTGATGGGCTTAGCATTTCAACAGACTGGGAGTAGCCCCAACAAGATAAAGCCATCGATGGAACATCAACAGAACCAACAGAACGTCAGCGGCCATCTAGGAACATCTACCCCAGACTCTGCCTCCAGCAAAGACTGATAAGAAATTCAAGCAATGAAGATCTAATTAACATCAGAAGCGAAGAAATCCGGATCTAATAGGAGAGCAGATACTAGGAACTACACAACTTGAGACCAATGAACACTGACCCAATTCGTTTCTATGAGTTTTGACTGCAAAAAAGATCTGAAAATTCTAGTAAAGATCATGTGTCATGGAATGATTCTCTCTGCACACCCGGGCTATGTGCGGATGAGATGATTTCTGTGGTACATCCTGGCCAGAGAAGAAAGTAGTGCCTTGACTCTCTAACATTAAAAATGTTGTTGGAGGCTTTCTTGTTTTTCCTGCAGTTTCAGTGACACAACCAGGAAGCAGAACAGGAGCTATATGTCCCTGTTACTTGGGTCCTAAAATACAGAGAAAGAAGACAGGGCAGAAAGCAAAGAAGAAAAACAGAGCTTTGTCCTCATTCACATGATAGCCCTGTAAGGCTCTAACCCAAAAGATGTAACTGTATAGTGAAACATCTATGGGGGACTCTCTTGCCTGGCACAGAGGGGTTCTGCAGATAGACTTCCAGGGTGGGGAAAGAGTACCAAGTCGGCAACACAAATTACTTCAGGCCAAACTCCAATACATAACTAGAGATTCCATAGATACATCCAGCCTTAAGCCCAGGAGCAATACAGGTGGGGAGAACGGAGCCTGGGTGATTAAAACTACCTATTTAAGCAGTTCAAGGTAGCTGGAAGCAGCACTGGTGCCTCTGGGTTTCTCTGTTCATTATTTAAGGTGAACATAAAAACACAGAGTGCAGGAGCCCAAGGATGTTCCTCACTGGCTTCAAGCTGGCAGTTTGCTAAAAGCAGCGCTCCTTGGTTTCCTTGGTTTGCTGACCAGCAGTGCCACCTCCCCTCCCTGCTGCCACGGTGCTCAGCCTTCCCCAGGGTTAACAAAAGGGCACGTTACTCTGCTTCGCCAGATTTCAGCTCTGAGAATTTCATTCTGAACAGTTCAGCATCTGCTTTGGCCAAAACAGTTCCGCTATTTCCAGGAATATTATTAAAGGAAAAATATACTGCTTGGCACGCGCTACCTAAATTCAGGCAACCTTTTATATGAGGATCTCTAGCTTCGGAAGGGAAATTTTGAAATCTGGCAGAGAGGTGACCTTTGTGGTAGAAATGTGTCTATCCCTATCAAAACCTACCTACCTTTGGCCAGATTACAGAGCAGGGAAATACTGCAGTTAAGGGCACAGTAACGAGTTCTGAGAACTGCAGTTACTTGCTGTTTCTGCTGTGGGCAAGAGGTCCCTGATCTCCTGCAGAGCTGCAGCTTGTGCTCACCCACTGCCTTGGCCAGTTACGGCTGCACAGGTCCTCCATGGCTGGATGACGAAATTACAGAGCCAAGGGTGAGCGGAGAGACCAGCATTCCATCTGACGCCTACATACATTCCCGTAACTTTCGGATACGGGACAGCCCCATCTGCCACACAGCCCAGGGTCAACGTCAGCATCACGAGTGCTGCGCAGGCACGAGGGCACTGCAGGAAACAAACTGCGACCAAAAAACCCAGGGCCATTACAATACATCGATGCACAGCTGGAAGAATTAATGTCAAGCAGACAATGGCATTGCAGACGTCCCCTAATAACGAAGGCTTGAATCTGCTGTCTCAGTAAAACTCTCTAAACGAGGTTTGTGTGCAGCTTATGGGGAGTTTCTGAAAGAAATATAAATATAGGCCATCATTCTGCAAAGCTTCACAAACCCAAACCCTTGCATTCAGGTGCCATCTCTCGGACTTTGCTGCAAAATCAAGGCCATTCACGTTAAAAGCACAGACAAGAACATCTGCTCAAACTGATGTGTTTTAACTGTATTAGTTAATTATCCAGACAACTCTTCTTATGTCATGGAAATGCAGTTTGAACACTGGCAGATAAATGCTCTTGCATTAAAAAGGGAGAAATCAGTATTTGCTGTTGGATGTAAGCAGCCATTAGAAGAAACAGTCCCACCTTTCACCCAAGCATACCTTCTCCCCATCTTCAGCACATTATGCAGTCCTTCTGTGTATCCGTGTGTGGGATCTCAGGACTCATATCCATATACCGAGAACTGGCATGTCATCATCATCCTGGAGAATGATTTCAGTTCATTAAGTGCTGCTAGGAAAAAGATTATAATTCCTCTCACCAAAAGCCTCAACAGGCTACAAAGGAAGAGTACAAGGAAAAGTTAACTTCTTTCTTCATTATATGTATGCCCTTTCCTCATGCATAAAGCAGGAGCAACACAGAACTTCTATACATATAAAGAAGTTCTATAGATAGATAGATTATATACTTCAGTACATATATGTACGTAGATAGATACAGATCTATGTATTATTATGTACATACTTCAGGTCTGGTTAAAGCACAGCGGCGAGCAGAGGGGGTCTGTGGTGCTTTCATTCCGTGAGAGAAGAAAACCGTACCTCCTGCAGAAGGCAAACTGTCCGTGCAGACTGCAGAAGGCACTCAACAAACAATTTTGGTTTGTCACTCAAGTGCTTGGTTAATGATTCACCCTGAACAACCAGGCAAGGAAGAAGCGAGCTTGTTCTCCTTCAGTGCACTGGCTGCATTAAGAAGAAAGAGCTCAATGTGGAGCCAGTGCAAGAGAGAAACTTCCCACCTGCACTGCTGCAGGAAACTCTTCCCAGGAGTATGAACTGGGATTATGTATCACAACAGCAGGTACGGCTGGAACTATGGAACCAACCCAGCCACACACGGACCTTGTGATATATTTTTCATTAGCAGAACCCAGATCCTTTACGCAGTAGTTGCCTCCCAAATGTGGAAACTGCAAGATAAAAAGCACATTTGGGTGACTTCTTGATGGGTGACTGCAGAGCCACAGGCTCATCTCAGATCTCCCACAGACCCAGCCTTGGAGTGCCTGCAAATTCCTTTTTTCCTCTTATGCTTCTGAATGGTTAAAGGCAGCGTGGCGAGCCATTTTACAGGGGATTTCAAGAAAATGACACGCTTGATGTTTACATGTTTTTGCCCATGAGACAACTTTGATATGCCTTGTGAAACACATGCTTTCACAGAAATCTGAGGAGGAAAACGACATCACCAAGAACAGTAAAATCTTGTTCTGTTTGGAACAGACAATTTTAACAAGACTGTTTTAACGGGAATAGCATTTGGTAGATATTTTTAAATGTTGGCAGCAGGTTTTGCTAGACAAAATTTTATGATATCATTCCTTGGATAGATTGCTAATCTGCAAAAACCCATCATTTGAGACCCATTCTAACATTACAGAAGTCCCTTGATTTCCATGTACACAAGGTCAGGCCATTTATGAGTGTAAAGTGTCCCCAGTACTTAATTTTTCCAGGTGACACCCGGTGCCACTTGGCTGTTTGAAAGACAATTTGAGCCAGTACACTTCCACATAGGACTGCACAGAATAGCCATGTTCTTCTTCCCTTCTAAGAGTTGCATAAGCAGATATAAATGTTTCTGTGTTCAATAACTAAAATTAAGATTCCCTTTGCTTGTAGCCTCCTTCAAGAATGTCACTATTCTGTTTGAGAAACCACATCCTGCTCTGCATCCTATGTGGATTCATTCTGTCAATCCAGGGAGATCAAGTTCAGCAGCCTCCCCAGGACTGCTGATAATCTCCTGAAAGTCCACAGTAAACATTTCTTTACACACTGGATCAGATCTGATGAACTATACAACTTCACACCAGCCAGGAAAGTGTGTGGGACTGACTTTTTAACCAATGCAGACGTGGGGGTACACTTACAGGCCAACTATAATTTTCCCTAGAGAATGCTGAGCATATATTTTTTCCACTCAGAGCTATTGTTCCATGTTTTCCCAGGACTTCAGAGTATGTCCAGCAGTGACTGGAACCCCCATGCAGTAAACCCACTCAGGCTTACCAGGAAGCTTCTGTGGGAGCCTCAAGTTTCGGTGCAGCTCAGAAGCTGCACGCGCCTAAAGCATCTCTACGGGAACACGAAGCTTCCCTCGTGCATTTCATTTCTTTATCCGAAATATTCTTCCCACTCAGCCACAACCTAGAAAGGAAAAAAAAGGAAAAGAAGGAAGATCAATTAATTTTGACATAAGGAGTCTTGACTATCCCAACACACTGCAAGGTGAAAAAACATCCCTGCCCCTCTAACAAATCCCCCTGATACTGTCTCCATCAAGTATCAATTATTTAAACGCTGTATTAAGGAGAGTAAAGACACAATGCTTGGAATTCTCAACAACGGCTCAGCTTGGTTACTCCAAGCACTTTCCCACCTGGGGAGCTGAGCAGTTCCAGATTTAAACACCACATTTAATACAAATCTGACAGCAATTTGATTTGATTTGGCTGCCAGCATCGGAGCTGCTTCCACACAGACACACGAGGCTGCTCCGAGCTGCCATTTCATCGGCGCCTGGGGACAGGAACAGCACCCGCACCGGCCACCTGGCTCAGCCCGGGCTCCATCCAGCACCCACCGAGAGCCGCTGCGAGCTGAAATCCTCCCGGCCCCTCCTCCCGGGGAAAGCCTGCCTCCGGCTCCGGCTGCCCCCAGCTCCCACCTCCCGGGGAAAGCCTGCCTCCGGCTCCGGCTGCCCCCAGCTCTCACCTCCCGGGGAAAGCCTGCCTCCGGCTCCGGCTGCCCCCAGCTCTCACCTCCCGGGGAAAGCCTGCCTCCGGCTCCGGCTGCCCCCAGCTCCCACCTCCCGGGGAAAGTCTGCCTCCGGCTCCGGCTGCCCCCAGCTCCCACCTCCCGGGGAAAGTCTGCCTCCGGCTCCGGCTGCCCCCAGCTCCCACCTCCCGGGGAAAGCCTGCCTCCGGCTCCGGCTGCCCCCAGCTCTCACCTCCCGGCAAACAGCAGCTCCATCCTTGGTGGCTGCTCCCGGCTGCGGGCAGCCGCCGCCCTTCGGGCAAGCCGATGGCTCGGGCAGCTCCGGTGCCCGCTCTTCCTCGATGCTTTTGCGTTTTCCTGCAGCTCCCCGGGCCGGAGGGAGCGGGGGGCGGCGGCGGCGCGGGGGGGGGGGAACGAGAGCCCGGCACGGCACCGCGGGGCGCGGGGACCTCTCGTGGGAGAGGCGCGGCGCGCGCGGCACGGAGGTGTCCCCGCCGATGCCTGCTGGCCGGCGCCCACGCGCCTCCCGCCCGCCCCCGACGCCGCTGACCCCACAGCCCGCAGCAGCCCCAGGTGTGAGCGGCCAGGATGAGGAGGGGGCGGCTCCTGCCAGAGGCCGCTCTCCGAGGGTTCCCCGGGCACAGCTGTGCAGGGAGCTGCTGGTCCAGAGGGGCAATGGGGGCATCCCGAGTGTCCCTCCAGGGACAATGGTCGGAGCATCCGGCAGGAGCTGGGGAGCAGCCGGAGGCACCTGGGCACAGAGCACTGCTCCCAGAAAATGCCCAGGGAAAACCCCTCGTGCCAAGGGGCAGCACCTGAGCAGGCAGGGCAGCATGTGGGGTCCCAGGGAAACATTCCACTTTCCCCTTTCATCTTGGCAGCCCTTCCCCAGTGCCCCCCCCCCCCAAAAAAGGGGGGTTATGAGGAGAAAAGGGATTTAAACGGAGGGAAAAAAACTTCCATAATTGTCTGTGTTTAAATTGAGGGGGAATCCCCTTCCTCTGCAATTTTAAGGGCATCAGTTGAAGAAAACCCTGCCTTTTCCATGCTCTTAGGGGTATCACTTGACAGGGAATCCCCATTTTCCATTATTCTCCTGTTTAAATAGAAGGGGAAAACCTTGACAATGCTATTTTATTGATTGGAATTGAGCATAACTCCCCCATTTTCATCATCCCAAGGTTTAAATTGAGGGGAAAGCCCGGTTGTCCCTCCTTTATAAGGGTGTGAATTGAGGGAGAAATCCCCCTTTTTCCATCACTGGAGAGACCTGAAGTAAGGAAAACCCCTCTTTTTCCAGTATTTTAGGGGATTCAGAGGAGAGAACCCATTTATTGCTATGGCATCTATTTAAGTAGAGACAAACACTCCCTAGTCTCTCATTTTAAGGGGTTCAATTGAAGGAAGCTCCCCCTTTTTCAGCATTTTAAGAATTTCAATCTGTACTTCAGGGCACTTCTAGCTGGGTACTGGCACCTAATCTCTCACAAGGGAGCGAGCCCAGCACTCACAAAACCTTCCTGCTGCCAGAGAGCCCATTATTTTTTCAGTTTTATTTATAATGAATACATCCCTAATTAGAGACCCCAACAGGAGTTACACCATGTATATTATTACTATTCTTCTCCACCCTCCATAGTCCTGTGACTCAATAGCCACCAATGAACAATTACAGAACTTAACAAGGAATCATGCAACTCATGTGTCTACGCTGCCAAAACAAGAAGCTTTTTTACCCTTTCAGTGGATGCAGCTGTAGTAAAACAGAAGGCATCTACAGAGCCCTTTAGTCACCTGGAATTTAAGGCAGAGCAGCCAAACAGCTGCAGCTCCTCCCAGTGCTTTTATCCCTTCTGGTAAAATTGCCTCCTCCCTTTTCCCGGGCATTGTGGGAACGAGAGGCGGGCCCGGCCAGGGGTATATTAACCCCAGCCCTGGGTAAAAAGAGGCTCATTCTTTCTGTGGGGTTAGTTGGGTTGAGGGTGTCTTCTTATTTCCATGAAGGGGGGGGGTGGTCATTCAGGTTTTCTCAGCTTTCTTTCAGCAGGTGCTTTTGGCATCTAAAGCAATAGAGGCTTTGAAGACACTGTGAAGAAGATAGCATTGAGTGCATAGTTCGTGATTTTTGCATCGAGTGTTCAAGGTTGTTAAGGTGCTTGGTGCTTTTTGTATTTTTTTTTTTCCTTTGCCTTGTTTTTCTTAGAAGCACTGCAATTTCCTGAAATTCCAGATTGTGTCAGTATTACACTCCAAATTTTTCAGCAGGTTCATTGTGCTGCAAGAGGGAGCTACCCTGGGTCAGAGATGACATCGGAGATGAAGGCTTCTGATAGGTAAGTTAAAGACTGCAAGTATGAGTGGGAGTGGGAGCAGGGTCCCAGTTAGTAGCTGACTTGTTGGGATTTGGCTTGTATGCCACTACACTGGTGCATTGATTTTGGTTTTCTTTGTCATAGCTGACTAAGAGGCCAACCTGGTGATCCCAGTGCCTTTGGAGATGGCTGAGGTGGACTCCTTTGCATCCAGTGTGGATTCTCATCACTGGTCATCTGAAAGCTAAGTTGGGGGCCAGGGCCCGGAGAAGGGATGATAGCAGGATAGTGGGTTGGAAATTCCTGGGAGAGATTTAAAAAGTAGTGTAGGGGAAAGGGATGCTCTCCAAGGGCCTTCTTAGGTAAGCTAAAGGGAGTAGCCCTACTTTTGACTGCAACTGTAGGGTGTGCAGCGCAGAGCAGTTCCAGTGTGTGTTGTCTTGTCTGGTGTGTGTTCTGTGTCTTTGGCTTCCCTTGGATCAGATCTCTCTGCCTTTTACCCTTAAGGGGCTCATCATAAGCATTGGCCATCATCTCTAGCTTCTTGAACTTTCGTACTTCTCGGTAGGATGCCAATATCACTTGTTCTTTTACCAGTGGGCTTGGCCACATCTTGGAATCACATCTTGAAAGCATTGAGTCGGATCTCTTTGGAGGCCTTGTTCCCGGCTGTACTGCCATCCATCCTTTCCAGCCTTGAGCTGTAATGTCCTGGGGCTTGTAAGATTGTCAGGATATGGGAGCATTCTAAATGTGGCCTTGTCTCTCACAGCCATCTTGATCATTGTGACTGACAGTTCTTAGAACAGGTCACTGTTCCAGTCTTTTCTTCTGCTCCTTAGAGCCTCTTTCATCCACCATTGCCATACCATCAGTTGTCTCTTTTGGCGTCGTCCCTGTCCTTGCCATTGTTCTTCTTGCCGAGAGCTTTTTTTATCATCCTCATGTCACACTGCTTGTAGTATAATGTGTTGTTTGAGTTTGTGTCTAGCCTGGAATTGCTCTGCTCTGTAGAGTAGTCTTGGGGGGGGGGTTAGGTGGAGAAGAAAGGAGACTTTACAGGGAGCCTTTTGCTTTGCTCAGCCACCTGAGCCACGCCTCGGATGGAGTGACTGTGGCCAGTCTGTGTGGTGTTCAGTGGAGATGTGGGAGTGGTGCAGTGGTGTCTTGCAGTTTCATAGTAGTTTGTCCTAAGGCCCACTCTTGTGGGATCCTAGGCAGTTTGCTTTGAGGAATGAGAACTTGGGAAAGGCTAAGCTTTCCCTGTCTGTCTGGGTAACTTTGACAAATAATTCTTTTGCAGAGGGAGAGCATGTAAACCTGATATGAATGGAGGAGACCAGAGGAGCACAGCAGCGAGGTGGGTCAGTGCCTGAAGTCCAAGCTACGGCCTGACTTTGGGCTCTACGTTTACCTCACTGTTGGGATTTTCGTTTTGAAGATGCGAAGCACTTGGCACAGCAGGGTATTGGCACCGGGGGGACCATGAGCTGGATGAGTATTGATTCCAGCACAGAACTGGATGCTACTGGAGTTGTTGTATTAGTGATGAAACTATAAGTAGCCTTTGATTTTTTTTTTTTGTGTTTTACAGGTGGTCTGCAGCATTGAAATCACTACTCCAACGTGACAGACACCCTTGCAGAAAGAGGTCACAGCCGAGCACTTTCAGGTGGAACCTATCTCGGCAATGCAACCCTTTTGGACACTACATGGGCATGTGCCTTTCCATTTTGTTTTGCCCCTTCTCCCCTGGGAAGGTTGGTCATCATTCAGCTTTTCAGGGGTGGTGTTTCATTTTGGTTATGTTGCAGGGCTGTTCTTTGTCTTTATTTTTAGGAAGTAAACCTGGATATCAGCAGTCAAGGTCAAGTGAGTGAGGTAAGCAGTGACCAGTGGACGCAACCAGTTATTGCTCGGGTGCCAAATTCTGGGGCAGCTCAAAGCATGCATTGTCTGAGCATCCATTTGTGTGTTTTAGGTGGCCCACTTGTATTATGCCTACAGGGGCTGAACCCCCTCATGGACCAGCTGATGGAGCCAGTTTATCACCCTCGAGCTGCCTGTCCCTGTGAGCCTTCCAGAAGTATTACAGGGCTCTGCGATGAAGCCTGTACCTTTTCTGTTTGAAGGTGCCATCTGGGCAGCCTTTGGCAATGGCTGAGGAGTTGTGGCGAGTCGGGGAGGGAGGAGCGAGGGTCCCCTCAAGTTTCAGCAATGCCACATCACCTTGTCTCCCCTTAACCCAGGGATACCCTGCGACGTCGGCCTCGGAGTGCGGCCACAGAGTATGAGCCAAGGACCGGGGCGTTCTCAGGAGCCGGTGAGTAGTGGAATTGTTGGGTTTTGGCTGATGTGCTGCTGAGTTCAGGCACTGATGTTGGGTTTTCTTTATTGTAGTAGACTGAGAGAGAACAGCCCTCTGAGGGCAGGAACTTCCCAGATGATGAGGTGGCCTTGTTTTGCACCTGATGAGGATTTGCATCCCTGGATATCTGAGAGCTAAGTCGAGGGCTACACCTCAGGGAGGGGGATGAGAGTGGGGTGCTGGGTCAGGACTTGGTGGGAGGGATCTTTGAATTAGCTTTGGAGATGGGGATGTCCACGAGAGGGGCCCTTAGGCCACGTAAAGGCAAAGTCTCGCTGTTGATCGCAATGCTGAGGTGTGCAGGGCAGAGCAGTCCCGGTGCGTGTTGTGTCACTTGTCTATTGTGTGTTCTGTGTCTCTATTGTGGGCATCTTGTGTCACATGTCTTTTGCCTTACCCCTTTGAGGGGCTTATCAGAAATGCTGGGCATCATCCTCAGCAGCTCCTTTGCGTTCCTTGGCCCGACGCTGGTACCCTTGAACCTTTGACTTGCAGGCTCGGACATGCATCGGAATCGCATCTCTCTTCAGCACTATTGAGTCAGACACCTTTTACAGTCTTGTTCTGAGCTGTATTGACAGCTGTGCACCGCAACGGTCCCTTATAACAGATTAGGACTTGGGAGAATGTGAGGATAGGTAGAGGATTCCAACCGTACGATTCTCGGGCGTCCATCTTTGCGGTTCTTGGCATAAGTCCTTCTGTTAAGGTCTTTTCCTGCCAGAGTTCTTTGAGCCTCATCTAGGTCATGTCATTGGTAATTCTTCTTGCTGAGATTTTCCTCTCCTTGTTGCATCCCCTTGTTTGTCATCTCCTGTGTCACAGGTGTCTGTGTGTTTGGCCTGGGGCTGCTTTGCCCTGCTACATAGTCTGGGTGTAGGTGTAATAGGATAAGTCCTAGGGACTTGACATTTGTAATGTAGGGATTAGTTGGACTCAAGATGGTATTTCTAGATTAACACAAAGTGTCTGGAGCTGCTAAGTTATGATGCAGTACTTTGACTTTTGTCATCACTTTCTTTCAGATGCAGATGGATTGAATCTGTGGCAGAGTGCCCCATACCAGGTGAGGTGGTTCCCACAGGAAGGTCAGTCACCGTTTGTCTTTGCAGGGCAAGTGTAAATGGTGACTGTGTTACAGCTTTGTTCTTCATCTTTATTTGTAGGAAGTAATGCTGAAGATCAGTGGTTGAGGTCGATGGAGCAAGGTGAGCGGTGACTGGTGGCCAGAATGAGTTGTTACTGCTTGGGTATCAGTTTCTGGTGCAGCTCTAAGCATCCGTTTTTGTTTGTGCATTTTAGGTGGTCCACTGGGAAGGTGTCCCGGCCCTGGGATGCTGGAGGCCAGGTGGGTGCAAGCTTAAGCTATAGGTGTGGTGTACTTGAGTTGGAGCGGGGAGGCTGTGGTTTCAGTCTCTCAGCATGTTTTTTTGCTTTGCTTCTCTGCAGGTGCTGCTGCTGCCCTGGGCATGCCAAGGGACAGAGGCGAGCAGGTGAGTTGGCATTTAGGTGGGGCGACTGATAGGTGAGAGGTACGTGGCAGCATGCGAAGCGTGTCCCTTTTCGCTTTGCGGGTATCGTCCGGGCCACCTCCGGAGTCGGATGGAGATTTGAGGTGAGCCTGGGCCAGTGGTGCAGAGGGAGCCCAGCCCGTGCATTTATTCTTCTGGAGGGCAATAGTCGCAGTTTCTGTTTTGTTGTCTTAGGTACCACAAGTAGGTGCAGAGCCTAAGTTTGGAAACGGCTGGTGAGCGATGAGCCTCAGCAGTTATGAGGGAGAGAGGCATTGTGCAAGGGGTCACTTCTGGGACATGTCATCACAGTCTGAATTTTGTCATTATTCTCCATCTTTTGCAGCCACCCAAGTGGGCTGTGGGCCATGTATTGACATCCACGGTGCTGAAGCATTCTTTTCTGTTGAGGATGGATTTCGTCTGCTGGTCTTCAGAGAGCTAAGTGTGGGGACTGTTGGCTGGGAGAAGGCAAAAACCTTTGGAATCACAGGAGGCAATTTGAAGTTAGCTGAGAGGAGAGGGCTGTAGTGGGCCAGGCCCCTTGGAGGTGAAGGGAGAGAGGGTTTCTCTTCAGCATCACTCGAGCCTTTGCCGGGCCGGGCAGCTCCAACCCATCTCCATGTTCTTGTGAGCTTTGCATCATTGGATTTTGAGTCTCGATGTCATTGTCCATCTTTTCACCCGAGGAGCCTGCCTTCGGGTCTGGCACGATTGCCATGGTCTAAATTTTGCCTACTCTTCAGTGTAGCCATGCTTTTGAGCACTTTTGAGCATAGCAAGCACGTGGACATCTTGCATCTTGGCCATTTGTGGGTCGGTCATGTTTTGTGATGTCACTTCAGCCTTTGGCAGCAGAATCCTTCTCTAGGGATCCCTTTGTATCAGCTGGCAGTTGTTGCCTCCTTCTCTAGGCCTACTGCACTTCTTGAGCATCCTCTTACCAGCTTTGGCACTAACTTCTCATAAGGAGTTTACCTTTCACTGTCACGTACTACTGCCGTAGAGCCTTCTTTCCTTTGGCGTCATCAGCCTCTGGCTTATCTTGCACTAGCAATCTGGGGTCCATCAGGTAAAACTGCTGGGCAGTTTCAGTTTGTGTCTATGTTATGTGGTCTGTGTCCGTTGTCTTCAGTGTCATAGGGCTTTGTGATGTCTCAGTGCTTTACAGGCATCGTTATGGGCCATATTGGCAGCAGGAGCACTTGCATACTTTCCTGGATCGGGCTTATTCTGGCATCTTTATGGTTTTGCTTTTTGAGACCAGAAGAAGTACACAAGGTGTTCCTATCCATCTTCCTTCTCAGTTTTGGTAGTATCTTTTTTTTCATGTGCCGTTCCCTTGGACTTCTGTATGAAGTGTACTAGACCCTCCTCACTGCAGTAGTTTTGTAGCTTCTGTCGCCTCAAAGCATCCTGGTCTCAAAAATTTATCTTCTGAAGCGTTATCTCAAGTCTTCATGTCATCTTTGCCTATATTTGATGCACTGTGTATCCATGTGCCACTTATGCTTGGAGCTGCCCTGCCCTGGCACATTCAGTCATGGCTAGTTTGAACAGTTTTAGAACTCTCCTCTCCTGTCTATGGGCTTTTGGGTAGAAAGTTTATGGGGCTGGTGTGGGGATAACTCCTAGCTGTCAGCTACTTTGCAGACTGCCTCATGCTGTCTTGCAGGTCCCTAAGGCAAATTTTGATCCCTATGGTCACTGATGCTACCAATTTTCCCAGGATCTACTGTTCCACATCAAGGAGCAGCAGATGGAAGAAGATGTTAAAGCATCTTCTTTAGGGGGGAGTGTTTCTAGTAAGGGCTGCAGTCAGTGTGTAAGCTGAAGAAGGGGTGTCTGAGAGTGTGTCTGTCTGTGTGTGTTGACTGGCTCTAACCTTATATGTGTGTTGTTTTTTGCCTTTCAGGTTCTTCAGTTCATTTTAAAATTTAGAATATGAAGAACCCAGCTGGTCCTGCCCATGCTGTGGGGTCAGTCAGAGGGACACAGGGTTCCTCTTCTCCTTTGTGCTGGGATGAACTGCCTAGGGAATACCATTTCTGACAGCCCAGTCCTACCTGTGTCCTTTGGAAAAGGGCAGAGGTGAAGAGGCGACTGCCAGAGTTCCTTGGGGATGATGGAGTTGTGGTGTTTGGCTGTGCCCAGAGGGGCAGGTTGGGCATTATTTGTGTGTCTGAGGACTGGGGAGCCGAGCTCTCAGTGCATTCCCAGCTCTCCCAGGGGTGGGAGCAGGTGCAAGGCTGGGTGACAGCCTCTGGTCGGGGCAGGCCCTGGCCCCGGCACAGACACGCTGGGGTGGTTTGGGGACACTTGGGGAGCCGTGGGAAGAAAATGAGGGATGGTGCTGGGCGGAGCGATCGGCCTGTGCTCGTGTCAGCGCAGCCGTGCAGGGCACTGGGATCTGGGTAAAACTCCAGCTCTCCTGGTGTTCAGGGATGCAAGGTCTGAGGGACTGGATTTACCTAGGGCTTTTCAGGAACAAGGGGAAATGTGGTGCCAGAGCTGTGCCCTATCAGGTTGTGTTTCCCTTTGGGGACAGGGAGTCTCTGGGCTGAGGTGAGATTGCTGTGTGAGTGGCAGGGAACAGGGAGCTGAGAATTGCAGGCACTGATGGAATAATTGTCTTAGGTCTGTTTGGTTTGTGTTGGTGAAAACTGGGATTTGGGCTGGAGAGGTGCTCTTGGGAACAATGGATAGAGTACATTTGCTCCATGGATGTGTCAGGAAGGACAGAGAAGGGGAGTATTTATAACCTGTTCTCAGTATTTCATGCAAATTTGGGGTGGAGCAGCGATGCAGGTGGGTGGGTTTGGCCTGGGCCTGTCAGGACTAACCACAAAGAATCCAGCCAAGCCCCTGACCCCTCAAGGCATCTGTGAAACACTTCCACAGCAACCCAAGTCAGAAATCCAGTGATTAGGGAGGTAAAATTATAGGTAATTGCCTATGATCTGTGGGGAATTTCCTTTGGAATTATCAATCAAGGCAGGGCCTATCTTTCAGCTCTTTTCCTGGTGTGCAGTTTGCTCTCTGGTTTAAATGAGTTTGTGTGCTCCTGTTAACAAGCAGTGTGTTTTCACCCTGAAATTTGGGGTGATAGGCCTTCTTTAGCGTTTTTCCCACAACTGAATCATCCCTTCCATGAGTAGTCCATGTTGTTCTACACAGCTGCTTTGGCCGTGGGTCAGAGAGAGAGAAGGGAAATGACTTTTTAGGGCATTGAAATTTCTCCAGGCAGGAGTGGGAGGTCGTCTTCCCCCTCCCCAGAGCCCTGCAGGCGCATGGGAGTAGCTCAGTGCCAGCGCAGCTCTCTGAGCAATAGCAACGCTTGGGAGGTTTGAGTGTTGATAGCAGCTCTCCTGTCTCCTGGTAGCAGTCCTAGGCGGAGGAGGGGAAAAAAGGAACTTGTGTTATTCATGGAAAACTTTCTGCTGTTTCTTGTGCAATGTTTTAGATCTTTGTATGATTTACTATCCAGTGTCTGTAGGTAGAGAATGACTTATTGGAGGTAAAAATTGAGATAATCACTAATGGAAATGGTAGGGAAAACTTTTGAAGTGAACTTGAGGTGACCTGTAATGGAGAGCATGAAGATTTTGAAGTAAACTATAGCAATCAGTTGTGCACAGGTAGGGAAACCTTTGGGGGTAAAATACAAGGTCACCTCTAGGTGAGGGAATGAACACTTGTTGAGGTAAACTGAGTGAATCAGTTGTGGAAGTATTAGTAAATTCTGGGGGTGAAACTTGATGTAACCTCCATGGTAGAAAATAAATGAATCTTTTGAGGTAAAAAGGAAGTAATCAGTGTTGGAGAGGCAGGGAGATTGAGAGTAAACTTGAGTCTGTAGTCCAGAGAATGAACATACTGAAGTTAAATGGAGGTAGTAACTTGCAGACAGGGAAAAAATGTGGGGGTCAAGTCTGAGGTAATCTCTAGGGGAGACAACATTTTTGAGGTAAACTGAGGCAGTCACTAGGTGACAGGTTGGCAAAGTTTTGGGGGGTAGAAATTAAAATGACCTGTTGGGCAGAGAATGGACATACTGAGGTGAATATCAGGTAATAAGTAGTGGACAAGTAGCAATAATTTTGGAGGTGAAAGCTGGGGTGATGTGTGGCAGGGAGAGCGTACATCCTGAGGTAAAGTGAGACAGTACTGGAAAGATAGTGAAATATTTCAGGGTAAAACTTGATGAAATCTCCAGGATAGAAAGAGAATATTTATAGGTCAAAAAGAGTAAATAGTTAGTGGGCAGGTAGGGAAAATACTGGGGGTAAAACCTGAGGTTATCTCTAGGGGGAGAGAATGAACATAGTGAGGTAAAAATCAGGCAATGACTAGTGAATGTTAGGGCAATTTTGGGGGGGTAAAACTGGAGCTAATCTCCAGAGTAGTGAATGAATACTTTCTTGTAAAAAAGAAGAAATCAGAAGTGCACAGACAGGGACAGCTTGGAGGGAAAATCTGAAGCAATCCCCAGGGAAGAGAATGAACAGCATGAGGTAAACTGAGGTAGTCACTTGCAGAGACACAGTGAAAATTTTGGGGATAGACACTGAGACATTCTGGAGGACAGAGAAAATTACTTTTTGGGGTAAAAATGGGATGATGGGTAGGGCAAAGCTTGTGGGAAAAACTTGAAATAATCTGTAGGAAAGAGCATGAGCATTTTGATGGAAAAATGAGATATTTATTCTTTGCTTCCCTTTGGGATAACTTAATCTGCACCCTTCCATGAGCAATTCCTTGGCTTCTCCTGGAGAAAACCCCCATGGCAGAGGCAGTGTGCAAAGGAGCCCAGAGCTGTGCTTGGAGCAGAGAGTGCTGAGAGCTGCGTGTGCCTCTGCTGCCCCAGACTGGCAATATCCCCATGGAACAGACTGGGCAAATGGCATTAGAGGAAGCACAATCCCTTCCTGGAAGAGGTTTTCTCCTGTGCAGATCAGGCATGGGGCAGGAAGGGAACTTTGGAGATCAGCTGCTTTCCCCCAGAAAGCATCACTCACACCAGCATGGATGACATGACCTGTGCCCACTGCTCACCATGCACCTACCTGGCCAGAATCAAGAGCAAAGGTGGGTTTGGGTGTGAGCACTTGAAATAACTTTGAAAGAGAAGCAATCACCTTTTGCTGCTTCTTTCTTTCTTGCAGATGCTGGGATTGCCTCTGGGCACATGTGCTGAGCTCTCCCTGCAGGGAACTGTCAGCCCTGAATGCCTGTGCAATAACTGCAGCTGCCCAGGCAGACACAGGAAACTATTCCCCACATGAAATTGCCATGACCCAAGGCACTCCTGGAGAGAGAGTGTAGAGAGTTAGAGCACTGATCCTGCTCCCTGCTTTCCCAGTAGTGCATGAACATGATTTCATCCTGATCCTGAGAGCTCCAAGGACAGTAACAACTGAGGTGCCACTGATGCTGCCACTTTTCTGATGGGCCTGGCCCAGAACCATAGCCCAGCAGGGGTCTGTGGGAGCAGTTCAGTTCCCCCTCCCTTCCTGCACTCTGGGCAGTTCCAGGAGCCATCTGATCCCTTTCTGAGGTTGCCACCACAGCCTAAGCTCCCCCCCCCACTGGGCCATGATGGCATCTGCGTTCCCAGAGCCAGCGAACGGCTCCGGCCCTCGCACCACTGCTGCACATCAGGCCGGGCTAGGGGAGCTGAAATAAAGCCTGGAACTCTCAAGGGTAAACTGGCACCACAACCACAAACCTCCCTCAGTTGAGAGTAAAGAGGTGTCCCTGTATTTATACACGTCCAGGAACAATACTCCTCTAGAGCAGTCGTGGATTTACTTTTTTATCAGTTGAACTGGCACTGCTGCCCCCTGATGCCATTAAATTCTCCATCCCCACAATCCCTGGTTACCCTTGGCTGTGGGGTTTTTGCTGTCCCACAGTGAGTTAGGAGGGATCTCTGGCCAGCCTTGTTGTCCAAGAGCATTCAAAATCCTAATCCTCACTTCTCTGACTACTGAATACCTTAAACGCCACTCTGCGTTGTGCAAAAAAGTGCCTTGGGCCCACTGGGAACTGCACATCTCTAACAGCTGTTCTCAGTTATTCCAACTGAGTAAAATAATTATTAAGGAAAAGAGGAACCAGTTAAACCTAACAACTTTTGCCTGATGTTTTCCTCAGGAATGAGTTAGGAGCGCAGTAGCAAGGCCTTCAGACAGGCACAGTGTCTGATATAAACTATATCTGGGCACACATAAAAAATAGGTTATATATAAATAGATAGCTATATGCCCTAATATATAATACATATTTATATTACATAACTCTGTAAGGCATAAATATCTGCCCTACATATAACCAAAAATATTTATCACCAACTACCTCTAAATTACCCCCTGACCCCTGATGCTAGGAATGTAACATTTTTAGGGATCCTAAAATCAAACAGATGCAGGAAAATAAACCACGATTTTATGCCATTAATTCCAAGATGTTTTCCTGGATGTGTGCTGCTGCGTCTGTTTTTCTGTAAGATCTTGTGCCTTATCCCTGAAGTGCACTCAGAATTGTCAGGATCATGAAATCCATTTGGGATTTTACTGTTGCTGCAGTATCCAGTGAGATGAGTTTTTTCAAAATTATTTCTCTTGGACCAAGCACATCTCCTCAAGTTCCTTCTCACTTTCTGCATCCTGGAAATGCAAAAAGGGAAAAGATCAATGTACAGCTCAAGTGAAACAAATAAAAAGCATCATTTCCCTTCTTTCTCTCCAACCCCAAATCAGTTTTTAAGCATATCATGGAATCCTGGAATGGTTTGGGTTGGAAGGAGTCTTGAAGCTCATCCAGTTCCACTCGCTTCCACTGGGCCAGGCTGCTCCAAGCCCCGTCCAAGCGTGAGTCTGAAAAACCCCAAACAAGTCCCAGATCTAGACAGCCCACTGGAAGAAAACCCAAAATTAATTAGAGCAGCAGAGCCTGGCTTCAGTCTGGCACTTCTCCTTGACAGCACACAGAGCTGAACGGAGTGGTCAGGGCACACTCGAGGGCAAACTGGGAGAAATCACGGCGGGGTCTGCCCTGGGATGGAGACCCAGCGCCGTCCCGCTCGCCCCCCCTCCGGCCCCAGGGTGGGTCGGTCCCCGCAGCGCGCGCCCCTTCGGCCGGGCTCGCCCACTCTCCGTGAAGAGGGGCGGGAGAGGGGGCTAAGCAGAAGCTGCGGAGACAGGATCCCCTCATGCCGCTTCTCACCGTTGAAGTCCCCGGTGTCGGCCACCACCGTGGTGTGGTGCTTGAGCTGGTCCAGCGCCGACTCCACCTTCTGCCGCTTCACGGGGGACACCGACACGTCCGCGGCTCCGGGGGACTCGCGCGCCCAGGAGGGACGGTACGTGCCCGAAGACCACCGGCCCGCGCGCTCCCGCCGCCCGCCGCCAATCCCAGCCTGGCTGGGCGGCAGCGGCCAATCAGGAGCGCGGACAGGAGACGGACGAGGCCGCGGGAGGGAGAGCGATTCTGATTGGCTGGTTCGTGAGGGCCGGGCGGGGGTTCGCCTTGGCGACCGTGACGCCGCCATCGTCCCCGACGGAGCGTATCGGGGGAGTCTCCTGGCCCCGAGATCTCTCGGGCCCGGAACCTCCTGTCCCCGGAGTCTCCGTGTCGCCAGAACCCCCGGCAGTCTTCCCCGCGGCCGGTACGGCGCCCGACCCGCCCCTGAGCCACCCGTCCCTCGTGGCCGCGCGGGGCCCGGGCGCGGCCGGTGCCGCAAGGTGGCGGCGGGCAGCCCCTGAGGGAGGCGGCCGTGAGGGAAGGCTCGGGGCCGCGTCGGTGGTGCCCCGCTGCAGGAGCTGAGCGCTCTGGGCTCCCTTCCCCGCCGTTGTGGCAAGGTTCGAAATGGTTTATCGAGTGCAGCTCCAGGCGCTGAGAGAGCCCTCGGCCCAGTAAGGCAGGTGTTTTGGGCTCGTGGTTCGCCTGAACTTTATTTAGGCTGTAAAAGAGGTGATCTTGTTAGTGTGGGCCCACTTGGAAATTGTACTCTCCAAAACATCTACAGAAGGAATTACCAGTTATTTCAGCTGGGTAATTTAATTGTTAAGGAAAAGAGAAGACAAACTTTTGCTTCTGGAAACAGGATGGCTCTTGGCTGGAAATGTTGGAGAATCCGTGTAACAGGCTCCTAGTCATGGGGTTATGCTGTTCCCTCTTTCTGTATGGTTCCACTTGGGACAGCTGCCACAGTCGTTCCCCTTCCAGAGAGGCAAGAATGTGCTTTTGTGCAGCCTTCTCATGCTTTGCCCCTATTCTTAAGACACAGCTATCCAGGCCGTAACATCCTTCCTGTTGAATGTCAGTCCCCAAACCCAAAAGGAAATGTGTGGTTTCAGACATTCTGCTGAGTTTCTGAGACTCTCAGTGACAAAGCATTATGAAAACCCAGTGAAAGAGACGGAGATGGAGTTATAACTTAACTATTTTAATAAATCTTGTACAGTGCATGGTTATATCATTGTCTCCTTCGCTCAGTTACATCAATGTACAGTACTTTATAGCAGTGTCTGCAGGCAGTACAAACAGAACAGATGCACAGCTCAGTCGCGTGGAAATTTGTAAAAGTGGCCTCTGCAATAAGGTCTACTGAGCTATTTGTTTTAGGAAGTGCTCCTGTGGCTCCCGGCTTTACAGAGCTGTCATGTACACTCCTGTTAAAATCCCAGATAACCGTAATTCCCTGTGATTTGCTTTCCTCTACACCCCAGGACTAGAAGATGGTGTGTTTCCTAGCTCAACATTCGTTTTTATTTTCATTTTAGAAACTTTTTCGCCTCCCGTGCTTGCCATCCTGCCTCCCATCTCCACCCTAATCCGGAGCCAGGGCTTCTCAGGAGGATTGTCCTCTTCATCCCTCCCTGACAAGGTGAGTGCCCTTCTCAGATCCTAGCAGGGCTGTGACTAAACCCAGGATCCTCCCCTGCCTGCACCCTAATTCTGCTGGTGAGAGCAGTGTCCTGTTTCAAATGAAGAAAACAGATTATCCATTGGAGACGCTTAAGAATGAAGCCAAAACTAAGGTGCACTGGTGTTCTCAGTTTTAGACATGAGCTCCCCAGATGCTGTTTTAAAGCTTTTTCCATTAAATGTGCAATGACAGGCACAAATTTGGACGAAGACTCAGCATGTGCTGAGAGAGAAAACCCAGCTGTCCCTGGGCTGTGGGCAGCTCTGGAGCTCTGTGTGCTTCACTGCTTTGCAATCAGATTGGTCTGTCAGTCAAACAGAGCTAGAAATGCAATGTGCCAAACTTGCTGTGGACAGGAACTACGCTGCTTGCTTGAGTTTTGAAATGGTGAGTAAATTTTGGAAGCATAATCACTTAATTCTGCTTCTAGGGAGAGGGATTTTCCTCACCCCTATTTACAGATTGCTATATACAAATGCACATAACTTTATGAAGGAAAACGGGAAGTAAAGAGCAACACCCTGTGCTAAATTAGAGGGGTTTTTTTCTTGTGGCCATTTAATTTGTGTTAAACCTGCCTTTCCCAGTGTGCTTTGGGGTTTCAGCTCTTTGGGAATCATTTCAGCTGACTTTTTGCAGTGAAAATGTGAAGATGGGGACAAGTGACCAACACCCTGGGAAGGGCTGTGGGTGTGCCTGGGTCGGGAGCAAACGGTCAGGGCTTATCTTCTCCTGGTTTGAGGCCCGGTTTGGCAACACCACCGCAACATTCCAGTGCAGGATCCGTGCCCCAGGGAAGGGCTGCACAGCTGCCCCGAGCCCCAGCCTCTGCATCAGCAGCGGTGGGCGGGTGGAACTCACCTATTTCCAGATTCAAATCCCTTTGTTTGTCACTCCTGCTCATTTCTAGGCACTGAAAGCTCATTTCAGCTGTTCAGAGATAGCACTAGCTGGTCCATGGATTTAAGGAAGCAGCCAGACTTCGGGAATGTGTGTTGCCATTCTAGCCTTGTCCAACGAGGGGGCACAGGGGGACAGGACAAGGACAGGCAGTTGTCACCGGCCCTGTGCTCGTGGGCTGCAGGGGACACCTGCACTGAGGAGGAAATGGAAATGGAAATAGAAAGGGTTAGGTTGCCCAGAGAGGTCATGACTCACCATTCCTGGAAGTGTCCGAGGCCAGGTTGGACAAGATTTGGAACAACTTGGGCTTGTGACAGGCATTCCTGCCCATGGCAGGGGGGTGGAATGGGATGAGCTTTAATGTCCTTTCCTTATACCCAAACCATTGCAGGGTTCTAAAGCCTTATTCCTCTGGTCCAGGCTCCAAGCCTTGAGGCTGGCCTCTCTTGTGCTGTGTGCCACGCCTGCTCTGCCAGGGGAGAGTGGGGAGCAGGGGACAGCCCTTGGAGAAAAGCTTTGGGGGTCTTTTTTTGCTTGAAGCCAGCCCTTGTACATCCAGCCCCGTGTGAATCCTGCTCTGATCGCATGCACGGAAAATTTCAGTATAAAATATATAGTTATAAAAAAAATACTTCATGCAAAATTAAAACACCTTTCCCAGTGGGACATGGTCTTATTGTCAACCCTTCCCAACAGTGTTCAAGGAATTGTCACTCTGATGGCAGCTGGACCCCAAGGGGAGCTCTGCTGCATCTGGCCTGGGCCAGGAATCATTGCTTTCATTCCCTTTTTTTCTGCACTACTTAGGGCTAAGAGCTGAAATAAAGCAGAGAGACTTTAATTTGCAGAATCAATCCTTTCCTGGCGGCGCTTCGTGATTTCTTGGAGCTCCGACTCCCCTCTGCTTTTCTGGAATGGAAACAAAACAGGCAGTTTGGATTTGAACTTCAAGCTGCAGTTAAGTGACAGTATTTAATTAATGCTGTAAAAGTAGAGCTAGTTTCAAAGAGATAAGTGATATCAGTAAAAAGCAGATTAATTAGTGGAAACAGGGGGATCTTACAGATTTGCTCAAAAGACACTTCGGAATTTTTACGTGTGTTTTATTGCTGGTGTAGGTTTGGTTGCATTTTTTTTCCCCACAATTGTATTTTTTAAAATGCCTGTTTAATGAGCTATCTGACGCTGCTGGTACAGCCCCCATTCCAGCAGGAATTATCCAGAAAAATGCTTACCTCCAGCTGGTTTTTCTCCACTGTGATCTTGCTGTAGACTCTGTTTCCCTCATCACCGCACACCTTCTTCAGCTCCTCTCTGTTGAGGGAGAAGAGCTGAGCTCCGGTGAGGATGCCCAGGTGTTCCACGGTCCTGGGGAGACACAAAGTAGGGAGGTGACGATTGTGCTGCACATGGCCTCGTGCCAGAGGTGAGGAGTTGGAGATGGGAGGCCAGGAGCTGCAGTGGGACCATATCACGGGGCCCTGGGGCTGTTCCAAGGTGGCAGCTGCAATTCCAGTAGCATTTCAGGCCTTGGATTTAGTTAGTTAACTGTTTATCTCCAAGAAAATATTTATACCAGAGAAAGGGAGTGACTTTGGGCTCTGAACATTCTGGTTATAGAGCCTGGATTGAACAGGGTTGAAATCTAATTTGCAACACAGGCTCTGTAAGTAAATCCAAGTGGCTTGTCCCAGGTGAGATGGTGCCGGTGGCCTCCCCCGCTCCTTCTCCAGGGAAGGACGAGCATTGCACGTGGCAATAGGGCAAATCTTACTCTTTGCTGAATGACTTGGCCTCCAGCCAGGCTTTGACTTCTTCAGTGCTGGATTCAAAGGTGAGGGGCACGAAAACTTGCTGAGGCTTTTCCACTTTGAAATTCCTGTGGGGAGGCTGAATTTTATTGTTTGTGATCTTCTTTAGCAGCTCGTCGTTCAGCTCATCCGTTTGGTGAATAAGTTCTGTAGAAACAAGTAGGGAATGAAAGCAAGTCTTCAGTCAAAAATGCCATTAAATGTTTGTGGGGAAACTGTAAGGCAGATGGGGATGTGGCTCAACATTCTTATTTAAATTCAGCCCAGAAAAGTGATTCCCATTTTCCTGTGCCCCTGTGTTGCCATTTATTTTGCTCCCATCACCCCTTGGCTGTTGCCTGATGTGGAAGCACAGTTCTGTGAGAATCTACAATTGGAGGTTTGGAATTGAGACCTTTTCAGTCCTCTCTGCTGCTTCTAGTCACTAATTTGCTGATCGCAGAGCTCCAGGTTTTGCTCCGCAACAGAACAGAAGCGGCAGGAAGCACAAACTGGGAATGAGCAACACACTCATGATGGGATGAGCTTGAAGGTCCCTTCCAGCCCAGGGCATCCTGTGCTTCTGTGAAAACTCCAGTGACTCTTCATCCAGTATCGCTTTCCCCATGAAACTCCTGAAGACTGTGGAGAATAACTCAGTGATACGAACAGATTTGTGTCCTTGTATGGTGGGGCTTCCTGTCGTCCCAGAAGGGCTCCTGCTTCCAGGAGTGGACAGGGTGGGATAAGGGGTGAGGTGAGCAGGGCCCCAGATCTCTCTCCTGCTCTGTGAGCCCCACAGCACGTGCAGGGTGAGGGAGTGATGCGGATCTCCTGTTTGGCCGGGAATTCTGTGGAACCACATGAAGGAAGCGGCCAGGCGGGCACTGTGTGTGTGCCGGGAGATGAGCAAAAGGAAGTGAGAGAAAGGGATTGACCTGAGCTGTTCCTTAGACACACTTAAACATTTTGGAAGAGAAAGGAAACTCTCTCCTTGGGAGGAGGAGGAGGAAGTTAGAACTGGAGGAAGGAGGCATGGGGTGATCACTTATTGCCCTGCTCGGCCCGGGCCGCCCGAGAGCCCCGGCGGTGTCACAAGCCCCAGGGCTGCTCTCTTGGCTCTTGTCCTGCCTGGAATGGCCTCCAGACACAGTGCTGCTGCATTGCTGTGATCAGTAAAAGGTGCAGGGGAGCCCCTTGGGCAGGTCTGGTCCCCCGAGCGCCCAAACCCAGGGGAGCCCAGAGTGGGACACACACGTGCGTTCTTTGGCGTCCTGTGCAGAGTGGCGCGACAACATCTCAGTGCCCCACTTATCCCCGGCGTAGCTGGCAGGCAGCTTGTGGGTTGGGCTGGATGGGCCATGGCCCCTGGGGCTCAGGTCTCCTTTGTACCTCTGGTTAGACTGGTTAGAAAGGGAAAGAAAAGTAAGAATTTTTTTTGGTCGTTTTTAATTTTCTTAAGCTTTCTGCCTCACACCCACGGAGGGACAAACTGCCGTGTTCTCCTTGTGCTGATGTGGGGCTGGGGAGACCTCAGGTGGAGCTGCATGGAAGAAGTTAATTTCTGGGAATGAAGAACCCAAAGCAAAGTCTGAAGTTTGCGCAAGGGAATTCCTAGTTGTGCCAAACGTGTTCGATCTCATTGGAAGGCAGAGCCTCACTGCTCCGTAGCTGGGATGTGAAGCGGGACCACTGCCAAGGGCCTGGAGCGGACTGGAAAGTTTTTTGACGTTTTGATTAAACTAGCAGGGATTTATCCAGAAGCCTGCTGGGCCGCCTTAGGCTTTGCCCAAACGCTGCAATACCAAAATGGGGAAGCAATTCCATGCTTCCCTAGGGTGTTTAGAACACTCCAGCTCCACATTTCTGCAGTGCAAGTTGCAGTATTCAGTTAATTCTCACTTAGATGGTGTTTCCATCTGCCTCCACTCCAGTAACGTGTTCCTGGTGCTGAACTGAACTGGCTGAGGGAAGTGTCCATCTTTAATTTAACCCCCAAGAAAAATCTTGATGTGGAAAAATATGGAAAGCAGGAGGCTGGTGCACAAATAGGAAGGATAGGCCTTATTTGGGAAGACGATCGTAGCAAAATGTGAATTTTATCATAGGAGACTCAGGAATCTCCTGGCTTTGTCTACTTCTGAAGGTCTGTCCTGATTGGTGCATAGTATCCTAAGAAATCAGGGAGGTCTAATGACAACATTATTCCCAGAGGCAGATTGTGCCCTGCAGCTGATACCAGTCAGGTATTACCTGACTACAGACCTGTTTGAGCTCTTCCAGTTTCACCACATCCAGGATATTGTACGGAACATAACCGGCCTGCCCACTCCGGTTGAGCAACTTCCACCACTGCTTATTATCTTCCAACACCTGAGAGAGGGACAAAAATAAATCTGCTGTGGGAAAATGGGATTTCAGGCATAAACAACCAGGATATAGTGGGGCCGAACCATCCAAAAGGTGAAGTTGCCAGAAGGACATCACTGAGGCCAGGAGCTCTAATCAGATCTGTTGCTCTCAGATGCAATCCAGGACTGAAACTTCTCCTGGAAAGCATCAGAATGTATCGTAAGGATGAACAGGAGAGCACCTCTGCGTGCTGAAGAACTCATAGTTCCTACATAATGTCCCTGTTTCTCCAGACCTTTTTTTCCTAATGACTGAGTTTCTGATGTCTTTTTGCATTAAAATAAATAATTAAATAAATAAAAAGCCACATTTTGCAGAGAAACCTTTTCCTCAGGTCACAGATCAGTGTCAGCCCAAGTCACGTCCCACCTTGTCCAGCTGCCAACAGTGCTGCAGTAAGAGAAAGGTTATGAGAAAGGTGCTTTTCAGAGAAAACAAATCCTCGTGGAGGAGGAAGTGGTGATAAGGAACCGACCCAGCGGGGGATGAGCAGGGCTCTAGAGCGAGTTGTTGTCCTCCCTCCTCACTGTGGTTAAAATGGGACCGATGTCTTTGAGCTGAGGAAATGACACGACACAGCACAGGCAGCCTGCTCCAGCTTTGGGTTTGAGCAAAGCTTTGTGTCACTGCTGAGATACCACCAGGGAAAATGGAGTTGGTGCTTGTTGCTATCCCGAGCTCTCTCCTGCCCCTGGGGGACACACCTTTTCCAGGAGCGGTCACGTACCTCCAGGATTTCATCCTTCAGCACCGAGAGCTCACTGGCGTTTCGCGCGGTGAAATCGTAGCGGATTTTGGCAAATCTCTTGGGCACAGCCACCCCCTGGGCCTCGAAATTCCTGCAGAAGAGAAGTGGCCTGAAGTTCATTAACCTGAGCTAGACTGTTGGAAGGACTCTGTGTGGAAGCTGGAATTGTATTAGAGGATCATCATAAACTAAAAATATATGTGACAATGTGGCCAGATTGCAATGAATCTAAAGACAGGACAGGGTTGGCTCGAGCTCACAGAGCTGCTGCCTCCAGTGTAAACTAACCGCCTCGTGAAAGCAAATGGTTTTTCACAGACATTATTCAAATAAAAGGGGAAAGGGGAAAAAAAAAACCCAACCAAGAAAAAAGGAAGGTTCCCATTAGCAAAAAAAGCCTACATGAAAAAGTGAGGTTGTGAGCTATGGCCGAAGGGCCGAGTTTGGTGCTGATTCTCAATCAATTCAGCAAATGACAGTGCATTGATGCAACTGTTTTTTTAGTCAAATTTAGTCCTGATTCTTCACAGTAATTTGCCTCAAGAAAATGAGCCCCATATCCTTTGGTGAGTTCCCTGTTGGCTGAGGCCCAGACCTTCAGGCCGTGACTTCTCAACATACTTGCAGTGAGACTGGCTCCCTCTTAATTGCTTCTTTTTGAAGTATGGTTTGTCACTATCATCCTGCTGAAGATGAACAGGGCTGGTGTCTCATCTTCATATATTCTTCCCCCTCCTCCCCTCTCCTTCTTTTCCCCTTTTTCACCTCTAAATAAATTTCTTCAAGGCGATTTAACCCTGGGATAGTCTAATCCACTTTAGTCCTTCGTGGTCCACCCTCAGATAGATGTGTTGGCACAGAAGAAGTAAGGGTGTTCCTTTAGGATCTGATACTGTAATAAAGGGAAGAGAAAGATGAAACAGGCATTTCATGTTTGTCTGTTTTCTCTCCATGTCGTTTCGTGAACATGTACTCACACTTGGCCAAGAGTAGTGCATTCAGACACTGCATATGAGTGTTGAAGAGGGGACTGAGAAGGAAGAAGCTTAGTGTTCTGCAATAGGAATTATGCTTTGGGGATTTTACGAATTGTTTCCCTCTTTTTCACCATCATGCTCTTCTTGCACACTTCCTTGTCTTTTGCTATTGAGCGAAAGTCTGGAGGCTCAGAAAGCCCAAGTTTCATCTGAGAAAGATTTCCTGTGTCAGAGAGAACGGAAGGGATTCTGTTTCCATCCTTTCATGCCAGGAAGGATGAACTGCCTGTATCAGGAGGTGCCGAATTGGTTCTGGGTGCTGCTGTAGCTCACAGAATTGCAAGACCCAGTGCTGCAGGAGTTCAAATAACAGACCGGTGGAAAGGCTCAGGGGCCACAAGCTGTGCTGCATCTCTCATGGACTTGCAAGGAACCTCTCCTTTGGTGTCTGTGCAAGTGCTGGCTGATGTGGGCACTAGGATTGCTCTTTTAATCAGGCAGCTCCAGTACCTTTCAGAAAAGAATTTTCATGGCACATCATGAGCCATTAATCTCTTGACTAACCATAACATTTCCTTACTCCTTGGTTTTACAGCATTACTCAAACACTGACATTTGTCATTTCACCAGCCATCTCCCTTGACCTCTAGCATCGGGCACTTGCAGGGGGAAGGATCTGGTCTCACAAATATTTTCATACTCTGATCTCTGTGATTTATTAACCATGAAGTTTTGCCTTCAGAACTCAAGATGCCATTTCAAATAATTTCATGTGCAAAAGTCGAGTTATTGGGCAAAAGGGATCCTTGATAGCTGGGCACAAAGGACAGCAGGACTGCTGTTGCTGTTTTCTTTTCAACTACTGTGCTTGCTGTGTGACCTTGAGGAAATAGGTTCACTGCAGCTTTATGGTTCCGTTTTTGCATAGGGAAAATAAGGGCAGTGATAATTGCTTTCAGTTGTAAAACACTTCAAGATTTATGGAATATGAATGATTCTTACTAAGTGAAAAGTGTTGCAAAGCTGGCTTAGTTGCACACTGTGCTAACAAAATCCCCTATCAGCCTATTGACCCCAGCCTGAAACACTCATTAAAGTTTATAGGACATTTTGGTGGATGAGTTGAGGCAGTTGTTCTGCTGGAAATATCATACTGAAAGCACTTTTAAATCCATCATCCGCTTTGACTTTTTTCTCTATTAAAACTAAACACAACTGCTTGCTCTTTCCAGTTTTCTTAGTTTAGTTTTTGATGGGTAAGTACTCACTGTTAACTCAGCTTGTACCCCCATGGCATCTGAGACATTACAGTTCATTCTAGTCATAGCATAAACACACAATAGCTGTTGTACTGAGACAAAAAGAGTTATAAAACATGTAAGATATCCAATGGACTGGTATTAACTATCAAGTTGCATGGTCACTTTTGAATGTCAAATGTTCTTTTTATGGATACTGCATTAATTTAATTTGTGCTTAAACGTTAGCTAGGCTAGACATTGGTGTCTGAAAAGTTTACATATTTTTCCAATGTCAAAATGTGTAAATTTAGTATTAAAGAAACAAAACATATTTACTTGTACTAGAGGAAAAATACTTTCGTAGCAAAGAAATTAACTGAGGTGCTCTTTAGAAATAGGTCTGGCTTGCTTACAGAATTGTTGCTTATGCAGTAAAGCAGATCTACAGATGTTTTCTTTTTTTCTTCCAGATAAAACTTGGATTGTTTGAAAAGTGGGGAGATATTTCACCATAGTACAAAAGAAGATACAGAAGAGGAGAGCAGAATGAGAGCTTTGCAAGTGCCACATGCCTGCAGCCTGCTGTCTTTAGCGATGCTGTTCCTTCCAGTCACTGGAACGTCAAAACAAAATATCCCAAGACTGAAGCTTTCCTATAAAGGTAAACTTTTCAGTAGTTTTTCTGATTCTGGCACTTTGGTTTCGATGTGATACTGCCAGCAGTTCTTTTTGTATTACTAACCAGGAAATACATAATAGAAGCCTTAAAGATGGATGAATTCTGCCTCGGGGCAGTATTAAAATCTGGGTTTTTTGTTGTGTCGGGGCACATGTTTCTGAAGTAGAAATGTCTTTTAAAAGTATTATTTCTGTTTGCTCCAAGAGGATGTTAACAGACTATACATAAATTAGAGGGGAGTGGTCCTTGAAAGGCTCTGAGGTGCATTGGAGACATTCCTGTGTGGCTGGTGCGGATGATGTGACACATGGAGGACATTCACACCTTCCTACAGCATCAGAGAAAGTTGAGAGCGCTGACTCAAGTGTTTCAAGGGGACTGACATTTATTTTTGTAATAATTCTTTTTCTATCACTAAGTGGGTATGTTAAACTCTTCATATGTGGTTTTCTTTCTCCTTGCCTCTTTGGATCACAAAAGCGTGATTCTCTGCAGAATTTCTTAGTCTTGTGTGTAGTTCTTGTTAAGAATGGTACCGTCTGAGGGATTTCAACACAGACATATTTATGTATTAATGGCCAATTTTTTAAAGAAGGTGGATTTCTTTTTGCTTTGCATGTACAGTACACCTCCACAGGCACAGAGATGTGTCACTGACACTTCCTTCTTTAGTGAAAACAAATGCTCTCCAGTTACTTATGTTTCAGCTATGTCAGCACCTTGCCCTTAGGGGAGCTATTTCTGCTCTGTTTTTCAAACTTATGTCTTCCTATGCATTGCAGAGTTACACTCAGGATGGTGTGATGGGACAGGCTGTAGAGCCTTCATCGGGGCTTATGATATGTTTATCATGAGTTTAACACCCAGAGAAATGTATTGAGTAAGCAGAATGACGTGCTATTTATTTACAAGCTTCTCTTTTGCTAGATTTGCATGCCACTGTGCATGCTATTCCACTGTGTATATAAATGTGTTTGGATGTGTTTGTGCGAGAGAGACAGAGGAAGCAAGATCAAGGGATCTTGACAACATTTTTATAAATTCAGGGAACAGTTGCACTCCCTGAAGCCAATGCATACAGAAACTGAAAGAGCTGACATGAGTTATGAAAGTTAGCAGTAAAACCCTCCTGACATACAGCCGGCCTTCTCACAGCTAGGCCTTTTGAGCTAATTCCCAAAAGCAGCATATACCATATGGCCATGGCATTTACTGTGGATTTGACACTCACGATTAGTGAATTCCTCTCAACTTCAAAAGCAGATAGCCTTTGGCAAAATCCTGATGGATGCCTTTGGCAGGTAAAGAGGGGGAGAAAGAAAAATTAGTGAGGTCAACACAGGGGAAAAAAAATGGCTGAAATCTTAGTTTAAAATAGTGGCAGAGACCTGCTGGGAACAGTTGGGAAAATGCCTGAGCTCGTTTAAAAAGACAGTGAGCAGATGATTGATATTTAGGCCCTGACCCAAACTTTTATTAGCAACTTTATAAACCTTTCAGTTTGGCTTGAGGGATACCGTTTCCTGTCCAAACTTATTCACCTATATCCCTGTAGGGGGGGGAAATCAACAACAGATACAGATGCAAAACAGCACATAAATCTTAGTTTTGAGAGCTGTGATGGAACTGAAAAGTCAGAAGAAAGAGAATTACCAGAATTTATTGTGCCTTGTCTTACTTTCTTGGGGGGTTGGAAGGTCTATATTTTTCCACATGGAACAAGAAATAATTTAATGCTGTTTTTTCACATTTATGTATTGTAAATGATTCCAGTATGGCTTATCATAATTAAACTATATTTTGCGTGTTGACAACAGAATATCAGATGTACTGAATATTTAATATAGTTGTGAGAATTAAGTCCACCTTCCTCCCCCCAAATCTTTCAGACAAAACAATTCCAAGGTTTCTGAGAATAAGATGTAGGAGAAATGAACTGTTTTGCCAGTTCTCATAAAATTGTTAGTCATGTCACTGACAAGTCCTGGCATCTCTGTTCTTTGGAATTCATACTTGAACTCTCATGAAGAGGAGAATACAGGGCTCTTTTCCTTCTTTATGGAAAACAGATGAGAACTGGCCACATCAGGCAGTTCCAAAAACCTGGTCACATGTGTCTTTGAAGGGAAGGTTTCATCTCCTTTCAGGTGCAATGTGCTTATGGCATAGCTCCATCTTCCCAGAAGAGCTGAGCATTTGCTGGGCCAGGAGAGCTGGAAGTAAGCGGGACTTTGCTCTGCAGTTACTGAAGCTTCCAGTTGCATCAATCAGTGGTGGATGGAGGAAGAGGGAGAGGGTAGGGTGGTTAAAGATGTGTCTATAACTGCAGGAGTGCTTCAATAAACCACAGCATGTCAAAGCTCCTTTGTGTTCAAACAGCAATTGAAATTTTAGACCTTCTCTGAATGGCAGTTACAGGTTTCCTTCTTCTCAAGGTTGTCATCTTAACGAATGGGAATCTGTGCAGGAAATGTTAAGATATTCCAGTGAGTGATGTTGGGATCAATGTAAAGTCATACAATGGATTTCCTTTATTGTTTGTCCCAGTCTAAAGATGTGTTCTAAAAAATTGTGCATGTATAAAACTAAAACTACACACAAATCAATTAAAATATGTTGTAGTACAGAATCAAAGTCATATATTTTCCACCTGTGTTAACCGAATACACTATGATCTTTAATCACATATCTCATCCTTTCACATTTTCCCTGATCCATTAGTTGAAAAATTCTCTTATTCACTCAGACTTAACGTTTAGATACTCGTTCATGTCATTACTATCCCAGAAATTGTCACTCCTCTTGTGATGTTTTTAGGGTGCTCTCACTGCATATACCTTACTTATTCTGTGTATCTTAGATACTTCTACAAGATTGAGGTGCTTTTACTATTACAGCTTTACTATTAGGAGAAGGTAACAAACTGTCTTCTAATAGAAGATTATGATCTTTAGAAAACCAGGGGATGATTTTGAGTAATATTCCATATTTTGACTCTCTTTGCCCAGTACTGCTTTCAGTCTAAGACCAACAGTGTGTATTTATCACTCATTTTCATGTAGCTGGAGATAACCTGTGACCTTCATCCAAACTGCAGAACTCCACAAGCACAGAAGTGATATTCAGCTTCCCTAAGCAGCACGTCCTTGTTGTCTGCTGCCTCATTTAACATCCTCATTCCAACCTCTAGAGCAGATGCAGAAGGTTTTCATATACCAGTCTAATTCATTAATGTCATTTTCAGGACAGCATCAGTTCTGTTACTAAAGAATGGAAGGCTCAGTGTCCAAATTCATGTATGTTTAATTCATACAGTGTAGACAGTCTTGTTTCTGTTTGATCTTCTGAGTAATAATTTTTCCTAATTCATTGGGAGGTCCTTCCATAAATATCGTGTGTGTGTCTTTTTAGATTTTACTTCATAGGGAGAAGTAAAGAATAGCCAGACCAGAAGGTTGATTGCCTTCTGAGAAAAAGAAGAAAAAAAAGCAAATTTTTCTCAATTTGTGGCTATCCTAAAATTTTCCTGCCGAAAGAGAGAATCCTAATTGCAAATTTAACCCTATTGATTTGATTTACTTGGCTGCTTTTCATGGACATTTTAGTAAGTGTAGTCTGTGTTCTCAGTGAATGCATTTATATTACAAAAGTGTGCACCCTAGTTTCTTGGCTGGGGGGCATGCCCTAGCCCAGATTTGGACATTGTCACCAGTGACATCCACAAACATCTATCATTCCCGTGTGGGAATGTGGCCATTCCCCAGAGCAAGCCATGCTTACTGTGACAGCGGTGACTTGGTCAGAGGACCAGGAATCCTGCATTGTGACACAGTACAGAGGAATAAGCAGGACTGAAGGCAACGTTTGGCTTTTAAAGCAGGATTTACTTAGCACTGTTAGAAACGACTATGGTAGTAATTTACATCTAATAAACAAAAGCATTATTCTCAGCTGATTTGTTTTTCTCCATATAGAATGAATTAAGATGCAGTCTCATTCTCACTGAAGTCATGGCAAGAGTTTTTCCACTGAAGTAAATTGAAGCAAGATCAAATTCACGCTCCTCACTTTTTTCATCTTACCTAAGTAAACTAAAGACAGGTAGTTCTTTCTCCTCTGCTGAAGGATGACAGTGCTAAATCATCAGCTCCACATGGAAATTAGCCATGTTTAAGGATTGTTTAGTTTCACGCAGTGTTTTGCGCACAGGATTTTCTTCCCCCAGAGTGATCCATTCTTAAAACATGGTGAAAAAGCAAACAGAGAACATTTTGGTGCCAGGAATTCTTTTGAAAATTTGACTGGGTGAGTGCATTTCCTTAATGTTCAAAAATTATCCTTTGACCATGCTATTTAACAGTGTCAAGCATTCTGTTCTCTATATTGTTTTTGCTTTAAACCTGTTTCATTTTAGAACTGATGAGATGCTTAACTGTTGCATCAGAGCAGTTAGTTTGTTCAGTTTCAGTACAGCTGGCTTATTTCTATGTCATGCATCATTTAATTATACATATAAAACATAGTTAAAATTGTACAGCTCCATGAGCCTCACTTAAACTGTCTGTGGCACTGCAGTAATCCCAGTACCCTGACAGGGTGTTGCACAGCTGTGACTGGTTGGAATGTGGTAAACTGGTGATGTGTAAGAGAGCCTAGAAGTGAGCTTGCATTTTGCAGCTGTGCTTGCTCTACTGGAAGAGGAAGTTAAACCAGAAAAAAACTGCTCTTGTGGCAATATCAGCATCTGTAAATCTGAATGCTTAATGAAAATCAAGGAAAATGTGCTGAGTGAGGAAGTGGTGCTTTTCCCTTGTTTGTCATTTAATTAATTTTTGGTGGTTTGTTATTTCTCAGAAAAATCTATCTCAGATTCCTCTGTGGAAAAACATGAAGTGTTTATGTGGGAGTGAAGATCCTAGTATTGGATGATTGTCTAGATATGCAAAAGACTTTGCCTGTTTTGTCTCAAAAATGCTTTCTGGAGGCAGTGATCATTGACACTTAAAATGTACCCTAGCTTGAAGATGGATGGGCACTGCTGTCCATGTGTATATGCTGTCGACTGAGTATAAACTTGAAGGCATTTATTACATCTTAGTAATGGGAAAAGCAGCAAATTTCTTACAGACATTTTTTTCCTTTTTTAAGCTAGTGAACTTGAAGGTCAGATTCAACTATATGTTGCATTTTCTGTCATATAATTATCATATCTATAATGTCCTGAAGAGCAGCCTCCAGTCAGTGACATCAACAGTTTACACAGCAGTTGAACTAAGAATAACCTTGGAGAACTGACCCATGTCAACCTCTTATGAGTGTAAACTCTAGTTCACAACAGTTTCTGTTTTTTCATGATCACAGAAGAGCCTCAGTTGGATAAAAGAAGAATTGTGTTCAAAAAATACAAAACTATTCTGCTGAATGTTCACTTTACTGTATCTCAGAAGAGGAGAGGAAACAAAACTGAAAGAGTAATACTTAATAAAGTATTTTTGCTCCCTTATAAAAAGAAGGACAGGACAACATCAAAAACAGCTTCCCTAGAAGAATGCAGGGAAGATACATGATAAGTGGCATCAGCTTGGAAGAGGGATCAAAACTCTTTCTTTGATTGCTTTTACTAATGACATCTGTTTAAGCAAATCCAATTCAGAGCAGTTTCAGGAATCCCAAACTTGTTCTCTTTCTGAGCACTATTTGGAGGGCATGATCTGCCTGACATCAGTGTCTGTCTAGCAGTGGACATCTGTGGTCACTATGCAGGTGCTCGATTCACATCCTGTTTCCTTTTCCTCCCTCCCCATTTCTGCAGTTCCATTTATAGGTGAGTTCCCCAAAGAAGAGCTGAGGAACATAGGGGATGACTCTTCCGTACTCACAGTCCTTTGGAGATAAATACACAGAGATAGCAGAAAGAGTCAGAATTTCCTTTAATAAACCAGCGCAATATCAGACAGGAAGGGCCAGGAAGTGCTCCAAGAGCTAGAGCATTACACAGGCGGGCTGGGAGGGCTGGGAATGTTCAGCCTGGAGAAGAGGAGGCTCTGGAGAGCCCTTAGAGCCTTTTCCAGTGCCTAAAGGCGCCCCAAGAGAGCTGGAGAGGGACTTGAAGAGCCTGGAGTGAAAGGACAAGGAGGAATGGCTTCCCGCTGCCAGAGGGTGGGTTTAGATGGGATATTGGGAAGAAATCCTTCCCTGTGAAGGTGCTGAGGCCCTGGCACAGGTTGCCCAGAGAAGCTGTGGCTGCCCCTGGATCCCTGGCAGTGTCCAAGGCCAGGCTGGACAGAGCTTGAAGCAACCTGGGATAGTGAAAGGTGTCTCTGGCCATGGCAGGGGGTTGGAACGGGATAATCTTTAAGGTCCCTTCCCACCCAATCCCTTCTGTGATTCCATGATTCCAGCATCTCTACACACATGGAGAGCCAAAGCGCAGTGCAGCATCTTTGCCACCTGATCCTTAAGGTCACTTTGCTGGGCTGATGTTGGGAAACAAGACCTATGGATGGACTGATGAAGTCAGTCAATATTTTTGCCTCCTGCGGTGGAAAACACCTGCGATTCCTTTCCTTGCAGAGCTGCTGGGGGTTAAACAGCAGACAGTGCTTATGGGAATAACCCCTCAGCTGATCTTTGTCTTCCCTTGGTGGTTATTAACAGTGGCAGGGAGTTGTCTCCAGGATGCCCAAACGTCCCAGTGTCACTGTACGTGTCCGT
This sequence comes from Coloeus monedula, assembly GCF_965178545.1. NCBI lineage: Eukaryota > Metazoa > Chordata > Aves > Passeriformes > Corvidae > Coloeus > Coloeus monedula. The sequence continues at coordinate 261,079 of NW_028120800.1, read as the reverse complement.
GTGCGTTCATGAGGTTCCGAGGTGGGAGCCAAAGCTCCGGGCGTGCGGATCCATCACCTATTTCCATGTGGAGTGATGTTCTGTTTGAAGGCATCCCCGACCTGTGTCTGCTCAGCCGTCTGGCCACGCTTGAGTGAGGAGTTCCAGTAAGGATATCCATTGGCTGAGGAGAGCTGGAAAGGCAGACATGGAGTCAGTGTTACCAGGAAAGGGGAAAGCTGATCGGAGAAAAGGAGAGGGATAGTGGTAGATGAGTCATGGTCTGGCAGATTTTGGTCAAGGTGTTCTCCAGGGAAGCCTGTGTCCCTGGAGCTCAGTTACGCTGTAGGGTGCTGTTGCCTTGGATTGGGAGAGGCTCATTATTGCTGCCCTTTTCCAGCCTCATTTGCTTTCTGTATTTAACTGGGGCAACCAGATCCAACTGAGTTTTGAGCCAACTACTTGTTGCATGCCACCACTACCCCTGCAGCTCCATTTCTCCGGAAAAGGGGGAGGGAGAGTGAAGAGACAGGGACACAGGACTAACCTTCCTCTTGCAAGTGTCCAATGTCTATTTCCCAGGGAGCTCCACGGAAGATTTCTGTGGGTGGTTCCCAGCCGTTGTGGAATTTGGGGATGTAGGTGGGGATGTTCGTGTCTCGGGGCCACTCGGCTCTAGGACAGAAAATGGGAATATGAGGTGACATTCACGAAGAATGTGTCTTTCAGGGCATCCCCTGAAAGAAGAAGCAGGAGCATCAGGGAATCCAAGCATCCCGTCTGCGTGGGGAGCCTGGGGAGATGGCAGCTCTGTCCTTACCTGGATCTGGTCCATGTCTCCCCCAGGGAATCCCAGAGGTTTATCTCTTTGGGTGTCAGGTGTCCTCTCAGGAAATCGGTGGTGTCTTTAGAAAGCAGTGGGCTGAGGACAGACGGGGCCAGCTCGGGGCCACCGCAGCTGTTGATGATCTGAGTCACACACAAACCACACAAAGAGGAGAGAACTTGCAGGAAACGGTCAAAATGTCAAACCAGGGACACACAGATGAGCAGGAAGCGAAGACAAAGCTGATCCTTGGATCAGCACAGTCACTGCAAGAAACATCAACCTAAGTCTTTGAAGGAGACTGGACAGTTCAAGGGAACATGAGATTTTTTTGGATTGGAGTCAAAGGAAGAGCTGATCTACAAATGAGCTGTTGTTACAGACGAGTGAAGTGTCAGAAGCTGACACTTCAAAAAATGGAAAGTATCTTGCTATTCCTTTGTGGCTCCTTTTCCAAGTTGGGATTTCTGCTTCCAAGCATTTTCAGTGCAAATACCGAGCCGTATTTGCCTGAAGGTGAGACCAGACAGATTCCCAGGGGGGATTCCAGCTGGCTGCCCCTTTTGTTCACAGTAATGCCTTATTGACCCGGTGGAAGGATTCATATTTGCTGGGATTCCTGTATTTACTTCAAGCTTCAAACCGGATCAGAGGCCAGGAACAACCGGCATCGCTTCTGGAAGTTCCTGAGAAAGCTGTGGCCAGGTATGAGCGGTTTTCCAACCCTGTTGCACAATCTATCTACTTGTAAGTGTGAACTAGAAATAAAAGGAGTTCCCAGTGAGACCTGGGAATAAGATTTACCAGTTCCAGCGGCCTGAAGAGGAAATGCACCAACTCTGAAGCACGGGGGTTTTGGATGTGCTTCCTTAGTTTGGCCTGAAAAGAGAACGTAAACACAGTTTAACCCTAACCTGAGTGTGCCTTCTCTTTTCTGTCACATGGGGCAAGTGTTGTGGACTGATGAGAACAGTAAGGGATGGAGGAGTAGGAATCATTCATTTTTATTTTGTGTCCATTTCTAATTCCCAATGAATTTCAGGAGGGGGGGAATACCCTCTCTGTTAAATCAGTGCCTTTAAAGCTAATTTGAACAGACACAGAAGACCTTGGCTTATTTTGAAAGTCCTAGTGAGGAAGGGCCAGGATTGCTGGTGCTTCTGCCTCTTGCAGGGTTGAGAATCCCACTAGTTCCATGGATGAAAACAACAGGATAGGTGTTCTGAGGGTCCCCTGGCAAACTGCTGACAAGGGAAAGTCTCCACCAAGGTCTTGCCTGGGGCACCCGGAGCTGCCCTGGCCACTGAAAGGCTCCAAATCCAGTGGTATTTGAGGTGAGCTGTGGCAGAATGGAGGAGCAAACACTTGGGATTGATTTACTGCAAGAACTGGGTTTCAGTAACAGCAATCAGCTGAGCTGTGGTGAGAAACCTCTCCAGTTTGTGCTCCCATTCAGCTCCTTCTCCTGTCCTGGACTCCTGGCACTGTTGCCATGGGAGACAGGCTCCCCGCTCCTACCGAAATGCAAAGCATTTGAAATGCCGGAGATGAAACATTAATGTGGAGTGGGAAGTGCGAAACAACTGCTGGCAGCAGGGTGACCCAATGAACGGGCACTTCCCAGGGACTCGGCAGCCCCATGGTGAGGAACGTGGCAGGACCCCACCACAGTGTCCCAGCTCTGCTGCGTGCTCCACCCTGGGCTCTTGCCAGGAGATCAGCTGCTCCTTCTGATTCTGAGCAGGCACAAATTAGCCATATTTGCTTCTCAAAGAAAAGGCTGGAGCTTGGTATCCTGCTTTAAGGTTGTTTACAGTCTCTTGGTTTTCCTTATTAATAACTGCCCAGGAAGGAGCTTGTAGGATGTGTTCGCTGGACAAGTTTGGTCACAACTGACAGAATTCCTGCTGCAGTGGTGAGGCAGGGACTGAGCCTGGTTCACTGTCCCCAGAGCTCAGGTAGTACAGGACAGTCAGGCCAGTAAAGCCCCTGCTCAGGGCTGGGAACGAGATCCTGGCCAGCTTTCCCTCTCTGCCCCTCTCTGCAGTCCTGCTGGCCTATGTCATGCCCTGGGGCCACTCTGCCGTTGCTCAAATGGCCAAAATCCACTCATCCAGGAGTGGGAAAGGGAGGGAGGGCACAGGAATTCATCTTAGGTGGTGAGGCCTGGAAATTTTCAAGGCAACAAATTGATCTTTGGATAATTACAGCAGAGCAGAGAACACGGTGCCATGGGCTCTGGCAGGGCTGTGCTCAGCTCTTTGTTCTCTCCCAGGTCCAAAAGTGTGACCAGTTCCAGCAGCAGCAGCAGCAGTGACAGCTCAGCCAGCGACTCCTCTGACAGCCAGGACTCCTCTACCTCCTCCGAGGACAGTGACAGTGAGGGCAGCTTCTCCTCCTCCTCCTCCCCCTCCTCCTCCTCCTCCAGCAGCTCTTCCTCCTCCTCCGACTTCGACTCGGATCCGAGCTCCTCCAGCAGCAGCAGCAGCAGCAGCAGCTCTGAGGATGAGCCCCCAAAGAAGAAGAAGAAGAAATAGCTGGGGAGCTGCAGGACTGGTGTGGAGTGGGGGACAAGCCCCTCCCAGGGGCTGGAGCACACGGCTGCCAAACATTCAATGGTCAACATTTCTACTGCTCACACTTTCCAAGTGTTTTGCCTAGTTGTTCCTAGGACATGGAAGGTATTAAATGGCTTCCTGAGACGTACTGAGAGAGTATTTTTGTGCTTTATCCTTTTATGGAAGATTTTACTTTTTTAGTTCCAAGAAAAATTAAAAAAAAATCTATCATCAGATTCGTTTCCATGAGCTGAAGTCCAGTAACCTGGATGCTTACATGCTGGAAAGCAAAAGCTTTTTATTGCAGGTTATGTTGTGCATCGTGTGCTGTTCCTCTGTTAATGACAGCTTCACTTCCATTGAGAAAATCCTCTCCAACTGTTAAAAGCAGAAGTTTTTCAGCGCTGCTGTGGAGCTGTGGCATTGTTGAAGCTGAATGCACAACGTGTCCCACACAGAGCCTCCCATCTCATCAGCTGGTGCCAAATGGATTCTGTGCTGCTGAGCTTGTGTTCCAATGGCTTTTCCTGATGCTTCCAGGTCCAGTCTTAAGTGCACCATCCAGCTGAGCTGTGTTGGTTTGTTACTGATCAGTGGAGTGCTTGTCCTGCCCGCAGGCTCTGGGCTTTTCACTCCCCTGTGGCCTTGGCTCGTGCGTTGGAAGTGTTTGCTGAGACACAGAGTGTTGGTGGTGGGAAGCAGCAGCTCAGTGACTTGGGGCTGCTGCTGCTTTAGGAGTTTCATCTTTGTGCCTTTTTTTTGTCAATTCGGTGTGCCCCAGTGAGACAAGGGCTGCAGTGGGTGTTCTGCAGAGCTCCAGCTCAATATTGCCACGCAGCAAAAGCAGAGAAATAATAACAGCCACAACTGGGCACTGTTCTCACTGGATGCTCAGTAAAAAAGAGACTCCTTGAAATAAAGGGCTCAAAGGAAAGTGTTTCCCTTTGCATGTGTGAAATGCAGGATTGCCGAGTGACAGTCTGCAGAAATTCAGTCATTCTTTGTTTGTGGGAACTGCCCTGTAGAAGGAAGTGAATGCAAAAGCCCCACAAGCCCTACAAAAGCAGATGCAGACAGGCTGCAGAGCAGGGATTGCTGGATGCAGAGTGGGAACTCGTTGTTCTTCTGGTGCATTGAAGCAGTTGCCATTAGGATTTTATTTGGTGATGCAGTCTCCTGAATTTCTTCTTGTCGGAGTGCCCTTTGTGGGGAGGGGGCATCACTTGTGGAAGAATTCTCAAGTATCTTGGTTTAGGTAGAATACAGTAACTAAAGTATTTTTAATAATTTTTATGGAAAAAGTAGTGCGTAGACTTCCTTTGGAATAAACTGTACTTCTTTAAATGTTTGTGCGTGTGTGTCTGTGTGCACTCCTGTGTTTTACAGAACACGCTGCAGACTGTAAATAAAACTACCAGAAAGGTGTTGAAGTCTTGTGGACTGAATGTACCATTTAATGGGAAAGGGAATAAATTATTAAGCAGCAGTTGCTAAGTGGATGCTTCCTGCAAATATCTGAAATCTTTGTGGTGTTTGTGTGCAGGTTTCAGCTGGAGTTGCCCTGGCATTGCCTCCCAGAGGGGCAGGATTGCTCCCCAGGAAGTTCTCCAGCCAGAAGTCCCTCTGGATCCAGATTATTTTTTTAAAAAAGTTTAGTTTGTCTTGGCTTTTTCTTTTTTTCCTGCCCTTTCTGGTTTGTCTCTCCCTGTTCTTCTTTTACAGAGGAACCCCTCCCCAGCCTGGCCAGAGCCGCAGCCTCCTTCATGTGCCGCTGCCTCACTCGCTGCTGCTGGTGCTGGCTCAGGAATGTGCTCAAAGCCCGGCTAAGCAGGAATTGTTCCGGGCCTGCTCTGTTGAATCGCTGCCGCCGCGAGCAAAGCTGCCCCTGCTCCTTGAGGGGAGCGCTCGCTGCAGCCCGGCAGGAAAAGAGCCCAGGAAAAGCCGCGCCCTTTGCAGGAGAAGCGCTGGGAGCAGAGGGGAGAGCGGGAAAAGGCAGCGAGAGCAGCTGGGCGGGCGGGGCGGCATCAGCGCTGATCCCTCCGCGGGCAGGAGCGCATCACAAATAGTCCCTCCGGCGGATCACTCCGCGGGCGGGCGCCATCACCGCTAATACAAGTATTTATAAATTCAAAAGAACTCATTAACACAGAAGAAAGCAAGTATGCTTCATGCTGGGTGGGAAACATAGGGTCTAAGGGATAAGAATTTTAAAGTTGTTGATTTTTTTTTTTTTTTTTTAATTTTATGAGAGAACTACATATCCCATGGCACCCACAGAGTTCAGGACGGGTAGAGAGGATGAAACAAACTTTAAAGAGAACCTTAACTGAATTAATAATTGAAACTCAAATGTCATGGGGTAGGTAGTTCTCTCATAAAATTAAAAAAAATTAATATAAAATAAACAACTTTAAAATTCTTATTTTATTATTATTCCATGTTCTTCTCCCCCTCCTGGATGAGGAATAGGGGTCGGTATTTGCGGCTGTGCACTGTAAGGAAATAAACGAGGAGTGGCTGAACCTGCCATCGCAGGTGGCTGTGATCTGGCCACTGGAGGAGAGGGTGCAGTGGATCTGGGTAGGGTACTGCCAGCATGCGGGATGGGTGAGGGGTGGGGACCCAGTGCTGCAACCTCTGGAGGCAGATAATCTGCACGTTCTCTGAGTCGGAAATAAAGGTGACGAACAAAGTCATCCGAAAGCTGAAAGCGACGGTGGAAAAATGAGGGATCAGATGCCTGTTGTGGATTTCGAAGCTGTGAAGAAGGCATATGAGAAGTTGGAGTTGTATTGGTTGTTGTAAAAAAAGGAGATGAAGCTTGGGAAGATAGAGGAATGCTTTCTGAAGCTGTGCTGGTCACTATATCCTTCTCACTGAAGTGTTGAGCAGGCATTTGAGGATGAAAAAGTCCCATAAAATCAGCTGAATGTCCCTGAGAAGTTCGAGAAGAATGTGCATGAAATGGAATGTCTCGATGCGAGACGTCACTATTAATAACACGTGCTTGGTCCTGTTGTGATGGAAGAGGTGTCCACGTATAGTTGAGAAAGTCCTCTTTCTGTTCTGGAGATAAAATCGTATTTGTTTCGCTGAAATGGCACGGGAAACATGGTTCAGCATCGTGTGATTGTTGTGATAATCCTCTGAGTGGTGTTATCAGAGTGATGATAGGGGGTACATGCCGTGGTGACACGGCAGCTGTTGAAATGTCTCTGCTGTGTGTCCACGGCTGTGGCTGCGGTGCAGACGGGGGCTGTGTGGACACAGAGCTGGTAGGAGGTGTAGCTGCCGAAAGCTCCTAGGATGGAACTGCAGTAGCCGAACGAATTGCACTGCTGGCTGGAGGTGCTGTGCTTATCGGTCGTATCGGCGTGGCAGCTGAAGCGTCCGTGTGTGGCTGGAGGTGCCGGGCGGGCGGCCGGGACCGTGGGCGGGACCGGGCTGGCCTGGGAAGCGCTGGTGCCGGGCAGCGGGGCCGGGGCTGGGCTGGAAGCGGGGCCGGGGCTGGGCTGGAAGCGGGGCCGGGGCTGGGTTGGAAGCGGGGCCGTGGCTGGGCTGGAAGCGGGGCCGGGGCGGGGCTGGCAGCGGGGCCGGGGCTGCGCTGGCAGCGGGGCCGGGGCTGGGCTGGCAGCGGGGCCGGGGCTGGGCTGGCAGCGGGGGCGGGGCTGGGTTGGAAGCGGGGCCGGGGCTGGGCTGGCAGCGGGGGCGGGGCTGGGTTGGAAGCGGGGCCGGGGCTGGGCTGGCAGCGGGGCCGGGGCTGGGCTGGCAGCGGGGGCGGGGCTGGGTTGGAAGCGGGGCCGGGGCGGGGCTGGAAGCGGGGCCGGGGCTGGGCTGGCAGCGGGGGCGGGGCTGGGCTGGAAGCGGGGGCGGGGCCGGGGCTGGCAGCGGGGGCGGGGCTGGGCTGGAAGCGGGGGCGGGGCCGGGGCTGGCAGCGGGGGCGGGGCTGGGTTGGAAGCGGGGCCGGGGCGGGGCTGGAAGCGGGGCCGGGGCTGGGCTGGCAGCGGGGCCGGGGCTGGGCTGGAAGCGGGGGCGGGGCTGGGCTGGAAGCGGGGGCGGGGCTGGGCTGGAAGCGGGGCCGGGGCGGGGCTGGAAGCGGGGCCGGGGCTGGGCTGGAAGCGGGGCCGGGGCTGGGCTGGCAGCGGGGCCGGGGCTGGGCTGGAAGCGGGAGCGGGGCTGGGCTGGCAGCGGAGGCGGGGCTGGAAGCGGGAGCGGGGCGGGGCTGGAAGCGGGGCCGGGGCTGGGCTGGAAGCGGGGCCGGGGCTGGGCTGGAAGCGGGGCCGGGGCTGGCAGCGGGGCCGGGGCTGGGCTGGAAGCGGGGCCGGGGCTGGGCTGGCAGCGGGGCCGGGGCTGGAAGCGGGGCCGGGGCTGGGCTGGCAGCGGGGCCGGGGCTGGGCTGGCAGCGGGGCCGGGGCTGGGATGGAAGCGGGGGCGGGGCTGGGCTGGCAGCGGGGCCGGGGCTGGGCTGGAAGCGGGGCCGGGGCTGACGTCCCGGGCAGGGCCGGGGCCGGGCCAGGAGCGGCTCGAGCCGCGAGCGGCGTTGCCGGGGTAACCGGCACTGAGGAGGGGCGGCCGATGCCGCGCCGCGCAGGCGTGGAAGCGAGGGCTCCCGAAGGCGGAAGTAAGGCCGGGATGGAAGCGGCGGGAGTGATGACGTCAGCAGCAGGCGCCGCCGTTCAAACGCGGAAGCGGCCGCGAACCCGGGCCGCGTGGGGATAGCGGGAGGGCCCGATGGAAGCTCCGGGACCGCCCCTGGCCGCGCGCATGGCTCATCTGATGGGAGGACCCCAGGCTCGGGAGGTAGGGACCTGCCTCTGCCTTGCGCCGTAACAGATGGATCGGGCGAGATGGAAACCGAGAAATATTCTCGGCACTCTCGGTTCCTACACTCAGGTGTATTCCTGGTTCCTGACATTCCTTTAAAACTACCGAATTCTTCTCTCAGGTCCCTGGCAAATGGGGCTTTGCAGCCTGGGGGAGTTCTTGCAAAACGGGGTCTAGTGAAGCGCTCTGCAGGAGTGGTTGTGCACCTGAGCGGTCATTAATTGTCTCCTCTAATGAGGGAAACGTGATTAAACTCCCGGTGCTGTGCTGCTGTTGTGTGTCGGCCTCGAGGTGTGAGACAGTCCCTGTGTCACACTGGAGTTGCTTAGTGGCTGGACTGGGACTGGGACAGGTCTTGTTGGTCAGGAACAAAAGGGAAAATTTATCTTTTGGCTTGCTTAATATCTTGGCTTTATTAATGTATCAATGTCAATTGTTGTCATTTGCTGCCTCCTGCACAGTGTGTGTGCAGCTCTGTGTGAGAGCAGACTCTCCCCTGTTGGGGAGTGAGACAATCCTGGAATATCCTGAGCTGGAAGGGGCCCACAGGGATCACCCAGTCCCACCCCCGTCCCTGCCCAGACCCCCCAACAGCCCCAGCCTGGGCATCCCTGGCAGCGCTGTCCAAACGCTCCTGGAGCTCTGGCAGCCTCGGGGCCGTGCCCATTCCCTGGGGAGCCTGGGCAGTGCCCAGCAGCCTCTGGGGGAAGAGCCTTTCCCTGATCTCAGCGTGAGCCTGCCCTGGCCCAGCTCCAGCTGCTCCCTGGGTCCTGTCTGTGTCCCAGGGAGCGGAGATCAGAGCTGTAGCCCCCGATGTGTTCTGACCTCACACTTCTCTACCAGAACAAACCCAGTGCCCTCAGCAGCTCTTTCATGGTCCTTCCACACCCTTCCCCATCCCCATGTCCCTTCTTTGGATGCTGTCAGCTTTGTATCTTTTGTATACTGTGGCGCCCAAAAGTGCCCCCAGGACTCCAGTACAGTTTAACAGCAATGAAAGAAAACAGTAGATTTCAACTTTGATCTCAAAAGCTGTCTCAGGCCCCTGATACTGCCTCGAAATGTCTTTGCAGTTCTTGCTTTATGACTTGTGTCAAACACGGAGAGAGTGAGACTGAGCCCCTGGGGTCAGGTTCTGTGTGAGAAGCCACACAGCAAGCCAGAAATCTTTGCTCCAGATCACCAGAAATTTACAGTATTGAGGGTGGAAATACTGAGAGTTGAGTCTTGGGAGCTGAGCCAGGAAAGCAACACCTCTGCCATGGGCAGATTTGGCATGTGGAGAGAGCTTGAGCAGCTTGCAAGAGGTCCCAGCAATGTGTGTGTGGAGCTGGGAGGAGCATGAGTTGCAGTGTCGTGTTTGGAGTCCCCCTGGGTGAGGATGTAGGAATAGACTGGAGTTTTTGGTGACTGAGGTTTCTTTTCTGTGGCAATAATTGTTCTTGGCCACATCATTTCAGTTTGTTACTCGCCTGTGGTTTGTTCTACAGGCCTGTTTCCTTTCTCTCCTACTATGGTGTCTCAGTTATCTTCAGCAGAGGCTCAGCAATAACTAAACTTGAGCTTAGATACTTAAACTTCAGTTCAGAGTAGATACATGGAAGAAATCCTTCCGTGTGAGGGTGGGCAGGCCCTGGCACAGGGTGCCCAGAGAGCTGTGGCTGCCCCTGGATCCCTGGCAGTGTCCAAGGCCAGGCTGGACACTGGGGCTTGGAGCAGCCTGGGACAGTGGAAGGTGTCCCTGCCCTTGGCAGGGGTGGCACTGGATGGGCTTTAAGGTCCCTTCCCACCAAGGCCTCGTCTTCCTTTGCCTTCAGTGTCTGCCTCAGAGTTTGTACCCAAACCAAAGTGAGGTTGGTGTCACCTTCTCTAAACTGGGAGAACAGATCACTCCAAGCTGTGGGGAGGTGGAGAGGCTGTAGGATGGAGAGGGTGCAGCCCTGCAGACGCCGAGCTGTGGGGTTGCTGCTTTCAACAGCCTCGTTGTTGCTGCGGACACAGCTCAAGGTGGGTCTGAGAGAGACAAACTCTGCTTTTGGGGGTTTGTGTTGATGAGGAGGGGAGGGGAGGTCGCTGCTCTGCTTCTTGTAACTGCTGTGGCAGAGCCAGGAGCCCAAGGCAGGACAAGGGCAAAGCAAACCTCTCCGAGCTCTTGGGTTCTCTTCATTCCCAGATATTCTGATTCCTGCCCAAGTCCAAGTTCTTTGTGCTGTGCAGGATGCAAGTTTAATCAGGTTTTAGTGCTGGTTTAGCTGAGTGTTTCTAGGGCTTGAGGATGAAGCCAAATGCTCTGCACTGAAAAAGTGATGGATGTTCAGCACGAGATTCTCTTCAGGAACTGGCACGAAAAGTGGTTGCCGAAGCTGAGGGAGGAGCAATTCACAGCTTGGCTGGAAGAGGGAGAAGTTCTCACTGCTGGTCTGTCACTTCATCCTCATGAGTGAGTCTGGGAGCTCCCGAGATCGGCCAGGCTGCAATTTCAGATAGTTTAGATGGGCTGGCCTTGAAAAAATCATATTTTGGTGCCTGGAGCAAAAGCTGAAGGTGGCAGGAAGTGGCAGCAGTGGCAGGGAACTGAAGTGACACCACCCTGAGCTCAGAACTAATTTTGGTTGTGACCTTGAGCAGTCCCTGGGCCACACCAGAGCTTTTTGTGTCACCTGCTTTGGGAGGTTCTTCCTTGCCCGTGGAGAAGTTGGGTCTGGCACAGGTCTGCTGTGGAGCACCTGTGCCACCACCTTTAAAGAGCCACCCTGGAGGTGTCAGTGAGCCCCTCAGTGCCTGCCCAGCCTAGAGCAGGGCTGGGAGGGCAGGGGGCTCAGGGAGTGCTCATTCCTGGTGGTGTTGGAGCTCTGAGCCCAGCCCTGAGCTGGGTTTGTGGCTCTGAGGGCACGGGGAGTGTCCGGAGCAGGCCTGGCCTGGGCAGAGTAGGAACTCCTGGAGTAACTCCTGAGTAAGCCACACCTTCCACGCGAGAGGGAGGCACTCCCAGAGTCAGGCGCTGTCTCCTCAGAGGTGCTTTGGGGTTTAATTCTGTTCTCACAGTGACTCCTCTCACCTGGGAACCCCGTGGTTACCTACAGAGGGTCTGAGGCCTTAGGGATGTAAATATGGACAGGAGGGGTTGGAATCTGCCTATCAGGGAATCTTCCCCTTGCCCAGAGGAGAGTGTGCAGAACTCTTCTGTGTGATGATAATGTTTTCATACTTTAGGTGTGAAAATAAAAAATGGGAGAAATCTCGTTTTTCTGGCAGCACGCAAAGAACTTTCTTCTGTGTCACCGCTAAAACTCTGTGAGGGGATGAATACCTGGGAATCTGAAAGAGACATAGCTGGAAAGCATCAATATGAATGGATTTTTCTGCTTCTTTTTGCACTTGAAAGAAAGGTGAAAGTTACAGGCTGAGTCAAGCTTTTACCCTTTATTTCAATCAATTCAGTTATTGCTAAATATGGCTACACACAGGTAGCCCAGGTGACAGAGCTGCCTCCAGCTGCTCCTTGGCCCCAGTGTCCCACGCGGGATGCTTGAGTTATCCACTGAGAGCCCCCTTGAGACTGGAGCACAGGTAAATCTGCCTGTCTGAAGGGCAGGATTGTGTCCTAAGTCCCTCCTCATTCCTTCCTTTCCTCAGGCCCCACCATTGTGGCTTGGGTGGCAGTGGCACATTGGAAAGGCCTGGGGGTGCCAGCTGGGGTGAGAGCTCGGGGTGCCAGCCCAGGCTCCACCAGCACTTGGCCCACACTGGGGCACAAATTGAGAGATGAACTCTTGGAAGCTTGTCCTGAGGAGGATGAGTGGTACCTGCTGGCGAAATTCGGTGCTTTCACAGAGCTGTGATAAACCCCAAAGTCTTAGACTGCCAACCTACAGCCTCTGCACCGTCACATTCCCCAGTTGCATTTTGTATTGGAATTTTACCTGCTCCCACCTGCGTCCTCCTGCTGGCAGTGCCAGCAGCCCACGTGCTGCCTCTCCTGAGAGCAAGTTCCTGCCTGTTTCCTCTCCCAGCCCCAGCTCTTGCTTCCCTCTGGCAGAGGCAGCTTTAGGTGCAATATCCTGATGTTTCTGCGAGTGGGTTTTGGAATAAACCTACACACGGGATGTTCATGGGTTGCTGCTATGGATTCTGTGAAAGGTGATCAGGAAAAGCAAGTTCAGAGTTACTCAGGGGATTCTCTGATTCCTGCCCATCTCACGGAGCTGCTCAGGGTGAAACTACTACTCCCATGCTTTTTATTTTGCTCCTCTTAGTGCTGGTTTTTCCCCAGGTAAGTCAGTGCTGGAGCAGCCCTTGTGGGTTTATCTGTGATGAGCAGTGGTTGTGTCTGCACACGGAGATAGCAGATTCCAGCTGTAGTGTGCAAACGTCGGTGCTTTGTGCCTTAGTGCACAGCCACATTTGTCAGCTGACAGGGCTGATGCGATGAGAAAACCTCGCACTCTCCAATAACCTGAGCACAGGCACTTCCTGCGTTGTTACATTTAACCAAAGCTCTGATAAAAAATACTACATTAATTTTTCTAATGGAGACCAGATTCCGCATGATCATCATTTACGTTTTTGGATAGTCTTTGATTGACTCTGGTGGGAAGGGAGGTGAATCAGTATCTTGTACTTTAGGGAAAGATCTAGGGGAGAATTGAATTGTACTTCCTTGGAATTCACATCACCCGCCCTTAGTCGGAGATGTTGATCTTGAGAACAACAAGCAGAGAACAGCCCAGGAAGGGCTGAACGTGACAAAACAGTGCAGAGCATACAGAAATCCTCTTTGCTGTGTTCATCATTCTGTCTTCATCTTGGATTGTTTCCACCCTTCTCCTCCACCTGGAAGTCACAAGCATCCTGCAGTGGCAGGTACTCTGGGTTCTTCAGCCAGGAGTAGTCTAAGAACAGCTTTTGCTGGGAGTGGCTCTGACCTTGCTGAAATCACTGCTGAAACCTCCCCTGACTCTTGCAGTGCCAGAATTTCAGGGTGCCAGTGGTGAGGCAGGGACTGAGCCTGGTTCACTGTCCCCAGAGCTCGGGTAGTACAGGACAGTCAGGCCAGTAAAGCCCCTGCTCAGGGCTGGGAACGAGATCCTGGCCGGCTTTCCCTCTCTGCCCCTCTCTGCAGTCCTGCTGGGCTATGTCATGCTACTATGTTACAGCATTGTTCCATGTCTTTTTTTTTTTTTTGGAAGTAATGCCGGATATTGGCAGTCAGGGGCGATGGAGCGAGGTGAGCAGTGACCGGTGGACAGAATGAGTTGTTACGGCCTCGGTCTCAATTTTTGGAGCAGCTCTAAGCATCCGTTGTTGTTTGTGTGTTTTAGGTGGTCCACTTGCAGGATGTCCTGGCCCTGGATGCTGGAGGGTGCAAGCCTAAGGTATAGGTGTGGTGTACTTCAGTCGGAGCAGGGAGGCTGTGGTTTCACAGTCTCTCAGCATGTTTTGTGTGTTTTTGCTTTGCTTCTCTGCAGGTGTTGCTGCCGCCCTGGGCGTGCCAAGGGCCAGAGGCGAGCAGGTGAGTTGGCATTTAGGTGGGGTGGCTGATAGGCCAGCGGTCTATGGCAGCGTGCTGAGCGTGTCCCTTTTCATTGTGCAGGTTTGTCCTGGCCACCTCCAGAGTCAGATCAGGATTTGAGGTGAGCCGGGGCAGTGGTGTGGAGTAGCCTGGGGATGCTCTTCTGGAGGGCAACAGTGACGTTTTCTGTTTTGTTGTCTTAGGTACCGTGAGCAGGTGTGGAGCTGAAGTTTGGAGAGAGCAGGTAAGCGCTGAGCCTCGGCAGTTTCGAGGGAGGGGGCCTTGCGGAAGGGGTCTCTTTTGGCGTGTGTTGTCAGAGGCTGAATTTTCTCCTTGTTCTCCATCTTTCGCAGCTGCCAAAGCGGACCATGGGGAACGTGTTGACATCTGAGGTGCTGATGCATTTTTTCTGCCAAGGATGGATTTTGTCCGTTTGTCTTCAGAAAGCTAAGTGTTGGGAGCGGTGGTTGGGAGAAGGGAAAGGCCTTTGGAGTTCCAGGAGGCAATTGGAAGTTAGCTTAGAGGAGAGGGCTGTTGTGGGAGGGCCCCTTGGAAGTAAAGGGAGAGGGTTTCTCCTCAGCATCACCCGAGCCTTTGCTGGGCAGGGCAGTTCCCACCCATCTCTGTCATCGGCCTTTGAGTCTCGCCGTCATCGTGGATCTTTTTGCCCGAGGAGCTCGCCTTCGGGTCTGGCACGATCGCCACGGTCTCCATTTCACCTACTCGCTGGCGTAGCCGCCCGCGGGCATCTTGGCCACTTGCTGGATGGTCAAAGGTAAGGGATCAAAGGTCGGGTTGTCAAGGAATGGGTCAAGGGGTCAAAGGTCAGGGGATAAAAGGTCAAGGCTCGGGCTCAGGATTAGAGGTTCCAGCATGATTTTCCGTGGTGGTTCCCAGTGTGGGGACACGGGGTGTGGGGTCAGTGGCACCGGGGGCGGGCAGGAGCCCCGTGGGCAGTGGCCGGCAGCGGCGGGGACGCCTCCGTACGGTCGCGCCCCTCCAGTGCCAGCAGAAGCCCCCCTGCGCCGTGCGGTGCCCGGCCCCACTCCTTGCCCTCCCCGCCGCTGCCTTCCCGCACTCCCACCGCACCCCTTGCTCCCCTCCAGCCCAGGGAAATGCAGGAAAACACAAAATCATCGAGGCGGAACAGTCACCAGAGCTGCCCGAGCCATCCCCCCGCCTGAAGGCGGCAGCTGCCCAGAGCCAGGGGCACCCAGCAGGATGCAGCTCCCCTTTCCCAGGAGCTGGAGGCAGGGTTTCCCAGGCAGGGGGAGCAGGGAGAATTTCAGCTCCCAGCAGCTCTCTGTGAGTGCTGGATGGACTCTGGGCTGAGCCAGGTGGGAGGTGTGGGTGGTGTTCATGTCCCCAGGAGCTGCTCAAATCCACCTTAAACTCCTGGAATGGTCTGTGCTGGCAAGAACCTTACAGACCATCCTGTTCAGCCCCTTGCCATGGTCAGGGACACCTTCCTGGGGTGTCTGTGCCAGAGTGGTGGAATGGGCAGGACTTTGTCCCTGAGCCCAGTCCCGGGCAAGATTGGGGTTCCCATGGGAAGAAGCCTGTGAGCTGCATTTCCGGAGCTGGGAGCCTCCATGCCCGGGAGTGTTTCCAGTA
The DNA here is from genome assembly GCF_965178545.1 of Coloeus monedula. Taxonomy (NCBI): domain Eukaryota; kingdom Metazoa; phylum Chordata; class Aves; order Passeriformes; family Corvidae; genus Coloeus; species Coloeus monedula. The sequence goes on along the minus strand of NW_028120800.1, from coordinate 245,766 downwards.
CTGCTCTTTGGCTTTTTCCATAACTGGGCATGATGTTTCTCCCCAGAGCAAGGTGGTTTTCCCTGGATTGTTGGGGTAAGACACTGGCTGTTTGACAGCTCTGTTGTCTCTTTGTCCTGAATGGAAGAGTGAGGAACGGGGGATGCTCCCGACTGTCCCAGGGATGTGGGAACAGCCCAGTTCCAGTGAGGAATGTGACGCCCAGCTCGTGGCGTGTGCCCTGAGATGGTCTTTGCTGTTGTTTTGTCCTTAGAGCCTGTTGGAGTGCTGGCCTGGATTTGGGAGGAGCCAAGTAGCCTGGAGCAGTGAGGTTTTTCCTGTCAGAAATCCATGCTGGGGATGTTTTCCCTGGCTGTCCCAAGGGGAAGGAACAGCTCTGGAGTTTTTGCAGCCACAGGCTGGGGATGCATCCCCTGAAAACCAGTTCAGGATCATTCATCTGACTCTGTCCCTGACCTGTGGCTTCCAGGGAGCCTTCTGGTCTTCTGGATATTCCCAGGAGAGGGTATTCCACCACCTGACTTTTAAGCCAGGAATTCCAAACCCAGTAAGTCGGTCACATTCTATGGGAGCTGCCCCAATGGTGGGATGGCAGAGGGCACACCCCACGCTGCTGTTTGGGACATTCCTGACTGGAACGGGAGCCAGCTGGGCATTTTGGAGCACTGAGGCCACCAGGGCAGCCTTGAGTGGCATTCCCAGGCAATGCTGAGGCATCCCATGCCTGTGGCAACACATGCCTGATGTGGAGCAGAGAGAGGAAGGGAGAAATTCTGAGTTGATGGGAGGAATGGAATTGGGCTTTCCAGAATGGAATTGGTATAGGTGCTGATGGTATCATGGAATCATGGGGTGGCTTGGAAGGGACACAAAGACCCTCTGGGCTCTGTTATCCCATCCCGTGGCAAAGAACACGTCCAAAACTGCCTCCTCACCCCCATGGAATGGCAGTGGGTGTTGGGAGCTCTGGCTGGAGCACCTGGAGACCAGGTAAGAATAGCAGTGGCATTGTTTTGGCTGCTGCTGGATGTGGTTTTCTCTTGTCAAGATGTTCCTCTGATTGATATTTTCACAGTAGCTTGCTAGGCCTCATTTGAGGATAATTCCAAGAATTTGGAAGTCGTTGGAAAAGAATGAGGAAAAAAGGTGAACCTGATCCATTTCTAGTAACTCTGAACTTCTCTTGCAGCACCGTTCCAGGGGAAAGCTGGTGAAAGGATAAAGATGCAGAGGAACAAGTGTTGTAAACCCCCTTGCCTCCCTGACAAAGCAAACCTTTCTGCAATCCCAGTAAATCTCTTGGAGAAACTGTGGGATCATAAGGTTTCCTAGGAAAGGAAAACTAAGGACAGAGATGAGGAAATAGGCTTCCAGTTAACAATGATTTGATGGAGGTAGGAATGATTCTTGTATGTTTGATGCACCCCTTTTTATTCCTGGGATAATTTTAAATGATTTCTTTAAAAAATCATTTTGATTTGGGAATTCAGATTAGAGAGGAAACGATGCAAAATAAATGCAGGGAGAGATCACAGAATCATCCTGGAATGGCGGAATAATTTGGGTGGGAAGGGACCTTAAGGATCACCTCATTCCATCCCCAGGGTGCTCCAAGCTGCGGCCAGCCTGGCCTTGAACACTTCCAGGGATGGGGCAGCCACGATTTCCCTGGGTTTACGGGCACAAGAGGAAATTTCCAGCAGGAACTGAGGGGTTTCCCTTGCTCTGCCTGGCCCTAGCAGGGCTTTGGGAGGCAGAGGCTGTGGGAACAGGAGCTTTGTCCACTGCCTTGGGGGAGTCTCTGATGTCCCAAAACCCAGCAGAGCAAGTGGTTGTGGTTTAACATCCCGTTCAAAGGAGATGCCAGGCCAGGAACGGGAATGGACTGCAGAGCAGGGATGGTGGCCAGCAGAGGGGTGACTGTCCAGGGGGTCCCAGCAGTCCATCCCTGCTGCCCAGGTTTGGGATGAGCAGGCTGGTGAGTGTCCCTGTGCTTGCTCTGCAGGATGAGGAAGCCAGGCCTGCTGAGGAGGAAGATGAGGAGGTGTGGGAGGATGGAGACAACGGCCACCAAAGGCTGGGGAAGGCACAGATCCAGGTAGGAGACGTTGCCTTGCGAGGAGAGGGACTTGTCTGTCCCGTTGGAATTTGGGGCGTGAGGCCAGTGGAACAAAGGCTTTGATTCCATTTTCTTGCTCGGGTTTTCACGTGCCTTAAGAGAGCTTTGCTAAAATGTCATTATCCCTGATTGAGTCTCTGAAAAACAGGGATTGAAGCTTTCAGAAGGGGCCCAACCCTGCCTGCATGTATCCAAGTGCAGCCCCCACTCCCTGTTTTTGTGTACAGCTGGGATGAGACCTCAGCTGCTGTTACTTGCCAGCTCACAAGTTGTGTAGCTCAGAGCCTCAGCCATGAAGGGCCAGGCTGTGTTTAAAACAGCCCAAGGTGCCAGAGAGCTGGAGTCATTTCCTAGCAGGTAACTTGACTTGGAAGCTGCATTCTAAAATTTGTCCGCATTTAATTGATGTCCCACATGGAGACACCTAAAGAAGCAGAGGTGGGGTGTTCCTAAGAAAAGAGCATCTAAATTCTTTGGTGGTAGAGGGCTTAAAGTCTGAGTGAGGTGCCTTTAGGACACTTCCATTCCAGTATCTGAATGGAATTTAAATGAAGTAGCCAAATCCTGACAAGCTTGTATGAACTCCAAAGCCTCTGCAAGTGGTTTACAGCCAGGGAAGGAGATAAGAGTCTGGAGTCTCTTCCCCAAAACCTGGCTCCTGGTTTCTTTGGCCAGGCATAGGAAGAATTGTGTATTCCCTGGGGCTCTCCTTATGGGGAGAGGTTTACTTATGTGCCCTGGCTTTATTCAGTGCATCTTCAAAGTGATGGAAACTGATTGCATTGAAATGCCAGGGGTGCCAAATGTTTTCCCCAGGCAGAGCTCGGAGCCAGCCCAGTGGGAAGGGGTTTAGTGGCCATTTTCCCGCTCCCTCGGGGCAGCAGCACTGGAGCACTCGCAGCCACCCGTGCCCGAGGTGCCGAGTACTGGCAGGAGGCAAAGCCAGGGACTGGGCAGGAGGAGCTTGCAGTGCTCCTGGAATCGCAGAGCTGGAGCTGTGGGTTAGAACTGCCAGGAGCTGCTGCCTCACTCAAACCTTGTTTAAAGCTCAGCATCCCTCCTGCTCCCTTGGAATGATTGTTGCTTCTGTTGTTGCTCTTTCCTGATCCATTATGATTATTATTGTAATTCCCACTCCATTTCTTCCATAGCCCTTTGCTTCCCAGAGGTGGTGCTTTAGGCAAGCCCCTCCAGCCTGGGAAGGGGCTTTTGGCTCCAGACTCAGTCCCAGTCCCCATCAGCAGCTGGAGCTGTGCTGTCCCCAGCAGGTGCCTTTCCTTCCTTCCTTGCTGCACTTTGGCTTTTTGAGGGCTCTCTAGGGGGCTGAGGGAGAAGTTCTTTGTCATTCCAGGGCAGCATAAGCCCTGATCCCACTCAAAGCAGGAGGAATCATTCCATCCTTGTTTTTGGATACACCTTTGGTGTTCTCTCTCTTTTGCTGACACTGTGTGGTGAAGCAGCAGCTCCCTGGAATAACTTTTATTTGTAAAACAATGAATTCCCTGCTGGAATCCCAGTCCCAGCCCCCCAGATCAAGGTGCAGTTTAAGGCCTTACACCCTGACCAGGACAAGTTCCTGTCCTTAGACATGGAAAACAGGGGAAAACTCAGACTGGATTAGAGCCAGCATCCAGAATGGGGAGAGTGAGGCAGCGTGCTTGGCCCAGGCTGGGGCTGGTACAGGGGGTGTTCCCCATAGGATGACACCCGTTTGGAGCAGATGCTTCTCTTCCTTTGTCCAAAGTCCAATGGCAAAGGAGTGAAGAACCCACAAGTGGGGCCTGGAAGGAAAACAGTTCTGTTAAAATTAGGCAAAGAATGCACTAAGAAAAAATGAACATCCTTTTTAGGTATGAAAGTAAGTAGGGGAAAAATGTTGAAAAAGAGCTCTTTTATTTGGTGCCACCTCTCATTGTTTTATGGATAAAACCCTCTAGTGAGCAATGAGAACAGGAGTGGGAAAGCCAGGAGCCTTTGACTTCCACAGTGGACTTAATTGCCATGCTTAATTTCAACAATTTCTTCTCTCTCTCAGGCCAGGAAAACCCACTTAACTTGTCCCATCTTTGCCAAAAGCTTTGGTGTTTGAGCAGCCAAACCCAATGGGCTCTGGCCCCACCAGCCTGTACTGGAGGGCCCCTGGTCCTGCCCATGGTGTGGGATGAATCCCCAATTGTCCCCAGAGGGGGCTGCCCTGGTCCCTGCAGTGCCCAGCACCTGAGACACAGAGAGAGCCCTGTCCAAAGGGGCTCCTTGTCAGGAATGTGGCAGCAGCCCCAGGAGCAGGCTGGAGGTGAGAACTGGGGCTGTGTTTGAGACTGACCAGCTCAGCTCAGTGTTTACCTGTGGGGGGAGTTTGGCCCCCCATGCTGAGTTGAAGCTGGATCAGGGTGACAGATGCTGCATTTTGGGCACCCTGAGAGTTTCTCTCCCCCTTGGAGATTTCCTGCAGGGATGGGGCAGGGCAGGGAGCAGAATTAACCCTGCACCTCCCGTGGGCACTGCTGGCCTTTGTCTCTCTGCTGTGCCATCAGCCTGTGGGAATTTGCTGCTGCCGCTGCCACCCCACCTGGGGGCTGCGTGCTCCTGGCAGCCCTTCCCAGCCCCACACCCGAGCTCCAGCGCTGCCTCCAGGCTGTGTTGGGAGAGTTTGCTGGGAATGTGCCTCATCCCTGGGAGTATCCTTTCCTTCCAGAGTGGCTGGATGGAGCTTCTGGGCTTGTCAGCTTCAGAGTTTGCTTGCAAAAGTCACTGCAGGGAAGAATGACAAGGAGGTTTGTCAGAGTGCTGCTGTCAGACCCCACCTGCCAGTCTGGGCTTTGGCTTGGAGGTTGTTGTGTATTGGCCCTGCAGGGAATGAATGTCCCCTTCCCACCTCAGCCCAGCAGATCCCAAGGGCTCTTCCTGGAGTACTTACTCTTTGCTTCCCTTTGGGATAACTTAATCTGCACCCTTCCATGAGCAATTCCTTGGCTTCTCCTGGAGAAAACCCCATGGCAGAGGCAGTGTGCAAAGGAGCCCCGAGCTGTGCTTGGAGCAGAGAGTGCTGAGAGCTGCGTGTGCCTCTGCTGCCCCAGGCTGGCAATATCCCCATGGAACAGACTGGGCAAATGGCATTAGAGGGAGCACAATCCCTTCCTGGAAGAGGTTTTCTCCTGTGCAGATCAGGCACAGGGCAGGAAGGGAACTTTGGAGATCAGCTGAATTCCCCCAGAAAGCATCACTCACACCAGCATGGATGACATGACCTGTGCCCACTGCTCACCATGCACCTGGCCAGAATCAAGAGCAAAGGTTGGTTTGGGGGTGAGCACTTGAAATAACTTTGAAAGAGAAGCAATCATCTTTTGCTGCTTCTTTCTTTCTTGCAGATGCTGGGATTGCCTCTGGGCACATGGGCTGAGCTCTCCCTGCAGGGAACTGTCAGGCCTTAACAGCTGTGAGGTTGTGTTCTTCTCAGTGGGGAACTGGAAATAATTATTAATTAATTGCAGAAATGTTTTCTGAACCTTTCCCCTTTCCTGGTAGATCTTCTCTCTCTGCCTTTGAATTTACAGCTGTTCCCTGGTGTCATTGGCCCTGCCTGAATTCCTTGCAGCTCCTCACTGGGAAAACCTGGGATGACTTTGAGGGGACAGAGGAGACATTTTCAGCTGAAAACCTGGGGTGACTGAGAGGGGACACAAGAATTGTTTGTGTAGGAAAATGGGAGGTGATGTCAAGCAGAGCAAGGTGGCATTTTTGAGGGAAAAGCTGAGGTGATGTTTAGGGGAAAGAATGCAAATTTTTGGGGCAGAAAAGAGTTAATATTATACAGGAAGGAAAAACTGGGGGGTAAAACTTGATGTAATCTGTAGGGGACAGAATGAATATTTTGGAGCAAAAATGAGGTACTCAGTAATAGACAAAGAAGGAAAATTTTGGAGGCCAAACTTGACAAAGTCTCAAGAGCAGAGAATGAACACTTGGAGGGAAAAAGGAGGTGATGAATACTGAGCATGTGGGGAAAATTTGGGGGCTAAATCTGAGCTAATCTCTAGGGGAGAGCATGAACACACTGAGGTAACATGAGGGAATCAGTTGTGGGCAGATAGGGAAACTTGTGTAAAAATAATATTAAATAAGCTGTAGAAAGAACATTTTGAGGTAAAAATGAGGTAAGCAGTAGTAGACAGATGGAAAACTTTGGGGGTAAATCTTGATAGAAGCTACATGGTAGAAAGGAAATAAATATTGAAGGAAGAATGAGGGAATCAGTAGTGGACAGGTAGGGGAATTTTGGGGGGTCAAACTTGAAATGATCTAAAGGTTGAGAATGAATCTTTTTTGGTAAAAATGAGGTAATAAGTTGTGGACAGTTAAGGAAAATTTTGGGGGTTAAACTTGAGGTAATCTCTAGGGAGAGTGTGACCACTGACATGAACTGAGGCAATCACTGGGGCTAGGCAAGGAAATTTGGGGTGTAAAACTTGGGAAGATCTGTAGGGCAAAGAATGAACATATTGAGGAAGCAATGAGGTGATCAGTAGTCAAGATGAGGTAGAATGTGGGGGGCAAACCCTGAGGTAATTATGTAGGAACCATAAGTGGTTTTGAGAAAAAATCTGACCTAATTTGTAGGGGACAGAATGAACATTTTGGGGGTAAGACAGACATAACCTGCGTGGTTTGGGTTTTAAAATCTAGTCAGTGCACAGGGGACAAAATAGACATTTTGGTAATAAAATCCGAGTTCATCTGTAGAAGAAAGAACTCATGTTTTGAGGTAAAAAGGAGGTGATCAGAACTGGGCAGGTAGGGAAAACTGAGGGGGTAAAATGTGAGGTCATCTCTAGGAGAGAGCAGGAGCATCCTGAGGTAAACTGAGGGAATTGCTGTGGACAGGTGGGTAAATCTGGCAGGTAACACTTGAGGGAATCTCCATGGTAGAAAATGAGTATTTGGAGGTAAAAATAAAGTACTCAGTCAGTGGTGGAGATGTACGGAAAATGTTGGAGGTAAAATCTGAGGTGATCTGTAGCAGAGAGAATGCACTTGATGGGGTAAACTGAGGTAATCACTTATGGACAGGTAGGGAAGTTCAGAGGGGTAAAAATTGAAAGCATCTGTAGGGCAAAGAATGAAAAGATTGAGGTGGAAATGAGGAAAGAGGTAGTGGACAGGTGGGGAAAGTTTTGGGGGCAAATCTTGTGGTAATCTCCAGAGCAGAGAAAGAATGCTTCCTTGTAAAAAATGAGGAACTCAGAAGGAGGCAGATGGGGACATTTTGGGGGTAAAATCTCAGGTCATCTCAAGGTGAGGGAAGGACTATTTGGAGGTCAACTCAGCACTCACTGTGTCTTCCTTCCTTGGCAGCAGCTGGCAGGGAAGGGAGAAGAGGCCTCAGGCTGGAGAGGGGCAGGAGAAAGGCACTGTGGGCAAAGGCACCTCCCTGGCATCCCCAGGGCACCTGTGGGGAACACAGTGGACACTTTGGGAGCAAAGGGAGGTGATGGCATTGTCCCTTTGGGGGATGCTGGCATTTAGATCATTCCATCCATTTGCCTGCTGACATTTCCCAGCCCAGGGGCTTTGGCTGCCAGGGCAGCACAAAGATTGTTCCCTGGGTGGTGGGCAGATTTGGGGGTTGGCTTTGCTAGTTCAGATGAATTCTACCCAAAGCCCTGAATTCCCTGCTGAATTGCCACTGGCATAGCCTCCCAGCGCCTCCTGGAGCATGGATATTCCCATGCAGAGCTGCCTATTTAACACCAGCTGTGGCAGGAACCAGCAGAGCTTCCAGGGAAGCTCAGCAGGGTCAGGGCAAGGACAGCTTCATGTTCCATAGAATTTGCTGTTTGTAACCCTCATCCCCCAGCCCCCCCCCCCCCCCCAATGTCCCTGGGGGCACCTGACAGAGTTCCCTGGAATTCAGCTGCCTGCACCCCCCGAGCTGGGGCTCCAGGTGATATTTGAAAGCAGGAACAGGCGCTGGCTGGACACGCTCCCAGCCCGTGCTGAGGCAGCCCCTGTGCCCACGGGAGGACTTCTCTCCCTGCAGGAGCTGATTTCATTCCAGAGCCTCAGGAGTGGCCTCTGCAAGTTCTTTTCCCTCAGGAAAGGGATGCACATCCCTGCCTTCAGGGCACCTGCAGTGGGAGCCACCTGGGAAAGCTTTCCATCAGTTGTGCAGTTCCAGCTGGCTCCCCAAAAACTCCCAACTCAATCCAAAGAGATTTCTCTGACTCTGACCTTTCATTTGAAGGCATCTCTGAGGGCATTGCTTGGCATTTCATTGCTGTGGGCGAAGCTTGCCTTGGCTTTAACACTGCTGAGGGATGATGGCCTCAGGCTGGAAGGGAAGGCATTTTGGGTGGCTGGGACATAGCTGGCAGGTGTGTGGGAGGTCAGCACTGGGAATTGCTGTCTGAGCCCCTCTGCAAACAGCCCATTCTGACATTGCCCAGTGCCAGCTGTTCCTTGGGGCATTTTTGGGGTGTCAGTGGGGTCTGTCAGGACTGAAGCATCTCTGGGTGCCTGTTCAGAGCAGCCCCTGGCCGAGGGGCCGCGGGCAGCCCTTTATCCATGTCCATCCCAGCGCTGCCCGGGCAGCCCAGTGCCCGTTCCGGGGATGTGTGTTTGGCACACTGCGTGCCACGGGCAGGACACTGCAGGCACAGCTCCTCTCTGCAAATCCAAAGCACAAGAGCTGCTGCTTCCCTTCCTGGGCCTCCTGGCCTTCTCCTTCCCCCCATTCCCTGCCAGCTGGGACACACGGAAGGAGCACCAAGGAACACTCCTGGCAGTGAGCAGGAGTTGCTGAGAGCTCTGTGCAGCTCTGGGCCACAAAAGCTGGCACGGCCTCAGCAGCCCCTGGGATTTTGGGCTGTGAACACTCACCTGTGGGAAAGGCCCCTCTGCAGGCAGGAGCAGCCCTGACCCTCTCCAGAAGAGCTTTGGGCGTGGAGCAAGTGAACCCTCAGGACTTGCCTTGCTCATTTCTCCCTGGAAAGGGCCATGGAACAAGCACCTTTACAGCTGTTGGGTAAATCCTGGAAAGGGCAGGAAATCAGGGTTATGGGAAGAGTTCAGTGCTGTCACACAACTGCTCACCTGTGTTGTTGCATGATCAGGTGCTGGCCATGGAGCTCTGCCCTATGGCAATTACAGGGGCTGGTGTGGCAAGCAGTATTAGCATAAAAGAAGGAGTTGTATTTGCATAGGAATGACCTTGCTGGCACTTGGCATTCCTATCCCAGGCAGGACATTGCCAGGAGCTGAGATTGGCTTGGCTGGAGCAGGGTGCTGAGAGTGCCCAGGTGTGGGTTCAGTGGCCAGAGGAGCCATTCACATAAGGGTTCGACTTGGTGGTCCTTGTGTAGCCATTGCCACTCAGGATCTCCTGTGCTCTGGAAATAAAGAAGAAACATTTTTCCCTGGCCTTTTAAAGCCAGAGGTTTTTGCAGTGGAGCGTGCAAGCCGCAGAGAAAGCGGGGGGGAGGAAGGAGAGCATCAGGTCTCAAGCGGCAGTTGTGGGATGAGCGGCTCAAGCAGCAGCGAGCCCCGGCGAGGCCCCGGTCCCGCAGCGGGCGCAGTCAGAGCAGGAGCGGCAGCAGCGGCCTCGGCGCCAGCGGCCGGGCCGGGGGAGCGGCTCGTCCCGCTGCAGGCGCGCTGGTTGGGCGGGGCCGCGGCGGGCGGGAGGCCCCCGGGGGAGCGGCCCGGGGCAGGGGGAGGCGGGCGCTGCCGTGCGCAGGGGGAGCGGCGGCCTCGGCAGTGCCGGGGCTGGGGGAGCTCCGCGTCCCCGCGGGGGCTGCGGGCGGGGCCGGGCCGGGAGCGCCGGCGCTCCGGTTGCGCCAGGGGGCGCCCCACAGGGCGGGCGGCGCTGAGGGAGCGGCGGCCTCGGGGGGTGCCGGGGCGGGCACGGGCGGTCCCCGCGGCCCGGCCGCTTCCAGGCGCGATCCAGCGCCTGCTGCGGGGAAGCGCCGCCCTCCCGGCGGGCCCGGCACCGGCACGGCCCCGGCTCCCCACGGCCGCAGCGGGAGCGTAGCCGGAGCTCCGGCGGGAGCCCAGCCCCGCGCTGGCCGCAGCCGGAGCGGCAGCGCCGGGCTCGGCGCCAGCGCCAATCCCGGAGCGGCACTTGCCAGCCGCGGCGATCCCGATGCCTAATGCCATCCCCCATCCCACCTCAGTTCTCCGAGCCCGGCAGCCGCACCCCGCCCGCCGAGAGACAAGCGGCTCGGCCCGGGACCCCCAGCAGACACCGACAGAACCCAGCCCCGAATCCCAGGGCCCGGGTCCCGTTCCCACCTCAGCGCCTCGGGCTCGGCGCAGCGCCGGGAGCAGCCCCCGGTGCCGGGCTCCGCACAGCGCTCCGAACGACGGTCCCGCCACAGCCCGGGAGGAGCAGGATGAGCATCCACCGCACAAAGCGGAGCGGGCGCGGATCCGCCGGCATTTACGGGCGCGGGCGGGGCGGGGCGGGCCCGGCACAGGTGTGAAGGGCGGGGTCCGCACAGGTGCGCGGGGCCCCAGAGCGGCTGCGCGGGGCGGGGCCGAGGGGATTTAAGCCTCGGGAATCGGCGGCGCCGCCATTTGTTTCCTCGGCGCTCGGTGGGAACGGTTGTGGCCGGACCGGGCTCTATATCTCTGTATTTCCATATTTCTATGTCTCTGTAGTTCTTTTCCTTTATATTTGTGTTTGTTTGTCTTCTTCTAACCCTTCTCCGTTCTCCCCCCTCTGCCTCCCCTCCCCCACCCCCTACACCCCCCCCCTACCCCCCCCCTCTCCCCCCTAGCCCTCCCCTCCCTCCCCCCCCGGCCCGGTCCCCCCCATCCCCCCTCCCTGTCCCCCTACACACCCCAACCCTGCCCTACCCCTCCACCCTCTCTCCCCTTCTCCACCGTTCCTTCGCCCCCATCCCGGGTCCCCCCTGCCCCCTCACCCTGCTCCCCTTCCCCTCCCAGTTCCCCCCCACCTGCCCTCAATCCTCCCCCTCCGTCTCCCACCTTTCCTTCCCCCTCCACCTCCCCCTGTTCCTCTTCCCTCTTTCCCCCTCTGCACCTTGACCCCCCCCCACTTGTGCTCCGTCCTCGTCCTCCCCCGCCTCCTTTCCTGTCCCCCCATCCCACCTCTCCCTGCACACCCCGAACCCCCCACCTGCGCTCCTTCTTTGACCCCCTCTGCTCCCTTATTCCCGTCCTCTGTCCTGTCTTTCCCCCGCAGCCGCGGGGCTCGGGGCGCCGGAGAATAAAGCCCAGAGGGCCGGAGCCCGGCGCCCCTGCCCTCGCTGGAGCCCCACACGGGCCGGGCCCGCTCGGCGGGTCCCCCGTGCAGTACAAAAACAGCGCCGGGGCTCCGGCTTTCCACACATCACACTGGGGATCCCCTCCTCAGGAGGGGTTCCCGGGGGGGTGGTGGGTCTCGGAGAGGGGGGTGTGTTGGGGTGGACCCCCTCCTCAGGAGGGGTTCCCGGGGGGGTGGGTGGGTTTCAGGGAGGGTGGTGGGTTGGGGTGGGCCCCCTCCGGAGGAGGGGGTCCCGGGAGGGGGTCAGGGTGGGCCCCCTCCGGAGGAGGGGGTCCGGGGGAGGGGGGTGGGGCGGAGGGGGGACTTTCCCCCCTCCAGTCCCCGCCCCCTCTCCCGGACCCCCTCCTCCGGACGGGGCTCACCCCGGCCCCCTCCCGGGAACCCCTCCTCCGGACCGGGGCCCCGGGGAGGGAGGGGGGTGGGGGGGGAAAACAGAGGGGGTCACGTCACTCTGTGGCATGAACAGACATAGAGACCACAGGCCAAACCAACAGCCCCTCCCGCCCGGACCCCCCCACCCGCCCACCCCCTCCCTCCCCCCGGGGCCCCGGTCCGGAGGAGGGGGTCCCGGGAGGGGGCCGGGGTGAGCCCCGTCCGGAGGAGGGGGTCCGGGAGAGGGGGCGGGGACTGGAGGGGGGGAAAGTCCCCCCTCCGCCCCACCCCCCTCCCCCGGACCCCCTCCTCCGGAGGGGGCCCACCCTGACCCCCTCCCGGGACCCCCTCCTCCGGAGGGGGCCCATCCCACCCACCCCCCCGGGACCCCCTCCTAAGGAGGGGGCCCACCCCAACCCCAACCCACCCCCCTCCCCGAAACCCACCACCCCCCCGGGAACCCCTCCTGAGGAGGGGGCCCACCTCAACCCACAACCCTGCCCGAGACCCACCACCCCCCCCGGGAACCCCTCCTGAGGAGGGGATCCCCAGTGTGATGTGTGGAAAGCCGGAGCCCCGGCGCTGGTTTTGTACTGCACGGGGGACCCGCCGAGCGGGTCCCCTGTGCGAGGCTCCAGCGAGGGCAGGGGCGCCGGGCTCCGGCCCTCTGGGCTTTATTCTCCGGCGCCCCGAGCCCCGCGGCTGCGGGGGAAAGAGGGAACGGGGAGGGATGAGATGGGGTAGGGAGAGGAGTCGGGGTGGGTTGGGGAGAACGAGGGGGGAAGGGAAAGGTCGGGTGAGGGGGAGGGATGATGGTCAGAGGAGGAGGAAGAGAGGGGAGTCGGGTTGGGGAGCGGGGTACGGAGAGGGGAGAAAGGGGTGGGGGAGAAAGGAGGCGGGGGGGGTCGGGGATGCACAGGGGAGCAGGGAGAGAGGGTGGGGGGGCGCTGGGGAGAGGGCAGGCAGGGGGCTGGGAGAGACAGGGAGGGTGTGGGGGAGAGAGAAAGAAACTGGGGGGGGGTAGGAAAGAGGTGATAAGCGGGGGAAGAAGGAGGAGGATAAGGGCAGGAGAAACAGGGGGAAGAAAGACGGGGAAGAAAGAGGGGGAGCGGGGGCCTCTCCCGGGCCACGCCGGGGGAGCCCGGCCCGGCCGCAGCCTCCCCGAGCTCTGAGGGAGCAAATGGCGGCAGGGGCGATTTCGGGGGCTTAAATCACCTCGGCCCCGCCCTGCGCAGCCGCCCTGGGACCCCGCGCACCTGTGCGGACCCCGCCCCGCCCCTGAAGCCGCCCCCGGCCCCGCTCGGCCCCGCTCGGCCCCGCCCCAGAGCCCCGGCCCCGCCCGGCCCCGGGGCCCGCCCTGCCCGGCACGGGGGCGGCTCCATCGCTCGGGGCCCCGCCCCTCTCTCCCGGGCCGGGCCCGCCCCGCGCACCGGGGCCGCACCGGGGCCGCTCCCGGGACCGGGGCTCCGGGTCGTGCCGGCGGCCGCTGCGGGTCCCGGGCGGTGCCGCCTCTCCCCCGGCGGGATCGGGGCTGGGATCGGCACCGGGAGGAGCCGCTCCGGGACGGGCGCTGGGGCCGAGCCCGGCGCTGCCGCTCCTGCTCCGGCCGGCTCTCCGCGGGGAGCCGGGGCTGTGCCGGCGCCCGGGCAGCCCCGGGATCCCGAGCCGGGCCCGACGCGCCGGGCCGGGCTCCGCTCTCAGCCCTGAGCCCCTCCCGGAGCCCGCCTTGGGCCCCACGACGCGGCCCCGGGCTCTGCCGCCAGCCCCGGACGCGGCGCTGAGTCGCTGCTCCCGAGCTCTGCGTGGGGCCGGCGAGCCCGGCTTCGGGCTGTGCCTGAGGCAGGACTCGGAGCTCAGAGACACACACTCGCCCTGGCCCGAAGAGCCCGCTTTGAGCATCAAAACACGGCACTTGGCCTTTAATTCAGGTCCAGCAAAACGCAGCACTTCCGTTTCTTTGTGAGCCCAAACACACAGGACTCGCTCTCTTCCTCAAGCCCTGAGAACAGGATTTAGTCACTGTTTCTGAGTCCCAACTCTGGCCATACCAGCCTGCTCTCAGGACTCTGTAGATCGAGAAATGCTGCTAGCAAGGATTTTCTTGCTATTTTCTGTGAGAGACTTTTCTCTCTCACAGAAGAGGTAGCAGAATTATGTAAACAACCAAGCCACCTGCAACCTTGAAAAGTCTTCTTTATGTAAGTACAGTAGAAAAATATTTTGACAATGGATGTTTTAGGATTTTAGCCAATCACCCCCAAGGGGAGGCTGATCCTTTGTCCAATTAGACTATGAAGAAAGAAGTCTATAAAAGAGTTTGTAAAATAATTAATCAATCTTGCTGCACAATTCCTGCCTGCTGGATCTTCTCTCCTCCTCCTCCTCCCTATGGCTGTGGGACAGTGATATACCCTAGGGCCTTGGCCTGCGCTAATAGGACTCCACAATGCAGGATTTAGTCTCTGCTTTTGAGCTCTGCGCCTTCTTCTGAGCCCCAGAAACGCAGCACTGGGTCTCTTTTTGTGAGCCCAAAACCGCTCCTGTCCCTCGGGTTCGGAGCCCCCAGAAGTGCCCGGGGCCATGGCTGGACCCCAGCTGGGCACCAGCAGCCGCTCCCTCACCCCCCGTGGGATGGGGAAGAGACCAGAGACAAAATTCCAGCTCAGAACAGTTTAAGAATGGAAACCAAGACAAATACAATCATTTGAGATTAATGACAACACATAGTAACAGTGAGAGCAACAAGAGCAGTGGTAACACTAATGAACAGGAGAGGGAGAAAAACCCCTCCACACCTGCCCTGTAATGATCCGGTTGAAACGCAGAAAAGCAAAGCAAGCTCAGTCTCTGTGCCTAAACCAGAAAGAACTTAGAAGGTTCAAAATATCCCCAGAAACGAGATTAAAACCAAACGAGGCTAGATGTTGTTGCCAAAAAAATGGATGTATTTTATTTAATAGTAGAGAGACAAAGAGAAGGGAAGAGAGAGAAATAGAAAACAGAAGGGTAGGGTGCGTGGGGAACAGGGAGAGGGGTTGGATGGAAGCCCATCACCCATCTGAGGGTGCCAATGACGTCTCGTTGCTCCCCTCCATCCGCCCTGCCGGTGGTGAGGGTCCCCCGTGGGCGCCGTGGCCACGCCGCCACACGCTGCCCCAGCCGAAGGGTGCAGAATTCCGTGGGTTAATGCACACTTTGGGCCAGCTGGGAACGCCCACGTGCCTCTCTTGCAGGGGCCGGCTTGACGCTGTCCCTTGCAACACTGAGGGTCTGCTGCATCATCTCTGGTGCTCTGCTGCAGGCTCTGGGGGCCCCTGTGCTGGGCCATGTCACCCCTTCTGCTGTGGATGAGCTTCCTCCCCCCGGTGAGGACCCCGCAGCCGGGCTCTGCACAGTGCAGGATGGGCAGTCACTGCGGCTGTGACCACCGGCTTTTCCAAGGTACCCAAAGCCTCTCCTCCCTCCACCCCTTGGTGCCAGCCCGGGCAGCTGATAGCCCTGGGGCTGTGCTCCTCATCTTGGAGGTGTTAAGCCTGAGCTCCGTGAATATCCCCAGCCCTGAGCTGTTACTTTATCTTACCTTCATCAGCGAGCAGTGTCAGGCCTCGGGGCCCCATTCAGGGTGTGGGAGTCTTCTGCAGTTTTTGTAATACAGTTTTAAAAGTCTTTTAAGAAAATGTTTGAGTCATAAAACATAATATTTCAGTCTTTGAAACCCCTCCCTTTAACGTTATAAATCCAAAATCTAATCCAGAGCACCAGAATCTCCCACTGTGGGGGATTTCCATATTCCTGTTGCTTTCTCTGTGTTCTGTCCTGGGGATTTGTGGACTGAGGGAGGCACTGGCCGCTCCTCTGGCCAAGGGGAAGGCTCCTGTGCTATTCCCATGAAGAGAACACCTGGAATTACTGCCCTGGGAGCCCAGTCCGGTCTTTCCAGTGACTGGGGGGCACCCAGAGGGTCTTTACATGAAATGAAAATGAGACCCCGGCCCAGTGCATTGACAGCAGGATTGGACACTCCTGGCCAAGGTGACCAGTCCATGGGAGTTGGACCGGTGACGATCCAGGGGGGATTTTAAGTTGGATACTTGCAGATTTCATCGTGCAGAAGCTCCAATTCTTTTTGGCACCTCTTGTTTAAATGTCTCCCCACTGGAAGAGGTCAATTAGTCTTTTTAATGACCTGACTGCCAGAGGCAGGGAAAACCAATCAGCGTTCCCTGAACGCCTCCATCACTTCCATGTCCACCTGCAACGAGTGGCCGATGGGCAGGAGCCTGCCCAGAACAGGCTCAGAGATGGGGCTTTCAATGCAAACCATTCCATCATTCCATGATCTCTGCCTGTATTAATGTTGCACTGTTCCCTCTCAAATTTAAATTCCCAAATTTAGATGATTTATTCAAGGAATCATTTTTAAATTATTCAGGAA
Source organism: Coloeus monedula (assembly GCF_965178545.1). NCBI lineage: Eukaryota > Metazoa > Chordata > Aves > Passeriformes > Corvidae > Coloeus > Coloeus monedula. The sequence goes on along the minus strand of NW_028120800.1, from coordinate 229,557 downwards.
TAAAAAGGGAAGCATCAAACATACAAGAATCATTCCTACACCCACCAAACCATTCTTAACTGGAAGCCTGTTCCCTCATCTCCGCCCTTGTTTTGCTTTCCTGGAAAACCTTGTGATCCCAGAGTCTCTCAGAGCGATGTACTGGCATTACTGGAAGGTTTGCTCTGTCAGAGAGCCTGGGGGGTTTACAGCACTTGTTCCTCTGCATCTTTATCCTTTCATCAGCTTTCCCCTGGAACAGTGCTGTGAGAGAAGCTTGGAATTACTAGAAATGGATCAGGTTCACATCTTTTCCCCACCATTTTTCAACTGTTTTGAAATTCCTGGAATTACCCTCAAATGTGCCCTAGAACACTGCTGTGAAAGGATCAATGAGAAGAACAGCCGGAAAGCAGAAAACCACCTCCAGCAGCAGCCACAATGATCCCATTTCTCTTCTTACCTGGTCCTGCCAGAGCTCCCAACAGCCATTCCCATTCCAAAACAAGAGCTATGGAAGACATTCCTGCTGTCCGTGAGGGTGAGGTGGCAGTTCTGGATGTTCTTTGCTGTGGAACCAGACAACAAACAGAGTGTAAATGATCTTGGTGGTCCCTTCCAAGCCAAACCAGCCTCGATTCCATGCGTGGATCAGCACCTGTCCCAGCTCCATTCCAGAAACCTCCTCCCACTAACCCAGAACTTTCCTTTTTCTGCTCAACATCAGGGCTTTGCTGCCGAGTGCCCCGGGCAGGGGACGCCTCAGCCTTCCCTGGGACCGCAGCATTCCCTGGGCTGCCTCAGCATCCCCTGCGCTGCTGTTCCACGCCCATCCCGTGGTCCAGCGCCTGCGCGGGCTGCAGTGCCGGGCTCTCCCCACGGGGCGGCAGCACCAGGAGCGAGCAGCCCCGGCCGGTCCCGCTGTCTCGGGGCAGCTGCGCCTTTAACCCGCCCTGAGCCGGCGGGGCCGTGAACACAGCGGGCACAAACGCCACCGCTCCCCTTTATTTCACCCTCAGAGGCACAGGATCGCAGCATTTCCTGGGCTGCAAGGGACCCACAGGGAGCATCGAGTCCAAATCCTGGCCCTGCACCCCAAGAATCCCACCCTGTGCCCGAGAGCCTTGTCCAGACCCAAACTCTGCCCCCAAGGTCCTGAAAACACAGCGGGGCTGGGAGAAGGATGACCATGGAGGATTTTTTATATAGATCTCCTTGTACGATTGTTATATAGTATCATTAGATAGTCCAGCAATCAATATCTTCCTTATACCTCGTTATAGATAATCCAATAATCAATATGTTCCTCACACCTTGTTATAGATAATCCAGTAATCAATATGTTCCTTACACCTCGCTATACATTGTTACACGTCGCCTTCCCGGCGGCAGCTCCAGTGACCGACCAGGACCCCTCCTGACCCCCCCTTCCCATTCCCGCAGTCAGACCAGGTTTCCTTCCCGGCTCCACCCCAGGATTCCCGCGGCAGTCTCAGGTGTCTCTTTCTTTCCACAAAGCAAATTCTTCACAGCAACACAGAACCAGCCCGAGCTGGCCCCTCCGGCGAGCACCGATCAGCTCATTCTTACCCCAAACTGTTCATTCTCTCCCCTGCAGATTAACCCAGATTTTACCCCAAAATGTTCATTTTGTCCCCTACAGAATCCACCCCGGAGCGACGCCTTGGGCCCCGCACGGATGAGGCAGCTCCGGTGCCCCGTGCCTGCAGCTCCCCCGCTGTGCCAGGACAGCAATCCCTGGGCCAGGACAGCAATCCCTGGGCCGGAATACCGATCCCCCGGGGCCCCTGCCGTTCGCTCGGGGCTGTCCCCGTTCACAACTCACCTCCAAGCCCGGAGCAGCCGCCCCGGTGCCCCCGGCCCGGCCGCGCTGCTCCCCGGGCTCCCCGCCATTGCCGCTCCTGGCGAAGAAGGGCGGAAGTCACCGGTACCGCACCGATGTGGCTATTCGACCTTCTCAAGATGGCGGCCGGAAGGACCCCCCCCCCCCCCCCCCCCCGCTCCGTCTATTCGACTGCCTGAATGCTCCCGCCTGCCCCAGGCGCCGCTGACCCCACAGTCGGTGTCCGCGTAGCGGGAAACGCCTCAGAAAATTGCGCGCAAGCGCTGGGCTGGCGTCGGCGTCGGCGTCGCGTTCAGGCAGCCGAATAGACGCAGCTTGGGGGGGGCCTTCCCTGCCGCCATATTGAGAAGGTCAGAAAACAGTGCACACGACCGCCATCTTGAGTGTGGCAGTGACAACACTTCCGCCCCTTCGCCGCCATCTTGGGTGCTGGCAGAAGCCACTTCCGGTCGAGCCGCCATCTTTAGTGTGGTACACTTAGGGCCCCCGCCGCCCCTCACAAGGGCTTCTGTCTAGTCGGCTGCCTGAATCCGGCCCCAACTCCGACGCCGGCCCCGCGCTTTCCGCGCGATTTTCCGCCGTGCTTCCCGGTGCGAGGACACGGCTGGCGGGGTCAGCCGCGCCGGAGGCGGGCGACGGCTCCGCGACCGGCGGCAGGCATCGGCAGGGACACCTCTCGCAGGGGGCCTACTGCGTCCGCCATCTTGAGTGTGGCGGAAGTGTAAACCACCCTCTGCAAGGTCCTGGCAGATAATAAAATAATAAAATAAAATAAATACTGTCATATTCTAATAAAAACGTCACTTAACGCCGTCCCGAGAGCGCGGAACTGCGCCTTCCTTTCCGAGCCGCCTCCTTGAGAGCGACACGCGGGCGGCTCGATTCCGACCGTGCCCGCCCGGTGCCTCCCGCCCGGGTCGCGCTGCGACCGCGCCTCTGCTGCCCGGCAAAACCGGCCCCGCCGGACCGCCCCCCGCGCTGTCATTCCCCGCGGTCACCGCCCCGCACGGCGCCCGTTCCTTTCCATAGCTGTGGCCCCGCTCATGCACGGCCGTGTCCCTTGGCGCTGCGAACCGCCCTTCGCCCCTCCCCTCCGCTGACAGACCCGGCCCCGCTCGCTCCCGCTCCTTGCCACGCTCGGCAGCCACCGAGGCCGCCGCCCTCTCGGCTCAGCCGGCACCGGGCGGCAGCAGCGCCGCCCAGCTCAGCCCGGGGGCAGGCACAGAGCACAGGGAAAAGCCGGCTCCGGGCGCTCTGCAGCTCCTGCAGCCCGAGCGTCTCGGCTCCTGCGGCCAGGCGCTTGCTGCTTTCCTTCCTACAGAAAAACGCCGGCTCGTTATTCTCAAAACCTGCTGATCTCTATTCCCAGCTTCTTATATTGCTGTGTATGTTAGGGTAGATAGAGAGGCTGTATTCGAAAATTAATCTAGACATAAATTAGTATGAGGCATTTCCCTTAAGTGTCCAAGGACATAGGCAGCAGCAAGGAAGGTGATGAAGCGAGTCAAGTTGAACCCCAGAGAGCTCTCGGCTCCTTGTGAAAGCTCAGACAAGCAGTAGAGAAAGAATTAATGCTCCCATATCTGGCATCTAACAGCCACAGGGCAAGTGAAAAGTTGGTTTCAGAGAATGAAGGAAATACAGAAAAAGCACTAAGTAATAAAAGGTGAGAAAAATCCATCACTCCAACAGGTAAAGGAAGGTAAACCACTTGAAGAAGCAGAGGTAGATGGAGGGAAAAAACCTCACAATTTAGAGTGTCCATGACAGCCAGAGCTAAAACAAGGCCAGGGGATCTGGGAAGAGCTAAGCACATGTGCTCCAAAAAACAGCAGGAATGAAGTGAGATCTCTGAAGGGAACAAAAGAAAGAGGCAGGCTGAAGAAAACAAAAAAGTGCCTCCCCACTTTTCATTCCCTGCCCACAAAGCACTTTGGGATTTTTAATCTTGTCTCTTGTACTATGCGGTAGAAATCCAAAAATAAAGGTCAGGAGAAGCATGGTTTATTGGGAACTATCCTGCACAGCAGACAAGATATATCCTCATGCAAATGATTCCATGCAGCACTCGCATCTTTAATTGCTTCTTTTCCTCTTGCTGGGGAAGCAGAGCTGCTTTATTTACTCTAAGCAATATTTTCTCCCTTCTCCTTGGCAAAAAACAAGCTCCCATCTTGGCAATGCTCCCCAAACTACCTAATGCTCATCACCCCCCATGCTAAGGAGAGTGGAGCAGGCTAATTTATCACTTCTTATCATGATTAACTTGCCCAGCTGCCGGCTTCAAGAGCCCCAGAGTGCCTCGGGTGATACAGGATCACAGAAGGAAAAGCTCTGTTGAATGAAGCTGCTGCCACACTGGCCCTCTTTGCCTGTCAAACACATTCAGCTGCTCTTGCACTGCCCTGTGAAAACCCCCCATAAAATACAAGTGAAAATCCCTCAGCACCTGTGATAAAGCACAGCTGGGCTCTGCTCAGGGCATTTCAAACTACCGGAGGTATTTGTGACCTCCCCTTGCCAAGGCAACACCTCAGGAAAACCAAAAGTTTCTTTTCATGGACTCACAGGATGGGTTGGGTTGGAAGGGACCTTAAAGCTCATCTTGTTCCAACTCTCACCACACTCAGGACACATTCCACTAGACCACTTTGCTCCAAGCCCCATCCAAGCTGGCCTTGAACACTTCCAAGGCTGCGACAATCACAGCTTCTCTAGAACCTGTTTTGTTCCTCCCAGATCTAAAATCATACAAAACTTACCAGCCTCAGAGGTAGATTTCTATTAAATGTCTACATTTTTCTAGGACAGGAATCCAGCAAACATTGTTTGCATCTGACTTTGCAAAATGAACATCAGCTGCCGCCCACTTTTCTTATTTTTCCCCATTTGGTGGAACATTTTCATTCTGTTGTTGTTTGGAGCCGTATTTTAAGATACCTGGCTGAGGCTGCTTAAAATAGCACAGCAAGATACCGGGGTGTGAGGGGTGGAAAACTGAGCTCTTGCACATCTGGTGTTTCTATTGTTGGAAGTCTTAAATCCCACCTCTCTGGTGGGATGAAATAGGTGGCACTAATCCAATTTCTAAAGTACCATGCATCACGCTGATGCGATTTTAAGACTAAAAAACAAAACAAAACAAAACAGCCAATTTAAACAACCCTCTGCTCCTTTCCATTTTCTCTGTTCCACAATTTATGACAGAAGACAGGAGAGAAAGATTGTTTTGGGAACAATGTTTTCAGGACTCTAAAAAGAACATAAAAACTGCTCTGCCACACTCTCAGCTGTTACAGCCCCAAAAAGCACTGGCTGGCTCTCTTTGCTCACAGAGCCACAACTGTGGTGGGATTTCTACCCCAGGTACCAACCTGGTGACCACACCATGGGACAGGCATTTCTTGGTTTTCTCCTGGGAATAGCTACAGCACTTCCGTGTTGCAAGGCAAACTTGAGCCTCTTTTAATGAAACTGGACATGTGAAATGAGGTACACAAAGCCAAAGGCCAGCTGAACCTGTGATCTCTGAATGGGTCTTCACATTCTTCCCAGGAAGATGAATGGGAATCACTCTTTTGCCAGGGAAGCTGCATCAGCTGGGAATTTGCTTTAGAAAATGTGCTTTCTGCTCCTCTCAGAGCCAAAATTCCTACACAATTCTTCTAAGTCCTTCTTAGAGAAGGACCATGTTAAACTAAGTGACAGTGAAGCAAAATGACAATCCAGGAATAAATTTTCCTGTACACATTATCCTTCACCCACGTGGGTGGTTTCTCACTGGCACACAGGGGTGAGGAAGGAACCCAAATGCATCACTGTACATAAAGTCACACGTGCTGAGGGGTGAACAAATCTCAGAGATACTGGAAACCTCCTCTGAAGACCCAATTCAGGGAAAGCCTGAGCTGCTTTGTGTTTCTGGGGGTGAAGAAGTTCAGGATCTTCCACAGATGCTCCGAGGCAGTAGGATTGTGCCTGAATCTCGCTCTGGAAATGCCAGTGGCTCAGCTGAGAGCTGTGGCAATGATTGACATTGCATTGAGAAGGGCCACAGTCCTGCAAGGCTCTTTCATCAGGAGCAAAGAGCGGCCTGGAGGGTGGGGAATGCTGGATCTGTAGCACCGAGTGCTCATCCTTCACCTTCATGTGGAGCTACCCCCAAAGCCGCCATGTAGCACTTTTTCTATTGCCCCTGTTGTGTATATTCTGGAGCAGCTGTTCCATGTGGCTTTTTATGGTGATCCTGTGGGAAGCAGCCATTCGCCTGCTGTGATATCCTCACAACTAAGACGAACTCCTCATTCCTTTTGGTTTTATTTGGGTTTTTTTATCTGTTTGTTTGATTGGTTTGCGTGGGTTTGTTTGTTTGGGTTTTTGTCTTTTTTGGTTGGAGTTTTTTGTTTGCTTTTTTATAAATGTCTGGTGAAGCTGGCACAGCCAAAGTCAAGAAAATGTAAACCGGGTTCGACTTTCCAGAAATTACTTTGGACTGGGTTTAGCTGCATCCCCCAGGCTCAGGATTATCAAGATATTTGCAGGTTTTGCTCTGCGCCATCAGCCTGCTCAGATTCTGCTCGGTGTTTCACCAATGGAGAAGACAATGGATGCTGTGCCAAGCTTCCTTTCAAACAGCAAAACCTGGGTCAGCATGAGAGAAAAGAAGAAGAAAAAAAGAAAATATTCATCAGTTAGAACAGAGCCAGTGTCCCACCATCTGCCCCTCCACTCTTCCTAATTTTGTCTATTTCGAGACAAGCCTGGGTCTAAAGCTTCCCTCTCTCAGCTCCTGGTGCTATTTGCTACCTTGCAGCTTTGATTTCTGCTGATCTAAGTCCCTGCTGTCCATGTGGGGTTGAGAATGTTCAGCCTGGAGAACAGAAGGCCCTGGAGAGGCTTTGCTGTGGCCATGCAGGACTCGAAGGGTCCCATAGGAAAGATGGGGACAGTGTTCAATAGGGCCAGTGGCAAGAGGAGAAGCGGGGATGGCTTTGAAGTGCAGGAGGTTGATTTAGGTTGGCTCTAAGGAAGCTGCTTTTTCACACTGAGAGTGCTGAGGCACTGGCCCAGGCTGTGCACAGAGGATGTGGATGCCCCATCCCTGCCAACACCCAAGGCCAGCTGGGAACAGGACTCTGAGCAACGTGCTCTGGTAGAAGATTGCTCAAGTTGGAACAAGACGATCTTTAGCGTCCCTTCCAAGCCAGACCACTCAGGGATTCCATCATTCTGTGATGCCCGTTGTCCACTGCACGGTGACCCTGGACTCCTGTGAATTGTGACGTCACGGTCTGCATTCACACTGGAGCTCCCAGCATCCAGCACAGAGGACAACACAACCATTGGCCCTTGTGCCTACACACCCGTCACCCTGCTTGGCCCCTGCTCCGCTACTCCCGAGTGTTCCCAAAGGTCTCTTGTGCCTGGATTTTGCCGTTCATCCCTGCCAGATGCTCACATTTGTCCTGAGGAAGGTAAGGTGCCATTCCATGGAAATGGACACCACCTAAGTGCCTCTGTGGGGATGCTGTGGGACAGGGATCCCACTCCGAGGTTTTGCTACATCTGCAGGTTTCCAGAGACGAAGAGAAAGAGATGGAGGTGGATCTAAAGATTGATACAGAGGAGGAGATGGAAGTGGAGGGAGGAGAGACCGGAGAGGAAGAGATGGAGGTGGACGTGAAGGAAGAGATGGAGGAAGAGATGGAGGTGGATGCGAAGGAGGAGATGGAGGAAGAGATGGAGGTGGACGTGAAGGAAGAGATGGAGGAAGAGATGGAGGTGGAAATGGAAGAATACAGTGAGGACATGGATGTGGACGGAAAAGACGAGGAGGAGGACATGGTCCTGGGATGAGGACGGACTCCAGCAGTAGGACAGGTATGTGCTCCCCACAGGCAGAGTGGGTGCCCTGCTGCCAGGCTGGGGCTGGGCTGGGTGCCCCGCTGAGGGACACGGTGCCCCGTGGGCTGGATTCTGGCAGCACAAGCAGCATCCCCAGCCTGTCCTGCCCTTGCTTTGGCTCACACAAGCCCCATGCCAGTGCCTGGGGCCTGACCCCCAGCCCCAGCCAGGCTCAGCGCTGGCAGCAGAGTCCCGCTCTGCCAGTGTGTCCCAGGCTGGGGGCACATGGAAGAGCCCTCTGTGCCTGACTGCAATGACTCTGTCACTTGCTTTTCCTTCCAGGACTGATGGAGATCCAGGCCAGAGACAGCACCCTGCTGTATATACGTTTTAGCGTTTCTTATTGTCTTCTGTAAATACGTTTAATATAGTATCGATAGCTATGTTCTTGTAAATACGTTCTATAGATCGTTGTTGTTACAAAGGTTCTTACAATGTAAATATGTTCTGTAGTTCGTTTTTGTTGCTGCTCTTAGATAAATAAAGGACCTTTGTTTTTCATACCTCAGTTCTCTTGGCATTTTCTTTGGGCACAAGCCTCCATGGACCAAGACTTCCTTTGGAAACCCCCTCTGTCACCAGACTCTGGTACAAGCATAACACGAATTGATCCTCGTAGTTAAAGGCGTGACATTAATTGGCACAAATTTGTCCCTTAAGACTTTCTAGCACAGTAAATGCCAGTGCTCATAATCCCCAATTCCTAATGAAAGCTTTCAGTCTCCTCACCTGCCACGGCACCGCAGGGATCCACGGCAGGAGCGGGATAACTCCGGGATAAGGGGAATCTGCTCCCACTCCAGGGCTGTGCCAGGGAAGGAGGGGAATTTTTTAGTGCCTTCATTGCACACAAAAACCAAACCCAGCACCACCGAGCTGGACTTTCGTGAGCCGCAAAACAAAGCGGCCCCTGGCCTTTGGGGGAACACAACCTCACCGAGTCACGGAGCCAGGGGATGACACTTGGGAATGATCCTGGCTGCCTGCAGGCAAATCAGATGAGGGAGCCACAGGAGCTGTGGGGTTTCCTGCTCTTCCTGCAACGCCATCGGGCCAGACCAGGAGACCTTTCCTGGAACAGATCTTCCCTGTAAAGGGAGCTGCACCAAAGCTCAAGCCCTCATTTAGAGACCCTTGGAAAAGCAAAGGTGAGAGGGGATTACCTGGAGCCCCAGGGGACCGAGGCGAAGGCGATGAAGAAGCAGACAGCAAAGTGCTTCCACTGCTTCTCACTCCAGCAAGGGGAACATCCCTGGAATTTCATGTCCGGCGTCGCTCCCAAACCCCACAGGTGAACCCACACGTACTCCAGGACTGATCTCCTTCAAACTTCCAGCAGCACAGACTCACCGGGAGGAACTGCGATCCAAGGACACACATCAGCAACCGTCTTCCCGCTTGCCCCTCTCTCCACATTTTCCCTTTCCAGCGGGATGCAGGTGCCACCCCCCAGAGGCAGGAAAACTGCCTTGCAATCCGCTACAAAACCTGCCTGGAAAGCCCAGGATGCCCGGAGCCAGCAGCCGTTTCTCCTGGAGCTCCTGCTGACAGGCATTTGAAGCCTGCTGTGCCTCACAGCTGCTTTTCTGCCAAGGGCATTCCCATCTTTTCTTTTTTAGCCCAAAGAAAGGTTTGCAAAGCTGAGTTTTGTGAGAAGCGCTTCATATTTGGATCATTCTTAACTTGGAGTTTCCCTTGGCACCAAAATCAGGGGCTCACCTTTTGCTTGGAGCTTGGCTGAAGTCCTCAGCAATGCCAGGGAATGTGGCCATTGGAGGCTTTGGGCAGATTTGGCTCATCTGCCTTTTTAGGCCTTGTTTCTTTCTCTCAGCCTTCCCACCGGATTGTGGCCTCCGAGGAATACGTAAAATCCCATTCCATTCCTATTCTTTCGGACAATTTTTTGTACCGTCCCTGTACAAAACGAGGCCCCCTGTTCGGATGCTTTTCCCCACCGCTCCCCGACACTTTTATCTGCCGGTGCATTCCCTGCGTTGCTTGGGCTCTTCCCAGCTCTCTGAGCTCCTTCACAAGGCAGGAGATCGATTTGGCCCAGGAACTAAACCCTCCCGAGGAATTGTCTGATGCCATCTCCGCATTTGACACCTGATCCTTGTGCTCAAAGGATCCCTCTTTCTTCCCTTCAGCCAATTCCAAGGCTCGCTGCCCCCAGCTGCGATCAGGCCCCAGCCTGATCCCTGCAGTCTTCCCTGCCGGGATCCTGCTCAGGAATCCCTGGGCTACAAATGTAAGAATTCGTTCTTCCCACCCCTGCCCAGTTCCAAAGGATTTGGTGTCTGCCTTACCCGGCTGGAGCCTGCTTCCAACTCTGTTCTTGCTGCTTCTGCTGCTTTCCAGTTCCCAGGAATTCCACCGACGGAGCGACAGCGTTTTCCAGCTCCGCCAGGATTCCCTCTGCTGCGTTTGGGTGCTGGAAGGATATCAAAACCAGGCTCTCTGGGGCTTTACTATCAGGAAATTACATCCCCGGATTTGTTCATTTCCAAATATTATCTCTTCCCAACAAAGCACTGGGCATCCAAGGAATACAGAAAGTGATGGGCTGACCACTGCTTACTCCTCTGGAATGTCAGAGCTTGGAAAAAAAGGGCACTTGAGGCTTCTCCTGGTGCTGCCCGTGAGGTGTATTTTACTTGAGAGCCCCTTCCCGTGTCTTTCCCTGTATCCACCAAAAAATCCACCCCTTCATTCCCCAGCTGCTTGCTTCCTCCCTCTTTTCCTGTATCCAACAGAATTTTAACAGGTCAATAGTCCCCTCTGCAAGAGCACCTTTCATTCCAAACCTAAGAACAAACGAATCACTTCCCTTCCACCGTCCTTATTAGGATTCCACTGAGAGCAGTGGATGGAAAATGATCCTCTCCTGGTCCCTGCTGGATTCCCAGAGCAGGGATCCTTTCCCTCTTTCCCCCCACCACGGTGCCCTCCTCCCCCTCCCGCCCCACCCCACACCCTTTTCAGGCTTTGTTCCACAGCTTTTGCCTCCAGGCCTCAGATCCTTTCGTTCTCCACGAGCTCCCAGCAGCTCCACAGCCTTTCCTCTCCCATCCCGACCATTTCTCCGGGAATGGAGCTCCGCATTTCAATTGCCTTCTCTTTTCTCTGACAATTCCCACCAATCCAGAAGACCTAAAGCTGACACAAGGAACACTCGGTGCCCACAAATCCAAACCCAGACCCGGCCATCCCCAAACCAGCAACTCCCGGACAATTTGCGTTCATTCCAACCTAACACTGAGGACTCACCCAACCCTTCAAAATTCCCAAGAAATATCCTGTTGCCTTCACAGCTCCCAGGGGATTCTGCTTTGTGCTCACACGAAGGATTTGGGACTTCCCTGAAAAAACCCGTGCAGGGCACGCTGGAATCCCCGATCCCGTGAATCCGGGGAGCGTTAAAAGCTCGGTCCAGCCTGGGCCCCCGGAAATTTTTGCCAAATATCCCCCAAGTCCTCGGGATAACAGAACTCTCTGGTACTGCATTTTTGGCGTTGTAAAGCCTGGAATTCCTTTATTCCTAGTGCTGGGCTCTGCATATGGCCGAGAAAATCCCGGCCTCCACACAGACCCAGATTCCAAACTTTTGGATACATTTCAGCAAGCCGAGAAATTCACCTTCCCTACTTCTTCTTAAGGGCATCCTTCTCTTCCCTTACCCGGCGCGCTCTCTCCCACTGGGGGTGGGTTTTCCCCTTCCCATGCTAATTAGTCCCTACTTCTAGGAGGTTTAGGTACCTTTCTTCCCTGGGACGGATTTCTTAACACAGCTACCGAGGCTTTGGGAGTCTCCTTTATCTTCTACTTTCTGGATCCATAAATGCCACAATCCAGACGCCCAACTTCAACAAGACATCCTTCCTACCTAAAAACACACACTCTCAACTCTTAGATCTTTTAAAGTTTTACCCCCGCAAAATTCCCCTATTTTTCCACCACTGAATTCCTCAGTCCTGCTTCCAAGGATTTCTTGAATACCACGGGGCTTTTCTCAAGATTTACCCCCACGACCTTCCCTACGTGCCCACTGCTCATCACCTCATTTTTCCCTCAATGTGGTCGTTCTCCACCCCAGAGAGTTTGTCAAGTGTTGCCTCCAAAATGTTCCCCATCTCTCCACTACTCAGTTCCCCATTTTGCCTCCAAAATATTCAATCTGTCCCCTCCAGACTGCATCCACTTTTACCCCCAGCGTTTTACTTCCTCTACAATATTGATTCAACCTTTTCCACCCCAAAAATGTGCATTCTCTCCCTTAAACAGCACCTCAGCTTTTCCCTCAAAAATGCCCCAGAGGGAAACTCAGATTCAGCCCCCAAACTCCCATTTTCCTACACAAACAGTTCTTGTGGCCCCTCTCAATTCCCCCAGGCTTTCAGCTCAAGGAAGAACTGGAAGCCCATTCCCTCATCTCCACCCTTGTTTTGCTTTCCTGGAAAACCTTGCGATCCCACACTTTCTCCAAGAGATCTGCTGGGAGTACTGGAAGGTTTGCTCTCTCAGAGCGCCAGGGGGCTTTACAGCACTTGCTCCTCTGCATCTTTACCCTTTTATCAGCTTTCCCCTGGAACGGTGTTGTGGGAGAAGCTTGGAACTACCAGAAATGGATCACGATCACATTTTTTCCCCACCAGTTTTTATCTGGTTTCAGATTCCTGGAATTACCCTCAAATGTGCCCAGGAACACTGCTGTGAAAGGATCAATGAGAAGAACAGCCGGAAAGCAGAAAACCACCTCCAGCAGCAGCCACAATGATCCCATTTCTCTTCTTACCTGGTCCTGCCAGAGCTCCCAACAGCCATTCCCATTCCAAAACAAGAGCTATGGAAGACATTCCTGCTGTCCGTGAGGGTGAGGCGGCAGTTCTGGATGTTCTTCGCTGTGCAATCAGACAACAAACAGAGTGTAAATGATCCTGGTGGTCCCTTCCAAGCCAAACCAGCCCGTGATTCCATGCGTGGATCAGCACCTGTCCCAGCTCCATTCCAGAAACCTCCTCCCACTAACCCAGAACTTTCCTTTTTCTGCTCAACATCAGGGCTTTGCTGCCGAGTGCCCCGGGCAGGGGACGCCTCAGCCTTCCCTGGGACCGCAGCATTCCCTGCGCTGCCTCAGCATCCCCTGCGCTGCTGTTCCACGCCCATCCCGTGGTCCAGCGCCGTTCCGGGCTGCAGTGCCGGGCTCTCCCCACGAGGCGGCAGCACCGGGAGCGAGCAGCCCCGGCCGGTCCCGCTGTCTCGGGGCAGCTGCGCCTTTAACCCGCCCTGAGCCGGCGGGGCCGTGAACACAGCGGGCACAAACGCCACCGCTCCCCTTTATTTCACCCTCAGAGGCACAGGATCGCAGCATTTCCTGGGCTGCAAGGGACCCACAGGGAGCATCGAGTCCAAATCCTGGCCCTGCACCCCAAGAATCCCACCCTGTGCCCGAGAGCCTTGTTCAGACCCAAACGCTTCCCCCAAGATCCTGAAAACACAGCGGGGCTGGGAGAAGGATGACCACGGAGGATTTTTTTATACAGATCTCCTTGCACGATCGTTAAATAACATTATTAGACAGTCCATGAACGCATCCCTGTGCCGGGACAGCCACCCCTGTGCCGGAACACTCATCCCTGGGCCGGAATACCGATCCCCCGCGGCCCCCACCGTCCGCTCGGGGCTGTCCCCGTTCCCCGCTCACCTCCGAGCCCGGAGCACCCGCCCCGGTGCCCCCGGCCCGGCAGCGCTGCTCCCCGGGCTCCCCGCCATTGGCGCTCCTGGCGAAGAAGGGCGGAAGTCACCGGTACCGCACCGATGTGGCTATTCGACCTTCTCAAGATGGCGGCCGGAAGGACCCCCCCCCTCGCCCCCCCGCTCCGTCTATTCGACTGCCTGAATGCTCCCGCCTGCCCCAGGCGCCGCTGACCCCACAGTCGGTGTCCGCGTAGCGGGAAACGCCTCAGAAAATTGCGCGCAACCGCTGGGCTGGCGTCGGCGTCGGCGTCGGGTTCAGGCAGCCGAATAGACGCAGCTTGGGGGGGGGGGGGGGGGGCCTTCCCTGCCGCCATATTGAGGAGGTCAGAAAACAGTGCACACGGCCGCCATCTTGAGTGTGGCCGTGACGACACTTCCGCCTATTCGCCGCCATCTTGGGTGCTGGCAGAAGCCACTTCCGGTCGAGCCGCCATCTTTAGTGTGGTACACTTAGGGCCCCCGCCGCCCCTCACAAGGGCTTCTGTCTAGTCGGCTGCCTGAATCCGGCCCGGACTCCGACGCCGGCCCCGCGCTTTCCGCGCGATTTTCCGCCGTGCTTCCCGGCGCGAGGACACGGCTGGCGGGGTCAGCCGCGCCGGAGGCGGGCGACGGCTCCGCGACCGGCGGCAGGCATCGGCAGGGACACCTCTCGCAGGGGGCCTACTGCGTCCGCCATCTTGAGTGTGGCGGAAGTGTAAACCACCCTCTGCAAGGTCCTGGCAGATAATAAAATAATAAAATAAAATAAAGACTGTCATATTCTAATAAAAACGTCACTTAACGCCGTCCCGAGAGCGCGGAACTGCGCCTTCCTTTCCGAGCCGCCTCCTTGAGAGCGACACGCGGGCGGCTCGATTCCGACCGTGCCCGCCCGGTGCCTCCCGCCCGGGTCGCGCTGCGACCGCGCCTCTGCTGCCCGGCAAAACCGGCCCCGCCGGGCCGCCCCCCGCGCTGTCATTCCCCGCGGTCACCGCCCCGCACGGCGCCCGCTCCTTTCCATAGCTGTGGCCCCGCTCATGCACGGCCGTGTCCCTTGGCGCTGCGAACCGCCCTTCGCCCCTCCCCTCCGCTGACAGACCCGGCCCCGCTCGCTCCCGCTCCTTGCCACGCTCGGCAGCCACCGAGGCCGCCGCCCTCTCGGCTCAGCCGCCACCGGGCGGCAGCAGCGCCGCCCAGCTCAGCCCGGGGGCAGGCACAGAGCACAGGGAAAAGCCGGCTCCGGGCGCTCTGCAGCTCCTGCAGCCCGAGCGTCTCGGCTCCTGCGGCCAGGCGCTTGCTGCTTTCCTTCCTACAGAAAAACGCCGGCTCCTTATTCTCAAAACCTGCGGATCTCTATTCCCAGCTTCTTATATTGCTGTATGCAACAGAGTAGACAGAGAGGGCTGGCTCATTTCAAAATGAATTTACATCTACATCAGTAGCATTTGCCTATAGACGTAAAAGTGAAGAACTTAACAGGTTTTAGTATTCTGCACACAGCCCTCGCTGGGAGGAATGGTAAAAAGTTAAAAACAAATGAAATTTTAAAAGTAGAAAGTTAGAAACAAAGTTACAACGGCAGAAATTTAGAAACAAACAAAGAGGTAAAATACAAGAAACAAACAAATTTCTAAAGGGAGAAAGTTGAAAACAAACAAAGTTAGAAACAAACAAACAAAAAAATTAGAAACAAACAAAATTAGAAAGGTAGAAATTTAGAAACAAAGTCAGAAAGGCAAGTGTTGAGCCTTTGACAGGGTACCCCTCCTTCACGGACCAGGGTGAAAGAGCAGAGGATGCTGCTGTTCTGCTAAGTTCTTTATTTCACGGTCTCACAGCTGTCTTGAAGGCAGAGTTCGAATGGGGTTACATGATAAAGCCAAGCAGCAGCAGCAGGCAAAAACAGCTTCTTCTATATGCTCCATACACTCTATTTTTTCTTACAGAAGTGTGGATTCCATTTGTTCATTGACCAGTAAGATTAACACACGATTCTAGTTTTCCTTAAACCCATCCTGGTCTAATTCTAACAGTCGTAAGCCTCACACAAGTGTCATCTGCCCTTGTTCCATAAGGAATCCCTCTACAGACAGGGAGTTGTCACCGGCCCCGTGCTCATGGGCTGCAGGGGACACCCGCACTGAGGAGGAAATGGAAATGGGAAAGAGGGAACTGCAACCTGATGGGACGCACCTCTGGCACCACATTTCCTCTTCTTCCTGCTGTCCCGGAAAACCCCAAGTAAATCCGGTCCCTCAGACCTTGCATCCCTGAACACCAGGAGAGCCGGTGCTTTACCCAGATCCCAGTGCCCTGCACGGCTGCGCTGACACGAGCACAGGCCGATCGCTCCGCCCAGCACCATCCCTCATTTTCTTCCCATTGCTCCCCAAGCGTCCCCAAAGCACCCCAGCGTGTCTGTGCCGGGGCCAGGGCCTGCCCCGAGCCTGACCAGAGGCTGTCACCCAGCCCTGCACCAGCTCCCACCCCCGGTGAGCTGGGAATGCACTGAGAGCTCGGCTCCCCGGGCTCCCCAGCACCCAAACCGGTCCTCAGACACACAGAAATGCCCAACCTGCCCCTCTGGGCACAGCCAAACACCACAATTCCATCATCCCCAAGCAACTCTGGCACTTGCCTCTTCACCTCCGCCCATTTCCAGTAGCCGGGGCTAGGACCGGGCTGTCAGAAATAGCATTCCCTAGGCAGTTCATCCCAGCACAGAGGAGAAGAGGAGCCTGTCCCTGACCCACACCATGGGCAGGACAAGGGGGGCCCTAGCTGGCTTTGCCTACTCCAGCACCAAAGCTCTTGGTCCCAAAGATGGGGCGAGTTCAGTGGTTTTTCCTGTCCTGAAAGAGAGCAGAAAAGGGAAGTTAATCCCACTGTGGAATCCAAGACTCCTGCATTTCCTATTTCTGCTCTGATTGCTCACTGTGCAGTTTTATCCATGGGAAAAAAAAGGAGAATGACACCATATCAAATAAAAAGTTGATTAATCCACGTAGGGGCTGTGGAGAGGATACAAAGGAGCTTTTCCATGATTTTGGGGCTTGAAGAGGGACTGAATTTCCCTCAAAGCTGGGAAGGGCCTGAGGATAATAAAGCAAAGGAGCAGCTTCATCTCTCCCTGGCAGAGAGCTCGGGGCTCCATTATGGATACAAATCAATCCCAGCAGGATTTCAAAGGGTTTCTTTAGGATGTCAGGTCCCTCTTTATCAGATCCCTGCTGGGATTCAGGGCCTGCCTGGTCACGGGGTGCTTTGATAAGGGCTGGATTTAAATCCCAGATCTGAGAACAGACATGAAAGGTCCCTGGGTTTCTAGGGGGTTGAAAAACTCAAGCTGGATTTGCTGCAGAGCTGAAAAATCAGGGTAAGAGAGAGCAAGGAGTGGCCAGCAGGCCCAGGCTCCTGATCACGCCCCTGGGATCCATGGGATCCATAGGATCCACGGCCTCTGGCACGCTGCTCCAGCACCCTGCAGGGTGACTGACAGCCGGGCAGGGGAAGGAGCCACCAGCAGCTCTGCCATGTGCACCATCATTCACCTTGCACGTGGCCTAAACAGCCACCAAGCACTGATGGACTGACTGAGCCGAAAATATCGGAGAGCTCTCAGTTTGCACTCCAAATTCCCTGCAGCCTGTTCCCTTCCTGATCCATCCCTTCAAGCAGCAAGAGTGGAATTCCTTCCATCGTTGCTCTTTCCCTCCTGTTTTCCACTCAACAAGAAAAAGAGCAGCCACGTGAACAGGAGTAAAAGCCCCAAACCCACAAAAAAGCACATTCTCAGCATCACTAATCCCTGCCAAACTGCCAGGAACCTTCCAAAACTACATCCAAGCTTGGAAACAGGGATCCAGTTGTTTGTTTAAGCAGCTATTGATCCAGTCTCTTCCAGCTAATTAAACTATTCACTATTTAAACTCATTAAACTGCTCATCCTGCTCCTGGCAGCCAGAGGCAAAGAAGAAATCGTGTCTAGATTAAATGGTGATGGTGAATGTGCCCATCCCAGTCCTTGGAGAGGTTGGAATTGCATCCCTGTTCCTCTGCTCTCTTTTCCTTCCTTTTTCTTGGAGTGATTCCCACCCGGATTCCTCAGCTCCAGCTCTCTGAGCAGCCTCAGGGGGAGCATTTCATCCCCTTGGAGCCAACTCCATTTGTTGCATCCTTCATGCCTCAACCACCCCTAAAAGCAGGCAAGTGCTGATGGGCAGTGCAGCTGCTTCCACTTGGGAATGTTTCCAGTGGAACAGGGAGGGAATTCTGAGAAGCTTCCACCCACTGCACGTTATTGCTGGATAAAAGGTGAGGCAGCAAAGGATCAACAAAGGGAGATTTCAGCAAGACAAAGTCCAGACAGAGAGGCTGCAAGTGTGGCTGGGGCTGCTAAACTGGGAAAACTGCAAGGTCAGGCTGTGGGAACATGGATTATACTGAGGTCTGGAACTGGCGTTGGGAAGAGAGGGAGAAGGAGAAGGAGGAGAAGGAGGAGAAGGAGGAGGAGAAGGAGGAGGAGAAGGAGGAGGAGAAGGAGGAGGAGAAGGAGGAGGAGAAGGAGGAGGAGAAGGAGGAGGAGAAGGAGGAGGAGAAGGAGGAGGAGAAGGAGGAGGAGAAGGAGGAGGAGAAGGAGGAGGAGAAGGAGGAGGAGGAGGAGGAGGAGGAGAAGGAGAAGGACAAGGAGAAGGAGGAGAAGGAGGAGAAGGGCCCGAAGTAACTGCACAGTGAATTTCCTTACCATGAGCCAGGCTCATTCCCTGAGCTGACCAATATCACCGAGCTCCCCTTCATGGCACAGCCCTGCCAGTAAAGAACAGAAGTTCCTGCTGCTCCCACTGGAATTCTGTAGCGTGCCTGGCATTCCATACGTTCTGCTGCCTGAGAATTCCTGCAGCCGTCCTTGGGAAGAGCAGTTCACTGCCACAGGAGGAACAAGAGGAAAGCAGCTGCCACTCTCGGGTTCTGTGCCCTGTAAAAAGTAAAAGCAGATAAAGATCAAAGCTCCATAAAGCTGGAACCATCTCCAACCTCGGGACAGCACTTCTGTGGGAAAAGCGTAGATGGGCCATTAGGAAGGAGATCATCATGCAAATGGGTAAGGGGGGGAATTAAATTCTGCTGCTTTCTGATTGAGGCCTGCTTCAATTTGCAGCCTTTATAATATCAGCTTAATGGGACTTTTTGTGCTTTAAAGAGGTTTTTATTAGCTGGGGGTTGTCCCTGCCTGGACTGAGGCACAGCACAATGAGTCTCCTGCCTCCTGAAGCCGTGTCGTTATCCCAGCATCTGAAATTAAAAACCAGCACTCTGGGAAACCTCTCTACTCTGAGGAGAAGTGTGAGGAGCGTTTGGGTCTGTGGAGAGCCTGGAACAGCTCTGAGAGACACCAAACATCCTGTGGATCCCAATAAACAGCAAAACATTCCAGCAGCTCCTTCCAACACCGCCCTTGTAGGGAACTCTGTCACCCCAGTGGGTATTTGTGGGAGTAAGGAAGAAATCCCACTAATGACCTCAGTGTGATCAGCTCTGGTTTGTCTGGGGATAAATCTCCTTTATCCTTCTGGGAGAATAAAGGAATCCAATGCTGCCTTAATCCCCAGCTCCTCAGAGTCTGCATTTCCAGAATCCATCTCCTGGCCCAGCATGGGAAGGGTTGTCCAGCGCTGGAACAGCTGCCCAGGGCAGTGGTGGAGTCACCAACCCTGGAAGTGCTCATAAAATACATGGATATGGCACTTGAGTGTTCATAAAATACCTGGGGAAATACATGGGTAAATATAGGGATAAATTCATGGGTAAATACGTGGATAAAAATATGGATAAATGTATATGGATAAACATATATGGATAATCCATGGATAAATATAGGGATAAATATGTAGGGATAAATATGTATGGATAAATACAGACCTTGCTTCCCTGAACACCAGGAGAGCCGGTGCTTTACCCAGATCCCAGTGCCCTGCACGGCTGCGCTGACACGAGCACAGGCCGATCGCTCCGCCCAGCACCATCCCTCATTCTCCTCCCACGGCTCCCCAAGCGTCCCCAAAGCACCCCAGCGTGTCTGTGCCGGGGCCAGGGCCTGCCCCGAGCCCGACCAGAGCCCTGCACCAGCTCCCACCCCCGGGTGAGCTGGGAATGCACTGAGAGCTCGGCTCCCCGGGCTCCCCAGCACCCAAACCGGTCCTCAGACACACAGAAATGCCCAACCTGCCCCTCTGGGCACAGCCAAACACCACAATTCCATCATCCCCAAGCAACTCTGGCACTTGCCTCTTCACCTCTGCCCATTTCCAGTAGCCGTGGCTAGGACCGGGCTGTCAGTAATAGCATTCCCTAGGCAGTTCATCCCAGCACAGAGGAGAAGAGGAGCCTGTCCCTGACCCACACCATGGGCAGGACAAGGGGGGCCCTAGCTGGCTTTGCCTACTCCAGCACCAAAGCTCTTGGTCCCAAAGATGGGGCGAGTTCAGTGGTTTTTCCTGTCCTGAAAGAGAGCAGAAAAGGGAAGTTAATCCCACTGTGGAATCCAAGACTCCTGCATTTCCTGTTTCTGCTCTGATTGCTCACCGTGGAGTTTTAGCTATGGAAAAAAAAAGGAGAATGACACCATATCAAATAAAAAGTGCCCTTTTCCAGCATTTTTATTCCAGGCATTAAAAGGATGCTCATTTCTCTTCTAGCATTGTTTCCCTCATTTTAGGAGAACCGTTTTCATCCCAGGCCCCACTCGTCAGTTGTTCGATCCTCTGGCACTGGATTTGGACAAAAGAAGGGACACACCTGGACTGCAGGAAATCACTGAGAGAAAACCCTTCCAAAACGTGACAGAGAAAAACAACAGGAGATGCAGGAAGACACATCCCTCATTTGCACGTCTGGAACGCTTTTCTAAAGACTTCTCTGCATCTGGATGCTCTTTGCTCTTGGCTTTCTTCACAGGAATGCATTTGCTGCTAAACACGTCTCAGACCCTTACCTGATCGGGATAAGGTGGGATGGAGATGAAGACTCCCACAGGGAATAGCCAGGGAGATGCAGGGCCTGGGAACATCAAGGACGGAGAAGAGAAGGAACAGGGATTGTTTTTCTTGTCTCGAGCCAGCAGTGCTGTGAGCTTGGAGAACACACGGCACCGCAGGGATCCAGGGCAGGAGCGGGATAACTGCGGGATAAGGGGAATCTGCTCCCACTCCAGGGCTGTGCCAGTGAAGGAGGGGAATTTTTTAGTGCCTTCATTGCACACAAAAACCAAACCCAGCACCACCGAGCTGGACTTTCGTGAGCCGCAAAACAAAGCGGCCCCTGGCCTTTGGCGGAACACAACCTCACCGAGTCACGGAGCCAGGGCATGACACTTGGGAATGATCCTTGCTGCTGCCTGCAGGCAAATCGGATGAGGGAGCCACAGGAGCTGCGGGGTTTCCTGCTCCTCCTGCAACGCCATCGGGCCAGACCAGGAGACCTTTCCTGGAACAGATCTTCCCTGTAAAGGGAGCTACACCAAAGCTCAAGCCCTCATTTAGAGACCCTTGGAAAAGCAAAGGTGAGAGGGGATTACCTGGAGCCCCAGGGGACCGAGGCGAAGGCAATGAAGAAGCAGACAGCAAAGTGCTTCCACTGCTTCTCACTCCAGCAAAGGGAACATCCCTGGAATTTCATGGCCAGCGTCGCTCCCAAACCCCACAGGTGAACCCACACGTACTCCAGGACTGATCTCCTTCAAACTTCCAGCAGCACAGACTCACCGGGAGGAACTGCGATCCAAGGACACACATCAGCCACCGTCTTCCCGCTTGCCCCTCTCTCCACATTTTCCCTTTCCAGCGGGTGCAGGTGCCACCCCCCAGAGGCAGGAAAACTGCCTTGCAATCCAGTACAAAACCTGCCTGGAAAGCCCAGGATGCCCGGAGCCAGCAGCCGTTTCTCCTGGAGCTCCTGCTGACAGGCATTTGAAGCCTGCTGTGCCTCACAGCTGCTTTTCTGCCAAGGGCATTCCCATCTTTTCTTTTTTAGCCCAAAGAAAGGTTTGCAAAGCTGAGTTTTGTGAGAAGCGCTTCATATTTGGATCGTTCTTAACTTGGAGTTTCCCTTGGCACCAAAATCAGGGGCTCACCTTTTGCTTGGAGCTTGGCTGAAGTCCTCAGCAATGCCAGGGAATGTGGCCATTGGAGGCTTTGGGCAGATTTGGCTCATCTGCCTTTTTAGGCCTTGTTTCTTTCTCTCAGCCTTCCCACTGGATTGTGGCCTCCGAGGAATACGTAAAATCCCATTCCATTCCTATTCTTTCGGACAATTTTTTGTACCGTCCCTGTACAAAACGAGGCCCCCTGTTCGGATGCTTTTCCCCACCGTTCCCCGGCACTTTTATCTGCCGGTGCATTCCCTGCGTTGCTTGGGCTCTTCCCAGCTCTCTGAGCTCCTTCACAAGGCAGGAGATCGATTTGGCCCAGGAACTAAACCCTCCCGAGGAACTGTCTGATGCCATCTCCGCATTTGACACCTGATCCTTGTGCTCAAAGGATCCCTCTTTCTTCCCTTCAGCCAATTCCAAGGCTCGCTGCCCCCAGCTGCGATCAGGCCCCAGCCTGATCCCTGCAGTCTTCCCTGCCGGGATCCTGCTCAGGAATCCCTGGGCTACAAATGTAAGAATTCATTCTTCCTACCCCTGCCCAGTTCCAAAGGATTTGGTGTCTGCCTTACCCGGCTGGAGCCTGCTTCCAACTCTGTTCTTGCTGCTTCTGCTGCTTTCCAGTTCCCAGGAATTCCACCGACGGAGCGACAGCGTTTTCCAGCTCCGCCAGGATTCCCTCTGCTGCGTTTGGGTGCTGGAAGGATATCAAAACCAGGCTCTCTGGGGCTTTACTATCAGGAAATTACATCCCCGGATTTGTTTATTTCCAAATATTATCTCTTCCCAACAAAGCACTGGGCATCCAAGGAATACAGAAAGTGATGGGCTGACCACTGCTTACTCCTCTGGAATGTCAGAGCTTGGAAAAAAAGGGCACTTGAGGCTTCTCCTGGTGCTGCCCGTGAGGTGTATTTTACTTGAGAGCCCCTTCCCGTGTCTTTCCCTGTATCCACCAAAAAATCCACCCCTTCATTCCCCAGCTGCTTGCTTCCTCCCTCTTTTCCTGTATCCAACAGAATTTTAACAGGTCAATAGTCCCCTCTGCAAGAGCACCTTTCATTCCAAACCTAAGAACAAACGAATCACTTCCCTTCCACCGTCCTTATTAGGATTCCACTGAGAGCAGTGGATGGAAAATGATCCTCTCCTGGTCCCTGCTGGATTCCCGGAGCAGGGATCCTTTCCCTCTTTCCCCCCACCACGGTGCCCTCCTCCCCCTCCCGCCCCACCCCACACCCTTTTCAGGCTTTGTTCCACAGCTTTTGCCTCCAGGCCTCAGATCCTTTCGTTCTCCACGAGCTCCCAGCAGCTCCACAGCCTTCCCTCTCCCATCCCGACCATTTCTCCGGGAATGGAGCTCCGCATTTCAAGTGCCTTCTCTTTTCTCTGACAATTCCCACCAATCCAGAAGACCTAAAGCTGACACAAGGAACACTCGGTGCCCACAAATCCAAACCCAGACCCGGCCATCCCCAAACCAGCAACTCCCGGACAATTTGCGTTCATTCCAACCTAACACTGAGGACTCACCCAACCCTTCAAAATTCCCAAGAAATATCCTGTTGCCTTCACAGCTCCCAGGGGATTCTGCTTCGTGCTCACACGAAGGATTTGGGACTTCCCTGAAAAAACCCGTGCAGGGCACGCTGGAATCCCCGATCCCGTGAATCCGGGGAGCGTTAAAAGCTCGGTCCAGCCTGGGCCCCCGGAAATTTTTGCCAAATATCCCCCAAGTCCTCGGGATAACAGAACTCTCTGGTACTGCATTTTTGGCATTGTAAAGCCTGGAATTCCTTTATTCCTAGTGCTGGGCTCTGCATATGGCCGAGAAAATCCCGGCCTCCACACAGACCCAGATTCCAAACTTTTGGATACATTTCAGCAAGCCGAGAAATTCACCTTCCCTACTTCTTCTTAAGGGCATCCTTCTCTTCCCTTACCCGGCGTGCTCTCTCCCACTGGGGGTGGGTTTTCCCCTTCCCATGCTAATTAGTCCCTACTTCTAGGAGGTTTAGGTACCTTTCTTCCCTGGGACGGATTTCTTAGCACAGCTGCCGAGGCTTTGGGAGTCTCCTTTATCTTCTACTTTCTGGATCCATAAATGCCACAATCCAGACGCCCAACTTCAACAAGACATCCTTTCTACCTAAAAACACACACTCTCAACTCTTAGATCTTTTAAAGTTTTACCCCCGCAAAATTCCCCTATTTTTCCACCACTGAATTCCTCACTCCTGCTTCCAAGGATTTCTTGAATACCATGGGGCTTTTCTCAAGATTTACCCCCTCAACCTTCCCTACGTGCCCACTGCTCATCACCTCATTTTTCCCTCCATGTGGTCGTTCTCCACCCCAGAGACTTTGTCAAGTGTTGCCTCCAAAATGTTCCCCATCTCTCCACTACTCAGTTCCCCATTTTGCCTCCAAAATATTCAATCTGTCCCCTCCAGATTGCATCCACTTTTACCCCCAGCGTTTTACTTCCTCTACAATATTGATTCAACCTTTTCCACCCCAAAAATCTGCATTCTCTCCCCTAAACAGCACCTCAGCTTTTCCCTCAAAAATGCCCCAGAGGGAAACTCAGATTCAGCCCCCAAACTCCCATTTTCCTACACAAACAGTTCTTGTGGCCCCTCTCAATTCCCCCAGGCTTTCAACTCAAGGAAGAACTGGAAGCCCATTCCCTCATCTCCACCCTTGCTTTGCTTTCCTGGAAAACCTTGTGATCCCACACTTTCTCCCAGAGATCTGCTGGGAGTACTGGAAGGTTTGCTCTCTCAGAGCGCCAGGGGGCTTTACAGCACTTGTTCCTCTGCATCTTTACCCTTTTATCAGCTTTCCCCTGGAACGGTGTTGTGGGAGAAGCTTGGAACTACCAGAAATGGATCACGTTCACATTTTTTCCCCACCAGTTTTTATCTGGTTTCAGATTCCTGGAATTACCCTCAAATGTGCCCAGGAACACTGCTGTGAAAGGATCAATGAGAAGAACAGCCGGAAAGCAGAAAACCACCTCCAGCAGCAGCCACAATGATCCCATTTCTCTTCTTACCTGGTCCTGCCAGAGCTCCCAACAGCCATTCCCATTCCAAAACAAGAGCTATGGAAGACATTCCTGCTGTCCGTGAGGGTGAGGCGGCAGTTCTGGATGTTCTTCGCTGTGCAATCAGACAACAAACAGAGTGTAAATGATCCTGGTGGTCCTTCCAAGCCAAACCAGCCCGTGATTCCATGCGTGGATCAGCACCTGTCCCAGCTCCATTCCAGAAACCTCCTCCCACTAACCCAGAACTTTCCTTTTTCTGCTCAACATCAGGGATTTGCTGCCGAGTGCCCCGGGCAGGGGACGCCTCAGCCTTCCCTGGGACCGCAGCATTCCCTGGGCTGCCTCAGCATCCCCTGCGCTGCTGTTCCACGCCCATCCCGTGGTCCAGCGCCGTTCCGGGCTGCAGTGCCGGGCTCTCCCCACGAGGCGGCAGCACCGGGAGCGAGCAGCCCCGGCCGGTCCCGCTGTCTCGGGGCAGCTGCGCCTTTAACCCGCCCTGAGCCGGCGGGGCCGTGAACACAGCGGGCACAAACGCCACCGCTCCCCTTTATTTCACCCTCAGAGGCACAGGATCGCAGCATTTCCTGGGCTGCAAGGGACCCACAGGGAGCATCGAGTCCAAATCCTGGCCCTGCACCCCAAGAATCCCACCCTGTGCCCGAGAGCCTTGTCCAGACCCAAACTCTGCCCCCAAGGTCCTGAAAACACAGCGGGGCTGGGAGAAGGATGACCACGGAGGATTTTTTTATACAGATCTCCTTGCACGATCGTTAAATAATATTATTAGACAGTCCAGGAACGCATCCCTGTGCCGGGACAGCCACCCCTGTGCCGGAACACTCATCCCTGGGCCGGAATACCGATCCCCCGCGGCCCCCACCGTCCGCTCGGGGCTGTCCCCGTTCCCCGCTCACCTCCGAGCCCGGAGCACCCGCCCCGGTGCCCCCGGCCCGGCCGCGCTGCTCCCCGGGCTCCCCGCCATTGGCGCTCCTGGCGAAGAAGGGCGGAAGTCACCGGTACCGCACCGATGTGGCTATTCGACCTTCTCAAGATGGCGGCCGGAAGGACCCCCCCCCTCGCCCCCCCGCTCCGTCTATTCGACTGCCTGAATGCTCCCGCCTGCCCCAGGCGCCGCTGACCCCACAGTCGGTGTCCGCGTAGCGGGAAACGCCTCAGAAAATTGCGCGCAAGCGCTGGGCTGGCGTCGGCGTCGGCGTCGGCGTCGCGTTCAGGCAGCCGAATAGACGCAGCTTGGGGGGGGGGGAGGGGGGGGGGGGGGGGGGGCTTCCCTGCCGCCATATTGAGAAGGTCAGAAAACAGTGCACACGACCGCCATCTTTAGTGTGGCAGTGACGACACTTCCGCCCTTCGCCGCCATCTTGGGTGCTGGCAGAAGCCACTTCCGGTCGAGCCGCCATCTTTAGTGTGGTACACTTAGGGCCCCCGCCGCCCCTCACAAGGGCTTCTGTCTAGTCGGCTGCCTGAATCCGGCCCGGACTCCGACGCCGGCCCCGCGCTTTCCGCGCGATTTTCCGCGGTGCTTCCCGGTGCGAGGACACGGCTGGCGGGGTCAGCCGCGCCGGAGGCGGGCGACGGCTCCGCGACCAGCGCGGCAGGCATCGGCAGGGACACCTCTCGCAGGGGGCCTAGTGCGTCCGCCATCTTGAGTGTGGCGGAAGTGTAAACCACCCTCTGCAAGGTCCTGGCAGATAATAAAATAATAAAATAAAATAAATACTGTCATATTCTAATAAAAACGTCACTTAACGCCGTCCCGAGAGCGCGGAACTGCGCCTTCCTTTCCGAGCCGCCTCCTTGAGAGCGACACGCGGGCGGCTCGATTCCGACCGTGCCCGCCCGGTGCCTCCCGCCCGGGTCGCGCTGCGACCGCGCCTCTGCTGCCCGGCAAAACCGGCCCCGCCGGGCCGCCCCCCGCGCTGTCATTCCCCGCGGTCACCGCCCCGCACGGCGCCCGCTCCTTTCCATAGCTGTGGCCCCGCTCACGCACGGCCGTGTCCCTCGGCTCCGAACCGCCCTTCGCCCCTCCCCTCCGCTGACAGACCCGGCCCCGCTCGCTCCCGCTCCTTGCCACGCTCGGCAGCCACCGAGGCCGCCGCCCTCTCGGCTCAGCCGGCACCGGGCGGCAGCAGCGCCGCCCAGCTCAGCCCGGGGGCAGGCACAGAGCACAGGGAAAAGCCGGCTCCGGGCGCTCTGCAGCTCCTGCAGCCCGAGCGTCTCGGCTCCTGCGGCCAGGCGCTTGCTGCTTTCCTTCCTACAGAAAAACGCCGGCTCCTTATTCTCAAAACCTGCGGATCTCTATTCCCAGCTTCTTATATTGCTGTATGCGACAGAGTAGACAGAGAGGGCTGGCTTATTTCCAAATGAATTTACATCTAAATCAGTAGCATTTGCCTATAGACGTAAAAGTGAAGAACTTAACAGGTTTTAGTATTCTGCACACAGCCCTCGCTGGGAGGAATGGTAAAAAGTTAAAAACAAATGAAATTTTAAAAGTAGAAAGTTAGAAACAAAGTTACAACGGCAGAAATTTAGAAACAAACAAAGAGGTAAAATACAAGAAACAAACAAATTTCTAAAGGGAGAAAGTTGAAAACAAACAAAGTTAGAAACAAACAAACAAAAAAATTAGAAACAAACAAAATTAGAAAGGTAGAAATTTAGAAACAAAGTCAGAAAGGCAAGTGTTGAGCCTTTGACAGGGTACCCCTCCTTCTCGGACCAGGGTGAAAGAGCAGAGGAGGCTGCTGTTCTGCTGAGTTCTTTATTTCACGGTCTCACAGCTGTCTTGAAGGCAGAGTTCGAATGGGGTTACATGATAAAGCCAAGCAGCAGCAGCAGGCAAAACCAGCTTCTTCTATATGCTCCATACACTCTATTTTTTCTTACAGAAGTGTGGATTCCATTTGTTCATTGACCAGTAAGATTAACACACGGTTCTAGTTTTCCTTAAACCCATCCTGGTCTAATTCTAACAGTCGTAAGCCTCACACAAGTGTCATCTGCCCTTGTTCCATAAGGAATCCCTCTACAGACAGGGAGTTGTCACCGGCCCCGTGCTCATGGGCTGCAGGGGACACCTGCACTGAGGAGGAAATGGAAATGGGAAAGAGGGAACTGCAACCTGATGGGACGCACCTCTGGCACCACATTTCCTCTTCTTCCTGCTGTCCTGGAAAACCCCAAGTAAATCCAGTCCCTCAGACCTTGCACCCCTGAACACCAGGAGAGCCGGTGTTTTACCCAGATCCCAGTGCCCTGCACGGCTGCGCTGACATGAGCACAGGCAGATCGCTCCGCCCAGCACCATCCCTCATTTTCTTCCCATTGCTCCCCAAGCGTCCCCAAACCACCCCAGCGTGTCTGTGCCAGGGCCAGGGCCTGCCCCGAGCCCGACCAGAGGCTGTCACCCAGCCCTGCACCAGCTCCCACCCCCGGGTGAGCTGGGAATGCACTGAGAGCTCGGCTCCCCGGGCTCCCCAGCACCCAAACTGGTCCTCAGACACACAGAAATGCCCAACCTGCCCCTCTGGGCACAGCCAAACACCACAATTCCATCATCCCCAAGCAACTCTGGCACTTGCCTCTTCACCTCCGCCCATTTCCAGTAGCCGGGGCTGGGACCGGGCTGTCAGAAATAGCATTCCCTAGGCAGTTCATCCCAGCGCAGAGGAGAAGAGGAGCCTGTCCCTGACCCACACCATGGGCAGGACAAGGGGGGCCCTAGCTGGCTTTGCCTACTCCAGCACCAAAGCTCTTGGTCCCAAAGATGGGGCGAGTTCAGTGGTTTTTCCTGTCCTGAAAGAGAGCAGAAAAGGGAAGTTAATCCCACTGTGGAATCCAAGACTCCTGCATTTCCTATTTCTGCTCTGATTGCTCACCGTGGAGTTTTAGCCATGGAAAAAAAAGGAGAATGACACCATATCAAATAAAAAGTTGATTAATCCACGTAGGGGCTGTGGACAGGATACAAAGGAGCTTTTCCATGATTTTGGGGCTTGAAGAGGGACTGAATTTCCCTCAAAGCTGGGAAGGGCCTGAGGATAATAAAGCAAAGGAGCAGCTTCATCTCTCCCTGGCAGAGAGCTCGGGGCTCCATTATGGATACAAATCAATCCCAGCAGGATTTCAAAGGGTTTCTTTAGGATGTCAGGTCCCTCTTTATCAGATCCCTGCTGGGATTCAGGGCCTGCCTGGTCACGGGGTGCTTTGATAAGGGCTGGATTTAAATCCCAGATCTGAGAACAGACATGAAAGGTCCCTGGGTTTCTGGGGGGTTGAAAAACTCAAGCTGGATTCGCTGCAGAGCTGAAAAATCAGGGTAAGAGAGAGCAAGGAGTGGCCAGCAGGCCCAGGCTCCTGATCACGCCCCTGGGATCCATGGGATCCATAGGATCCACGGCCTCCGGCACGCTGCTCCAGCACCCTGCAGGGTGACTGACAGCCGGGCAGGGGAAGGAGCCACCAGCAGCTCTGCCATGTGCACCATCATTCACCTTGCACGTGGCCTAAACAGCCACCAAGCACTGATGGACTGACTGAGCCGAAAATATCGGAGAGATCTCAGTTTGCACTCCAAATTCCCTGCAGCCTGTTCCCTTCCTGATCCATCCCTTGAAGCAGCAAGAGTGGAATTCCTTCCATCGTTGCTCTTTCCCTCCTGTTTTCCACTCAACAAGAAAAAGAGCAGCCACGTGAACAGGAGTAAAAGCCCCAAACCCACAAAAAAGCACATTCTCAGCATCACTAATCCCTGCCAAACTGCCAGGAACCTTCCAAAACTACATCCAAGCTTGGAAACAGGGATCCAGTTGTTTGTTTAAGCAGCTATTGATCCAGTCTCTTCCAGCTAATTAAACTATTCACTATTTAAACTCATTAAACTGCTCATCCTGCTCCTGGCAGCCAGAGGCAAAGAAGAAATCGTGTCTAGATTAAATGGTGTTGGTGAATGTGCCCATCCCAGTCCTTGGAGAGGTTGGAATTGCATCCCTGTTCCTCTGATCTCTTTTCCTTCCTTTTTCTTGGAGTGATTCCCACCCGGATTCCTCAGCTCCAGCTCTCTGAGCAGCCTCAGGGGGAGCATTTCATCCCCTTGGAGCCAACTCCATTTGTTGCATCCTTCATGCCTCAACCACCCCTAAAAGCAGGCAAGTGCTGATGGGCAGTGCAGCTGCTTCCACTTGGGAATGTTTCCAGTGGAACAGGGAGGGAATTCTGAGAAGCTTCCACCCACTGCACGTTATTGCTGGATAAGAGGTGAGGCAGCAAAGGATCAACAAAGGGAGATTTCAGCAAGACAAAGTCCAGACAGAGAGGCTGCAAGTGTGGCTGGGGCTGCTAAACTGGGAAAACTGCAAGGTCAGGCTGTGGGAACATGGATTATACTGAGGTCTGGAACTGGTGTTGGGAAGAGAGGGAGAAGGAGAAGGAGAAGGAGAAGGAGAAGGAGAAGGAGAAGGAGAAGGAGAAGGAGAAGGAGAAGGAGAAGGAGAAGGAGAGAAAGAGCCCAAAGTAACTGCACAGTGAATTTCCTTACCATGAGCCAGGCTCATTCCCTGAGCTGACCAATATCTCCGAGCTCCCCTTCATGGCACAGCCCTGCCAGTAAAGAACAGAAGTTCCTGCTGCTCCCACTGGAATTCTGTAGCGTGCCTGGCATTCCATACGTTATGCTGCCTGAGAATTCC
Source organism: Coloeus monedula (assembly GCF_965178545.1). Lineage (NCBI taxonomy): Eukaryota > Metazoa > Chordata > Aves > Passeriformes > Corvidae > Coloeus > Coloeus monedula. The sequence continues at coordinate 199,174 of NW_028120800.1, read as the reverse complement.
TGCAGCCGTCCTCGGGAAGAGCAGTTCACTGCCACAGGAGGAACAAGAGGAAAGCAGCTGCCACTCTCAGGTTCTGTGCCCTGTAAAAAGTAAAACCAGATAAAGATCAAAGCTCCATAAAGCTGGAACCATCTCCAACCTCGGGACAGCACTTCTGTGGGAAAAGTGTGGATGGGCAATTAGGAAGGAGATCATCATGCAAATGGGTAAGGGGGGGAATTAAATTCTGCTGCTTTCTGATTGAGGCCTGCTTCAATTTGCAGCCTTTATAATATCAGTTTAATGGGACTTTTTGTGCTTTAAAGAGGTTTTTATTAGCTGGGGGTTGTCCCTGCCTGGACTGAGGCACAGCACAATGAGTCTCCTGCCTCCTGAAGCCGTGTCATTATCCCAGCATCTGAAATTAAAAACCAGCACTCTGGGAAACCTCTCTACTCTGAGGAGAAGTGTGAGGAGCGTTTGGGTCTGTGGAAAGCCTGGAACAGCTCTGAGAGACACCAAACATCCTGTGGATCCCAATAAACAGCAAAACATTCCAGCAGCTCCTTCCAACACTGCCCTTGTAGGGAACTCTGTCACCCCAGTGGGTATTTGTGGGAGTAAGGAAGAAATCCCACTAATGACCTCAGTGTGATCACCTCTGGTTCGTCTGGGGATAAATCTCCTTTATCCTTCTGGGAGAATAAAGGAATCCAATGCTGCCTTAATCCCCAGCTCCTCAGAGTCTGCATTTCCAGAATCCATCTCCTGGCCCAGCATGGGAAGGGTTGTCCAGCGCTGGAACAGCTGCCCAGGGCAGTGGTGGAGTCACCAACCCTGGAAGTGCTCATAAAATACATGGATATGGCACTTGAGTGTTCATAAAATACCTGGGGAAATACATGGGTAAATATAGGAATAAATACATGGGTAAATACATGGATAAACATATGGATAAATATAGGGATAAATATGTAGGGATAAATATGTATGGATAAATACATGGCACTTGAGGTCATGGGTTGGTGTGACCATGGTGGTGGTTGATGTTTGGACTTGATGATGCTAAAGGCCTTTGCCAGCCTCAACAACCCCAGGATTCCATGATTTTCTGCCTTTTTCTCCTGCACTGGGGCTGAGAAACTCCTTGAGCGGAGCAGCAGTGGGAGCAGGGAGCCACAGGCTGCACATCAGAGCTCTGCAGGCACTTTTAATCCACCTCTCTTCATGTTCATGGAAGATGGCACAGGAAATCTCTCAGCCCGAAAGCATCTCCCCAGCTCTGCACACCCAGGACAAAGCCGAGGTGAATGATCCCCTCCAAGCTCCTTCCAGAGCCATTCCAGCGGCAACCAGAGGCAGCAGTTCCTAGAGAAACGGCTCCTATCCAATTCAGGAGCCTTCCCTTGGGGAGGAGGCATCCATTTCCCCTTCTACCTGTCATTCTTCTTCATTCATGGACTCAATAAGGCAGGAAATCTGGCAGGCTTGAAGTAAAAAACGAGCTGTTCACAGCAAAGAGAGCCTCAGCGGGTAAAAAAAAAAAAACAAACCCCAAACTGTTGGAATCAAGATGAAGTTAATAGGAGCAAAAATAAATAGAAACAGACCCTAAATGTAAATGAACATTACATCACCACTGGCATTTCAGCTCCTTTTCAAATACAGAAATAGCAGCAGATTTAACTTGCAGAAAGTTGCTGTGTTCACACAGCCAGAGCTGCTTCAGGGGCACAGCCCTGAACCTTCTGCTCCCCAAAACAACTCAAGACTCGAGAAAGGAGAAACAGGGATCAGGCAGAGGGGGAAAATCCCAACTTCCCGGTCAAAAGAGGTTAAGAGAAATACAATTCCATCCCTTAACCCTGTGGAGATGGGATCTGTTGGCGTTTGCCAGCTCCAGAGGAGTTCACTCCACCTCGGGCAGATCGGAGGTGAAAGCAAATAATGCAACTGCAGCCCCGGAGAAGGCTGAGCTCTTAATTGACAGAGATTCCAGAGAGAGGGAAATAACCTCCAGTACCATTTGGGCAGCAGGTTTCTCTCCCAGCTGCCACCTCAAATCCTCGAGATCCCCGTTGGCCACCCAAAATTCCAGGCACCATTTCCAGCCTGGAAACAAACTCGGAGTGCTCTCAGAGTGAGACCTTAAAGCTGGAGCACCTCAGCCCCCACACCTGCTCAATCCCTGCTCTCCCAGGGGCTCAGCCTGGAGAAAAGGAGGCTCCAGAGAGACCTTTTCTCTCTCTGGAATTCCCTGACAGGAGGGGGCAGCTGGGGGGGGGGGGGGGGGCCCTCTGCTCCCAGGGAACAGGGACAGAAGTTCTGAGTCATTTCAGGGAGTGAAGAGTTACAGGGCAGGAAACAAAGGCAGCTGAAGAAGATCTGAGACGATTTTCCCTTATTCTTACACACCTCAGACATTCAATTTTGTCCAAGTTTGTGTCTCGAATTTAAACCCAACTCCTTCCCTGTGGGAAGGAGGAGATGATCCCGGCCTGCCATGTGCCAGAGCGAGAGTGACAGAGGGAAGGATGTTACTTGGGGAAGGGTGGCACACTGACATTTCATCGTGGCTGATATGGCAGAGAGACTTCATTTTTTTTAACAGCAAAAGCTTCAATATTTCACAAAATCTGTGTTCCCTGTGATTATTTGTAAAGCATTGTGGATGGGCTTGGCACTTCCCTGACAGAAACACTGGCAGGGCTCTGCCTGGAGGGATCTATAATTGGAGATGGGAAGAGTGGATGGGAGGACAGAGATGCAGCAGAGGGAGATCAGAAAGAGAATTACGAATTCTTTCATTATTTTCTGGATTTTTTGGGTTCTTTTAATGTGATCCATTTTAAATCCAGGCTTAAGATCTGATTCAACTTCAGATTTTTTTTGCTGCCCAAACTTTCTTCTGTCCCTGGCCGGAGCAGTGTCATAGGTTAGCAAGCATAGTCCCGGAAGGGACGTCCTTGCTAAGGGGTGCTTACAGTTTCCTCTGGGAACTGATAGAACCTATCAGCTGGCCAGTTTGAATATGGACAATTCTCTAAGCCACTTAAAGTTGTGAACACCTCTGTGATCCACATTTAAGAATAGGCAAACTCCCCCTCCAAGCTCTCTCTCATTTCCGGCGCTGGCACAGGTGGCTGCAGGCCTTGTGTGGGGGCCAGCGGGCCCGGCCAGGCCCTGCTTGGGCCAGGCCGGGCCGGGCCACGGCCATCCTGGAGCCATGGACCTGTTCCAGCCGTGGAACCCCCCCCACTGCCTTGCCGTGGGCAGCCGGAGCGGCTCGGCTCTCCCCCCTCTCCACTGCGATAAGAAAAATTCAACATTCCAGCTGCAAAGCTGCAAGGCCGAGGTGAGATTAACCCTTTTACTGCTGTGAAGAGCTGAAAACCTGAGGGAAGAGAGAGAGGAGATGCTTAAAGCTGAAATTCTGTTGTGAAGCTATGATATATCAGAGTATCCTGTTGTAATTCCATGAAGATATGGGGGGTGGAGTGTTCAACTCGTAAGCAAAAGCACCTGCGCCGAGATAGGCAGATGCTGACGCAGCTGTAATTTCATGAGAAGTTTGGACAGGGAGAGATGAACCAGATGAGGACTTTTGCTCTAAACGGGAAAGGAGAAAACCTCAGTCCCTAGAGATGAACCAGATGAGGACTTTTGCTCCAAATGGGAAAGGAGAAAACCTCAGTACCTAGAGATGCTCCCAGAGATAGTCTTAACGATGAAGATGATGAAGACCCTTTGCTCCCAGGGAAGGAGAAGGGCCTCTGGTTTTGTTTCTGAATGGCTCAACCTTAAAATTGTACCCCAAGAAACTTCAAGAGTGGACCCTCGAAAGCAGTTGCGGGAAAAGCTGCAAGTTGGGGGAAAGGACTCACACGCAGGCAGAGAGACTCCTCTTCCTAAATGGACTGAACAATATTTGGAAGTGGGCGGCTCTCTCGTTGTGATAATGTTTTCATAGCATGAGCAAGAAGAGACTCCTCTTTCTAAATGGACTAAACAAGGTTATTATGGAAGTGGTAAACAGACTGAACATCTCAAGGGTTGTCTTTTTACATTGTCAGTGGGAGAAGGGAGGAAGGTGGGGGAAGGAGGAGAGTTCTGAAGGTGGTATAATTTTTTTTTCTTCCCTCTTTTAGGTCTGTTAATAAACTTTATATTCTTTCAAGTTTGGTGCCTGCTTTGCATTTCTCCTAATTCTTATCTCACAGCAGATAAACAGTAATGAGTATTTTGGACCAAACCACTACAAGCAGAAAACCAAAATTTCAAAATTCCTCATGAAATAAATAGGAGGGTGGTGTGGGAACAGCCTCACTTTCCCAGGTGGAAACACTTCCCTCCGGGTTTATCATTCTGGGAACAATTCTGGCCCAAAGAAGGGGAAGCACAGAGTGGCACTGCCAGGGTGTGACACGGCCAGGGCACAAGGAGGCCCTGGGTTCTCCTCCAGGTTTGTTTGTGGAAGGTTTGGGGTGGTTTGGGGTGGCTGAAGGGTTTCTGACAGCATTAATTGGGAGTCAATCCCCCTACGGATCCCCATTCCCAGTTCTCCCAGGAAGCTCCTGCAATGGTCTCTAAGGGGTTAATGGAATATCTGCTTTTCCCTGCACGGATGACGGGGCCCAAAGCACTTCCCTGGCCCTGCAGGAGCCCCAGCACTGAAAATCCCCGAGCAACACCTCGGAGCTGCCACAGGCACCCAGACAGAAGGGGAAGGTGCCCGTTCCCTCAGCTCCCGGCTGCCAGATGGGGGAATATTTTGGGCTTTTGGGAAAAGCGTTGGGTTTCCACCTTTTCCCTGCGTGTGAGGAAGCGCCTGGCACCAGGGAATGCTCTGCTGAGCTGGGAGGCCCCGGCATTCCTGGAGAGAAATCTTTAGGATTAGGTGGGGGATTACACCACCTGCTCCCTTTCCCTGTGGCTGGGGGCACCAGGCTGAGGGCACAGCGGGCGGGATGTGCCGGAGACCCAAATCCCACTGGAACCACGGCGTTTTCCATCCCCTTGGGTCCAATTCCGGGCAGGAGCAGCACCTGGAGGACAAAGCTGCGCGGCAGCCGAATGCCGGGTGACAAAACCCCTGAAAAACAGGCTTGAGGAAGTGGCTGGGTGGAAGGGTGAGCTGAGGGAGGTGGTAATTAGAGCACTGGGGGAAGGTGGTAATTAGAGCACTGGGGGAAGGTGGTAATTAGAGCACTGGGGGAAGGTGGTAATTGGCTCTGCTGCTCACCGTGGCTCAGCCTTGAGCTGTCACTCACCCACTCCTGGAGCCTGTGGAACATGTTCCTGTCCCATCTGCGAGGGAAACGCTTCCCCTTCCCTCTTCCTGCAAAAGCAGAGGAATCCTTGTCCCTGGATGACCAAGGCCGGGCCAGGGGTGGAGATGCCATCCCTGCAAGGCTTCAAAAACCGTGGATGTGGCGCTGGAGGACAGGGGTGGCTGGGGAGCGTGCTGGTGGGGCTGGGTTGAGGGTTGGACTTGGCGATCCCAAAGGTCTTTTCCAGATATTCTCCTGCAAATGGAATGTTTATATAATAAAGCACACAATTTGGAGCTCGTTAAACAGTTATATTTCAGTCAAAACTCTGCACATAATCTCTTCATGAGGGGTTTTGAATTCCACCTCCCCTCTGCAGCAGCGATCCCGTGATTCCAACACGGATCTCCAGTCCCCTTTGGCATTTTCTGATTTCCAGGCAACATCTCATGGCCTCAAAAGCCTTGGTAGACTTAATCAAAGCTGGGCTGAGTCTAAAGTGGACTCGAGCACAACGTTCAGGTGCAATGGATGCTGCTGGAATGGGGGCTCTAATGCCAGGTGTCACATCCTCCCAAACTTCCAGCTCCCGGAACTAGAAAGGAGCTTTAATGGATGGAAAAGAAATCCCCAAACCACAACCTGAGAATGAGTTAATGACTTGGAAATCACCGGGAAGGGCAAAGCGTGGGGGCTGGAAGTCAAAGGGGTTCAGAGTTGGCCTCAGGTGCTGGTGCAAGGATGACACGAGGAGGGGAGGTGGAGGTTGCACTGGTTCCTCTCCCGAGGCAGCCGATGGCATTCCGCAGTGGGAAATGCAGGGAAAAGAAATCCAAAATTCAGAACTGGCTCAGGAGAGCCAGCAGCTGCCTGGGAACACCAGCGGGAGCAGAGACAAGGAGCAGGACAAGGAGAAGGCAGGAAAGGAGAAGCCACTCGGGCTTCTGAGATGGCTTCCAGGGGAGGGGGAAGGGAGCCCTTCCCGTGCCTCAAATACCGGGAGCACAGCAGCAAAGGGATGTGTGTGACAGGGATGTGCAGGACCGGAGGGCACCGGCTGGAATCTCCCTGGACACAGGTGATGCAGCTCCCTCAGGGCACACCTCACCCCAGCCAGGGTGCAGGGATGGCTCTGCCCAGGCTCAGCTGCGCCTCTGGAAACGCCAAATCCCAGCTCCCTGCCCTGGAGCTGCCTCCTTCCTGCCGGGAAAGGAAAAGCAGGACTGAATTTTCCAGGTCCCCCCCACCTGGTTCTGTCTCAGCTTTGAGCTGGAACTTCCTCAAACCTCCCAAGCCAGTCCCAGCCTTTCCCACCAATTTCCTCTGTGGAACCTAAGCAGCCGCACCTCCCTCTCTCTAAATAATCAGAACATTGGCAGGGCTGCTCTCTCCACACTTTAATTCTCTCCACAGTTCAATTTTCTCCTTTCAGAGGTATTAGGAGCTGTTTGCACTTCAGTTTTTTCAGGCTCTGTGCTTTGCTCCTCTGTTCCCAGGCACCAGTTCTCCCTGAGCTGCTCCCTACCTTGTTTAAGAGTTCATTTGTTTGGAGCTCCTTGGAAGCAGCCGCAGGCACTGAGGAGATGCCAATTAGTGTCAGGGCAGTTAACTGGGGGGGGGGGGGAAGGAAACAGGACTTTAAACTGCTCCAAGGTCTGTTCCTCCTGCACTGGGAAATACAGGGAGCACCTGAGCTGCTCAGCTGGGCTGCTTTAGGGTGCAGAGGTGAATTTGGAGCTGATTTATTTGGGGTGCTCAGCAGATGTTGGCCATGATCTCTGCACGTGCAATCCCAGCTGCTCTGCCAGGATGGAGCCTTCCTTAGCTCCCAATAAATCTCAAACCACTCCTTAGCTCCTCATAAACCTGAAACCAGAAGGTCGGCACAGCAGCCTCCTGAGAAGTAGCATTTTGACAGGGATTTTTTCTGAACCATTAACTTTTGTTTGCTGGAGCTTTCCCTGCAAAGCGCTGGATCTGCATCCCGACACGTTCGGGTGGGATTCCTCAGCGCCGCGTCTCGTCCTAAAAATACTCTGAAAAAGGAGATTTGTCCTCTCTAGGTACACTCTGCCCTGTAACAGAGAAAGCCTTTGGAAAGGATTGATGCCGGTCTTATCACATTCATGTATATTTTAATTATGATTATCAGCAGAAGTCATAATTAATGACAATGGAATATCTCCATATTAACAGCTATCAGGAACAGCCCACACAATTTCATGGGGGTGACCTCAGTGCTTCTGTGGGAATCTCAGCCCAATTCCCAGCTGTCCAAAGGCTCCTTTTGCTGGCACTGATCCCACTTTCAGCAGAACTGTGCAGCTCAGTGATATTAAAGTCAGCAAAACTCTCAAGTATAAACCCATTTCCCAGGTTTCTTCACGAGGGAGTGTTCCTGAGGTCAGCCCTGCACCGTTTGCTTCAGAGGACTTCAGCCTCCCGTGCTGGCACAGAGCTCCAAGGGAAGCAAAGTGCCCCAGGAAAGCTGCGCTGGGGGAGAACAAACACCACAAAAACTGGGATTTGCTGGCACAGGGGCTTGGACATCACACATCCTTCCCTGTTCTTGGGTAACAGAGTTATCACAGATCTCCTGAGTAGCTACACCAGTAAAAAAGTGACTTTTCCAGCCCAGATGCAGCTGCATAAGCGTTCGGAGTGGCAAAATGAAAAGAATGTAAAAATCCCACCATGGAGTGAGATGGTGCCGCCTCCTGCACCTGGGCCACCATGGAACACTCCAGGCTGGGGGAAGAGGGACTGGAAAACTGGGAAAGGCCCTGGGGGTGCTGGGGAAAGCAGCTGGACAGGAGCTGGGTGTGCCCAGGTGGGCAAAGCCAAGGGCACCTGGGATGTGCCAGCTCGGGGTGACAGCAGGGCCGGGGCAGTGCCCGTCCCTGTGCTGGCACTGCTGAGGCATCTCCAGTGCTGGGGGCAGCTCTGGGACAAGAGGGACACGGAGGGGCTGGAGCGAGTCCAGGCAAGGGAACGGAGCTGGCAAGGGGCTGGAGAGTTCCTGAGAGAGCTGGGAAAGGGGCACAGCCTGCAGCAAAGGAGGCTCAGGGGGGACCTTGTGGCTCTGCACAAGTCCCTGACAGGAGGGAGCAGCCGGGGGGGTCGGGCTCTGCTCCCAGGGAACAGGGACAGGAGGAGAGGGAACGGCCTCAGGCTGGGCCAGGGGAGGCTCAGGGTGGATATTGGGGAAATTCCTAAATGGAAAGGGCGCTCAGGCCTTGGCACAGCTGCCCAGGGAGGTTTGGAGTGCCCACCCCTGGGAGTGCTCCAACACCTGTGGCTGTGGCATGGGCGGACGTGGTCAGCGCTGGCCGTGCTGGTGCTGGTTGCACTCAGTGATCTCCGAGGTCTTTTCCAACCTTGATTCCGCTCTCAAGGCAGCCCCACGGAGGAGCAGCACAAAAGGCACCCCCAGGCTGCGAGCGGAGGGTTCAGAACACGCTGCGGCAGCAGGAACGAAGCTCTGCAGGATGAAACTGAAAAGGGGAGAAACGCCGGGCTCTGTGAAAGGGAACAACTGAGAGAGCCACAAAGGAGCCACCAAACTTCTCACAGGGGACACCACCAGCAGCACAGGTGTGAAGGGACTTCTTTTTGCCCCAGAAGTGTGAATCCACAGCCCAAGCCACGTGCACACACTGCAGATGTGAAGTGTATTTTTACTGCCAGCAAGCACTTGGCAATAAAAAAACCTCAGCCCCAAAGCTTGATGTCTAAACAGCAACACACAAGTTCTAAGCCAGCTGTCGAGAGAAACAAAACACAGCAAAAACAAAGCAGAAAGGGAGCAAAACCTTGTCACACTGGCTGTGTTTCCGAGCGTGACAGCTTCTGCCATGCTGGGAATGCAGCACCAAACACAAAAATCCTACTGCAACTCCTGGATCCCATAGCAGGAAGGACATGGAGATTCCCCGTGGGAATCAGGGATGCAGGACTCGGCTGTGCTGCCATCACTCCCTCAGGAATAGCCAGGTTTAGCTCATTCTGTCTGCCCAGAGAGGGGGATTTGCCCCTGGATGCCCTGGAATGTTCCAGGCCAGGCTGCACACTGGGGCTGGGAGCAGCCCGGGACAGTGGGAGGTGTCCCTGCCCGTGGCAGCGCTGGCACTGGATGAGCTTGAAGGTCCTTCCAAGCCCAAATGGTTCTGTGAGTCTTAGAGCCCTGAAATTCTCATGACAGAGGTGGAAGTGCAAGAGCTTAAGGTCCCTTCCCAAAAAAACCCCATTGCACGACTCTGCAGCTTCTGGAGCCCTGGGTCCATGGAAATGCAGTTGCAGAGGAGCTCCGAGGAAATGGGTGTTTTGGGGAGAGCAGAGTGGCTGGAAGAGAGGAACAGGAACAGTCTCCTCGAGCAAGCCCTTGTGTCTCAGGGAGCGGGATCGGCTCGCTCCTAACGCACCTGGTGACTCCCAGAGCGGGGGATGGAAATGCAGCCCAGGTCCGAAAGAAACCTCTGCGCATCATGCGCGGGCGCGCTGCCCCGCGGCGCGGGGCCCACGCGGGGGCACGGCCGCGCGGGCGCGGTGGCTACTGCGCATGCGCGGGCGCGGTGGCTACTGCGCATGCGCAGGCTCGCTGGGTCTACTGCGCATGCGCGGGCGCGCTGGCCCTACCCCCCCTCCCACTGCTCATGCGCGGGCGCGCTGGGCCCCCCCACCTCACTGCGCATGCTCGGGCGCAGTGGCTACGGAGCATGCGCGGGCGCGGTGGCTACCGCGCATGCGCGGGCGCGCTGGCCCTACCCCCCCCCCCCTCCCACTGCTCATGCGCGGGAACGCTGGGCCCCCCACTCCACTGCGCATGCGCGGGCGCGGTGGCTAATGCGCATGCGCGGGCGCGGTGGCTACTGCGCATGCGCGGCCGCGGGGGCTACTGCGCATGCGCGGCCGCGGGGGCTACTGCGCATGCGCGGGCCCGGGGGTACGGAGCATGCGCGGGCCCGGGGGCTACGGAGCATGCGCGGGCGCGGGGGCTACGGAGCATGCACGGGCGCGCTGGGTCTACCGCGCATGCGTGGGCGCGCTGGCCCTACCCCCCCTCCCACTGCTCATGCGCGGGCACGCTGGGCCCCCCCACCCCACTGCGCATGCGCTGGCGCTCTGGGCCCCTCCCCCCCACTGCGCATGCGCAGGCGCGCCTGCCCGCCCCCCCCCCCCCCCCCCCACCACTGCGCATACGCGGGCACGCTGGGCCCCCCCCCACCCCCCCCACTGCGCATGCGCGGGCGCCCTGGGCCCGTCCCTGTGCTGGCGCTGCTGGGGCACCTGCAGTGCTGGCAGCACCTCTGGGACAAGAAGGACACGGAGGGGCTGCAGCGAGTCCAGGCAAGGGAATGGAGCTGGCAAGGGGCTGGAGAGTTCCTGAGAGAGCTGGGAAAGGGGCACAGCCTGCAGCAAAGGAGGCTCAGGGGGGTCCTTGTGGCTCTGCACAAGTCCCTGACAGGAGGGAGCAGCCGGGGGGGTCGGGCTCTGCTCCCAGGGAACAGGGACAGGAGGAGAGGGAACGGCCTCAGGCTGGGCCAGGGGAGGCTCAGGGTGGATATTGGGGAAATTCCTAAATGGAAAGGGCGCTCAGGCCTTGGCACAGCTGCCCAGGGAGGTTTGGAGTGCCCACCCCTGGGAGTGCTCCAACACCTGTGGCTGTGGCATGGGCGGACGTGGTCAGCGCTGGCCGTGCTGGTGCTGGTTGCACTCAGTGATCTCCGAGGTCTTTTCCAACCTTGATTCCGCTCTCAAGGCAGCCCCACGGAGGAGCAGCACAAAAGGCACCCCCAGGCTGCGAGCGGAGGGTTCAGAACACGCTGCGGCAGCAGGAACGAAGCTCTGCAGGATGAAACTGAAAAGGGGAGAAACGCCGGGCTCTGTGAAAGGGAACAACTGAGAGAGCCACAAAGGAGCCACCAAACTTGTCACAGGGGACACCACCAGCAGCACAGGTGTGAAGGGACTTCTTTTTGCCCCAGAAGTGTGAATCCACAGCCCAAGCCACGTGCACACACTGCAGATGTGAAGTGTATTTTTACTGCCAGCAAGCACTTGGCAATAAAAAAACCTCAGCCCCAAAGCTTGATGTCTAAACAGCAACACACAAGTTCTAAGCCAGCTGTCGAGAGAAACAAAACACAGCAAAAACAAAGCAGAAAGGGAGCAAAACCTTGTCACACTGGCTGTGTTTCCGAGCGTGACAGCTTCTGCCATGCTGGGAATGCAGCACCAAACACAAAAATCCTACTGCAACTCCTGGATCCCATAGCAGGAAGGACATGGAGATTCCCCGTGGGAATCAGGGATGCAGGACTCGGCTGTGCTGCCATCACTCCCTCAGGAATAGCCAGGTTTAGCTCATTCTGTCTGCCCAGAGAGGGGGATTTGCCCCTGGATGCCCTGGAATGTTCCAGGCCAGGCTGCACACTGGGGCTGGGAGCAGCCCGGGACAGTGGGAGGTGTCCCTGCCCGTGGCAGCGCTGGCACTGGATGAGCTTGAAGGTCCTTCCAAGCCCAAATGGTTCTGTGAGTCTTAGAGCCCTGAAATTCTCATGACAGAGGTGGAAGTGCAAGAGCTTAAGGTCCCTTCCCAAAAAAACCCCATTGCACGACTCTGCAGCTTCTGGAGCCCTGGGTCCATGGAAATGCAGTTGCAGAGGAGCTCCGAGGAAATGGGTGTTTTGGGGAGAGCAGAGTGGCTGGAAGAGAGGAACAGGAACAGTCTCCTCGAGCAAGCCCTTGTGTCTCAGGGAGCGGGATCGGCTCGCTCCTAACGCACCTGGTGACTCCCAGAGCGGGGGATGGAAATGCAGCCCAGGTCCGAAAGAAACCTCTGCGCATCATGCGCGGGCGCGCTGCCCCGCGGCGCGGGGCCCACGCGCGGGCACGGCGGCGCGGGCGCGGTGGCTACTGCGCATGCGCGGGCGCGGTGGCTACTGCGCATGCGCGGGCGCGGGGGCTACGGCGCATGCGCGGGCGCGGGGGCTACTGCGCATGCGCGGGCGCGGTGGCTACTGCGCATGCCCGGGCGCCCTGGATCTACTGCGCATGCCCGGGCGCCATGGGTCTACTGCGCATGCGCGGGCGCGCTGGCCCTACCCCCCCTCCCACTGCTCATGCGCGGGCGCGCTGGGCCCCCCCACCCCACTGCGCATGCTCGGGCGCAGTGGCTAAGGCGCATGCGCGGGGCGCGCTGGGTCTACTGCGCATGCGCGGGCGCGGTCGGTCTACTGCTCATGCGCGGGCGCGCTGGCCCTAGCCCTCCTCCCACTGCTCATGCGCGGGCACGCTGGGCCCCCCCACCCCACTGCGCATGCGCGGGCGCGGTGGCTAATGCGCATGCGCGGGCGGGGTGGCTACGGCGCATCCGCGGGCGCGGTGGCTACTGCGCATGCGCGGGCGCGGGGGCTACGGCGCATGCGCGAGCCCGGGGGCTACTGCGCATGCGCGGGCGCGGGGGCTTCTGCGCATGCGCGGGCTCGCTGGGTCTACTGCGTATGCGCGGGCGCGCTGGCCCTAGCCCTCCTCCCACTGCTCATGCGCGGGCGCGCTGGGCCCCCCCACCCCACTGCGCATGCGCGGGCGCAGTGGCTACGGAGCATGCGCGGGCGGGGTGGCTACCGCGCATGCGCGGGCGCGCTGGCCCTACCCCCCCCCCCCCCCCCCCCACTGCTCATGCGCGGGAACGCTGGGCCCCCCCCACTCCACTGCGCATGCGCGGGCGCGGTGGCTAATGCGCATGCGCGGGCGCGGTGGCCACTGCGCATGCGCGTGCGCGGGGGCTACTGCGCATGCGGGCGCGAGGGCTACGGCGCATGCGCGGGCGGGGTGGCTACGGCGCATCCGCGGGCGCGGTGGCTACTGCGCATGCGCGGGCGCGGGGGCTACGGCGCATGCGCGAGCGCGGGGGCTACTGCGCATGCGCGGGCGCGGGGGCTTCTGCGCATGCGCGGTCTCGCTGGGTCTACTGCGCATGCGCGGGCTCGCTGGCCCTACCCCCCCTCCCACTGCTCATGCGCGGGCGCGCTGGGCCCCCCCACCCCACTGCGCATGCTCGGGCGCAGTGGCTGCGGAGCATGCGCGGGCGCGCTGGCCCTACCCCCCCCCCCCCCCCCCCCCTCCCACTGCTCATGCGCGGGAACGCTGGGCCCCCCCACTCCACTGCGCATGCGCGGGCGCGGTGGCTACTGCGCATGCGCGGGCGCAGTGGCTAATGCGCATGCGCGGGCGCGGTGGCTACGGCGCATCCGCGGGCGCGGTGGCTACTGCGCATGCGCGGGCGCGGGGGCTACGGAGCATGCGCGGGCCCGGGGGCTACGGAGCATGCGCGGGCCCGGGGGCTACGGAGCATGCGCGGGCGCGGGGGTTACGGAGCATGCGCGGGCGCGCTGGGTCTACTGCGCATCCGCGGGCGCGCTGGCCCTACCCCCCGTCCCACTGCTCATGCGCGGGCACGCTGGGCCCCCCCACTCCACTGCGCATGCGCGGGCGCGGTGGCTAATGCGCATGCGCGGGCGCGGTGGCTACGGCGCATGCGCGGGCGCGGTGGCTACTGCGCATGCGCGGGCGGGGTGGCTACGGCGCATCCGCGGGCGCGGTGGCTACTGCGCATGCGCGGGCGCGGGGGCTACGGCGCATGCGCGAGCGCGGGGGCTACTGCGCATGCCCGGGCGCGGTGGCTTCTGCGCATGCGCGGGCTCGCTGGGTCTACTGCGCATGCGCGGGCGCGCTGGCTCTAGCCCTCCTCCCACTGCTCATGCGCGGGCACGCTGGGCCCCCCCGCCCCACTGCGCATGCGCGGGCGCGGTGGCTAATGCGCATGCGCGGGCGCGGGGGCTACTGCGCATGCGCGGGCGCGGTGGCTACTGCGCATGCGCGGGCGGGGTGGCTACGGCGCATCCGCGGGTGCGGTGGCTACTGCGCATGCGCGGGCGCGGTGGCTAATGCGCATGCGCGGGCGCGGTGGCTACGGCGCATCCGCGGGCGCGGTGGCTACGGCGCATGCGCGGGCGCGGGGGCTACTGCGCATGCGCGGGCGCGGGGGCTACTGCGCATGCGCGGGCGCGGGGGCTACTGCGCATGCGCGGGCGCGCCGGCCCCCCCCCACACCACTGCGCATGCGCTGGCGCTCTGGGCCCCTCCCCCCCACTGCGCATGCGCAGGCGCGCCTGCCCGCCCCCCCCCCCCCCCCCCACCACTGCGCATACGCGGGCACGCTGGGCCCCCCCCCCACCCCCCCCACTGCGCATGCGCGGGCGCCCTGGGCCCGTCCCTGTGCTGGCGCTGCTGGGGCACCTGCAGTGCTGGCGGCACCTCTGGGACAAGAGGGACACGGAGGGGCTGGAGCGAGTCCAGGCAAGGGAACGGAGCTGGCAAGGGGCTGGAGAGTTCCTGAGAGAGCTGGGAAAGGGGCACAGCCTGCAGCAAAGGAGGCTCAGGGGGGTCCTTGTGGCTCTGCACAAGTCCCTGACAGGAGGGAGCAGCCGGGGGGGGCTGGCTCTGCTCCCAGGGAACAGGGACAGGAGGAGAGGGAACGGCCTCAGGCTGGGCCAGGGGAGGCTCAGGGTGGATATTGGGGAAATTCCTAAATGGAAAGGGCGCTCAGGCCTTGGCACAGCTGCCCAGGGAGGTTTGGAGTGCCCACCCCTGGGAGTGTTCCAACACCTGTGGCTGTGGCATGGGCGGACGTGGTCAGCGCTGGCCGTGCTGGTGCTGGTTGCACTCAGTGATCTCCGAGGTCTTTTCCAACCTTGATTCCGCTCTCAAGGCAGCCCCACGGAGGAGCAGCACAAAAGGCACCCCCAGGCTGCGAGCGGAGGGTTCAGAACACGCTGCGGCAGCAGGAACGAAGCTCTGCAGGATGAAACTGAAAAGGGGAGAAACGCCGGGCTCTGTGAAAGGGAACAACTGAGAGAGCCACAAACGAGCCACCAAACTTCTCACAGGGGACACCACCAGCAGCACAGGTGTGAAGGGACTTCTTTTTGCCCCAGAAGTGTGAATCCACAGCCCAAGCCACGTGCACACACTGCAGATGTGAAGTGTATTTTTACTGCCAGCAAGCACTTGGCAATAAAAAAACCTCAGCCCCAAAGCTTGATGTCTAAACAGCAACACACAAGTTCTAAGCCAGCTGTCGAGAGAAACAAAACACAGCAAAAACAAAGCAGAAAGGGAGCAAAACCTTGTCACACTGGCTGTGTTTCCGAGCGTGACAGCTTCTGCCATGCTGGGAATGCAGCACCAAACACAAAAATCCTACTGCAACTCCTGGATCCCATAGCAGGAAGGACATGGAGATTCCCCGTGGGAATCAGGGATGCAGGACTCGGCTGTGCTGCCATCACTCCCTCAGGAATAGCCAGGTTTAGCTCATTCTGTCTGCCCAGAGAGGGGGATTTGCCCCTGGATGCCCTGGAATGTTCCAGGCCAGGCTGCACACTGGGGCTGGGAGCAGCCCGGGACAGTGGGAGGTGTCCCTGCCCGTGGCAGCGCTGGCACTGGATGAGCTTGAAGGTCCTTCCAAGCCCAAATGGTTCTGTGAGTCTTAGAGCCCTGAAATTCTCATGACAGAGGTGGAAGTGCAAGAGCTTAAGGTCCCTTCCCAAAAAAACCCCATTGCACGACTCTGCAGCTTCTGGAGCCCTGGGTCCATGGAAATGCAGTTGCAGAGGAGCTCCGAGGAAATGGGTGTTTTGGGGAGAGCAGAGTGGCTGGAAGAGAGGAACAGGAACAGTCTCCTCGAGCAAGCCCTTGTGTCTCAGGGAGCGGGATCGGCTCGCTCCTAACGCACCTGGTGACTCCCAGAGCGGGGGATGGAAATGCAGCCCAGGTCCGAAAGAAACCTCTGCGCATCATGCGCGGGCGCGCTGCCCCGCGGCGCGGGGCCCACGCGCGGGCACGGCGGCGCGGGCGCGGTGGCTACTGCGCATGCGCGGGCGCGGTGGCTACTGCGCATGCGCGGGCGCGGGGGCTTCTCCGCATGCGCGGGCTCGCTGGGTCTACTGCGCATGCGCGGGCGCGCTGGCCCTACCCCCCCCCCCCCCCCTCCCACTGCTCATGCGCGGGAACGCTGGGCCCCCCCCCACTCCACTGCGCATGCGCGGGCGCGGCGGCTAATGCGCATGCGCGGGCGCGGTGGCTACTGCGCATGCGCGGGCGCGGGGGCTACTGCGCATGCGCGGGCGGGGTGGCTACGGCGCATCCGCGGGCGCGGGGGCTACTGCGCATGCGCGGGCGCGGGGGCTACGGCGCATGCGCGAGCGCGGGGGCTACTGCGCATGCGCGGGCGCGGGGGCTTCTGCGCATGCGCGGGCTCGCTGGGTCTACTGCGCATGCGCGGGCGCGCTGGCCCTACCCCCCCTCCCACTGCTCATGCGCGGGCACGCTGGGCCCCCCCACCCCACTGCGCATGCTCGGGCGCGGTGGCTAATGCGCATGCGCGGGCGCGGTGGCTACGGCGCATGCGCGGGCGCGGTGGCTACTGCGCATGCGCGGGCGGGGTGGCTACGGCGCATCCGCGGGCGCGGTGGCTAATGCGCATGCGCGGGCGCGGGGGCTACTGCGCATGCGCGGGCGCGGGGGCTTCTGCGCATGCGCGGGCTCGCTGGGTCTACTGCGCATGCGCGGGCGCGCTGGCCCTAGCCCTCCTCCCACTGCTCATGCGCGGGCACGCTGGGCCCCCCCGCCCTACTGCGCATGCGCGGGCGCGGTGGCTACTGCGCATGCGCGGGCGCGGGGGCTACGGAGCATGCGCGGGCGCGGGGGCTACTGCGCATGCGCGGGCGCGGGGGCTACTGCGCATGCGCGGGCGGGGTGGCTACGGCGCATCCGCGGGCGCGGTGGCTACTGCGCATGCGCGGGCGCGGGGGCTACGGCGCATGCGCGAGCGCGGGGGCTACGGCGCATGCGCGAGCGCGGGGGCTACTGCGCATGCGCGGGCGCGGGGGCTACGGCGCATGCGCGGGCGCGGTGGCTACGGCGCATGCGCGGGCGCGGTGGCTACTGCGCATGCTCGGGCGCGCTGGCTACGGAGCATGCGCGGGCGCGGGGGCTACCGCGCATGCGCGGGCGCGGGGGATACTGCGCATGCGCGGGCGCGCTGGGTCTACTGCGCATCCGCGGGCGCGCTGGCCCTACCCCCCTCCCACTGCTCATGCGCGGGCACGCTGGGCCCCCCCCACACCACTGCGCATCCGCGGGCGCGGTGGCTTCTGCGCATGCGCGGGCGCGGGGGCTACTGCGCATGCGCGGGCGCGGTGGCTACTGCGCATGCGCGGGCGCGGGGGCTACGGAGCATGCGCGGGCCCGGGGGCTACTGCGCATGCGCGGGCGCGGGGGCTACTGCGCATGCGCGGGCGCGCTGGCTACCCCCCTCGCGCATACGCGGGCGCGCCGGCCCCCCCCACACCACTGCGCATGCGCTGGCGCTCTGGGCCCCTCCCCCCCACTGCGCATGCGCAGGCGCGCCTGCCCGCCCCCCCCCCCCACCACTGCGCATACGCGGGCACGCTGGGCCCCCCCCCACCCCCCCCACTGCGCATGCGCGGGCGCCCTGGGCCCGTCCCTGTGCTGGCGCTGCTGGGGCACCTGCAGTGCTGGCAGCACCTCTGGGACAAGAGGGACACGGAGGGGCTGGAGCGAGTCCAGGCAACGGAACGGAGCTGGCAAGGGGCTGGAGAGTTCCTGAGAGAGCTGGGAAAGGGGCACAGCCTGCAGCAAAGGAGGCTCAGGGGGGTCCTTGTGGCTCTGCACAAGTCCCTGACAGGAGGGAGCAGCCGGGGGGGGCTGGCTCTGCTCCCAGGGAACAGGGACAGGAGGAGAGGGAACGGCCTCAGGCTGGGCCAGGGGAGGCTCAGGGTGGATATTGGGGAAATTCCTAAATGGAAAGGGCGCTCAGGCCTTGGCACAGCTGCCCAGGGAGGTTTGGAGTGCCCACCCCTGGGAGTGTTCCAACACCTGTGGCTGTGGCATGGGCGGACGTGGTCAGCGCTGGCCGTGCTGGTGCTGGTTGCACTCAGTGATCTCCGAGGTCTTTTCCAACCTTGATTCCGCTCTCAAGGCAGCCCCACGGAGGAGCAGCACAAAAGGCACCCCCAGGCTGCGAGCGGAGGGTTCAGAACACGCTGCGGCAGCAGGAACGAAGCTCTGCAGGATGAAACTGAAAAGGGGAGAAACGCCGGGCTCTGTGAAAGGGAACAACTGAGAGAGCCACAAAGGAGCCACCAAACTTCTCACAGGGGACACCACCAGCAGCACAGGTGTGAAGGGACTTCTTTTTGCCCCAGAAGTGTGAATCCACAGCCCAAGCCACGTGCACACACTGCAGATGTGAAGTGTATTTTTACTGCCAGCAAGCACTTGGCAATAAAAAAACCTCAGCCCCAAAGCTTGATGTCTAAACAGCAACACACAAGTTCTAAGCCAGCTGTCGAGAGAAACAAAACACAGCAAAAACAAAGCAGAAAGGGAGCAAAACCTTGTCACACTGGCTGTGTTTCCGAGCGTGACAGCTTCTGCCATGCTGGGAATGCAGCACCAAACACAAAAATCCTACTGCAACTCCTGGATCCCATAGCAGGAAGGACATGGAGATTCCCCGTGGGAATCAGGGATGCAGGACTCGGCTGTGCTGCCATCACTCCCTCAGGAATAGCCAGGTTTAGCTCATTCTGTCTGCCCAGAGAGGGGGATTTGCCCCTGGATGCCCTGGAATGTTCCAGGCCAGGCTGCACACTGGGGCTGGGAGCAGCCCGGGACAGTGGGAGGTGTCCCTGCCCGTGGCAGCGCTGGCACTGGATGAGCTTGAAGGTCCTTCCAAGCCCAAATGGTTCTGTGAGTCTTAGAGCCCTGAAATTCTCATGACAGAGGTGGAAGTGCAAGAGCTTAAGGTCCCTTCCCAAAAAAACCCCATTGCACGACTCTGCAGCTTCTGGAGCCCTGGGTCCATGGAAATGCAGTTGCAGAGGAGCTCCGAGGAAATGGGTGTTTTGGGGAGAGCAGAGTGGCTGGAAGAGAGGAACAGGAACAGTCTCCTCGAGCAAGCCCTTGTGTCTCAGGGAGCGGGATCGGCTCGCTCCTAACGCACCTGGTGACTCCCAGAGCGGGGGATGGAAATGCAGCCCAGGTCCGAAAGAAACCTCTGCGCATCATGCGCGGGCGCGCTGCCCCGCGGCGCGGGGCCCACGCGCGGGCACGGCCGCGCGGGCGCGGTGGCTACTGCGCATGCGCGGGCGCGGTGGCTACTGCGCATGCGCGGGCGCGGGGGCTACGGCGCATGCGCGGGCGCGGGGGCTACTGCGCATGCGCGGGCGCGGTGGCTACTGCGCATGCCCGGGCGCCCTGGATCTACTGCGCATGCCCGGGCGCCATGGGTCTACTGCGCATGCGCGGGCGCGCTGGCCCTACCCCCCCTCCCACTGCTCATGCGCGGGCGCGCTGGGCCCCCCCACCCCACTGCGCATGCTCGGGCGCAGTGGCTAAGGCGCATGCGCGGGGCGCGCTGGGTCTACTGCGCATGCGCGGGCGCGGTCGGTCTACTGCTCATGCCCGGGCGCGCTGGCCCTAGCCCTCCTCCCACTGCTCATGCGCGGGCACGCTGGGCCCCCCCACCCCACTGCGCATGCGCGGGCGCGGTGGCTAATGCGCATGCGCGGGCGGGGTGGCTACGGCGCATCCGCGGGCGCGGTGGCTACTGCGCATGCGCGGGCGCGGGGGCTACGGCGCATGCGCGAGCCCGGGGGCTACTGCGCATGCGCGGGCGCGGGGGCTTCTGCGCATGCGCGGGCTCGCTGGGTCTACTGCGTATGCGCGGGCGCGCTGGCCCTAGCCCTCCTCCCACTGCTCATGCGCGGGCGCGCTGGGCCCCCCCACCCCACTGCGCATGCGCGGGCGCAGTGGCTACGGAGCATGCGCGGGCGGGGTGGCTACCGCGCATGCGCGGGCGCGCTGGCCCTACCCCCCCCCCCCCCCCCCCCCCACTGCTCATGCGCGGGAACGCTGGGCCCCCCCCACTCCACTGCGCATGCGCGGGCGCGGTGGCTAATGCGCATGCGCGGGCGCGGTGGCCACTGCGCATGCGCGTGCGCGGGGGCTACTGCGCATGCGGGCGCGAGGGCTACGGCGCATGCGCGGGCGCGGTGGCTACGGCGCATCCGCGGGCGCGGTGGCTACTGCGCATGCGCGGGCGCGGGGGCTACGGCGCATGCGCGAGCGCGGGGGCTACTGCGCATGCGCGGGCGCGGGGGCTTCTGCGCATGCGCGGTCTCGCTGGGTCTACTGCGCATGCGCGGGCGCGGGGGATACTGCGCATGCCCGGGCGCCCTGGGTCTACTGCGCATGCGCGGGCGCGCTGGCCCTACCCCCCCTCCCACTGCTCATGCGCGTGCGCGCTGGGCCCCCCCCACCCCACTGCGCATGCTCGGGCGCAGTGGCTACGGCGCATGCGCGGGCGCGCTGGGTCTACTGCGCATGCGCGGGCGCAGTGGCTACTGCGCATGCGCGGGCGCGGTGGCTACTGCGCATGCGCGGGCGCGGGGGCTACTGCGCATGCGCGGGCGCGCTGGCTACCCCCCTCGCGCATACGCGGGCGCGCCGGCCCCCCCCACACCACTGCGCATGCGCTGGCGCTCTGGGCCCCTCCCCCCCCACTGCGCATGCGCAGGCGCGCCTGCCCGCCCCCCCCCCCCACCACTGCGCATACGCGGGCACGCTGGGCCCCCCCCACACCCCCCCCACTGCGCATGCGCGGGCGCCCTGGGCCCGTCCCTGTGCTGGCGCTGCTGGGGCACCTGCAGTGCTGGCAGCACCTCTGGGACAAGAGGGACACGGAGGGGCTGGAGCGAGTCCAGGCAAGGGAACGGAGCTGGCAAGGGGCTGGAGAGTTCCTGAGAGAGCTGGGAAAGGGGCACAGCCTGCAGCAAAGGAGGCTCAGGGGGGTCCTTGTGGCTCTGCACAAGTCCCTGACAGGAGGGAGCAGCCGGGGGGGGCTGGCTCTGCTCCCAGGGAACAGGGACAGGAGGAGAGGGAACGGCCTCAGGCTGGGCCAGGGGAGGCTCAGGGTGGATATTGGGGAAATTCCTAAATGGAAAGGGCGCTCAGGCCTTGGCACAGCTGCCCAGGGAGGTTTGGAGTGCCCACCCCTGGGAGTGTTCCAACACCTGTGGCTGTGGCATGGGCGGACGTGGTCAGCGCTGGCCGTGCTGGTGCTGGTTGCACTCAGTGATCTCCGAGGTCTTTTCCAACCTTGATTCCGCTCTCAAGGCAGCCCCACGGAGGAGCAGCACAAAAGGCACCCCCAGGCTGCGAGCGGAGGGTTCAGAACACGCTGCGGCAGCAGGAACGAAGCTCTGCAGGATGAAACTGAAAAGGGGAGAAACGCCGGGCTCTGTGAAAGGGAACAACTGAGAGAGCCACAAAGGAGCCACCAAACTTCTCACAGGGGACACCACCAGCAGCACAGGTGTGAAGGGACTTCTTTTTGCCCCAGAAGTGTGAATCCACAGCCCAAGCCACGTGCACACACTGCAGATGTGAAGTGTATTTTTACTGCCAGCAAGCACTTGGCAATAAAAAAACCTCAGCCCCAAAGCTTGATGTCTAAACAGCAACACACAAGTTCTAAGCCAGCTGTCGAGAGAAACAAAACACAGCAAAAACAAAGCAGAAAGGGAGCAAAACCTTGTCACACTGGCTGTGTTTCCGAGCGTGACAGCTTCTGCCATGCTGGGAATGCAGCACCAAACACAAAAATCCTACTGCAACTCCTGGATCCCATAGCAGGAAGGACATGGAGATTCCCCGTGGGAATCAGGGATGCAGGACTCGGCTGTGCTGCCATCACTCCCTCAGGAATAGCCAGGTTTAGCTCATTCTGTCTGCCCAGAGAGGGGGATTTGCCCCTGGATGCCCTGGAATGTTCCAGGCCAGGCTGCACACTGGGGCTGGGAGCAGCCCGGGACAGTGGGAGGTGTCCCTGCCCGTGGCAGCGCTGGCACTGGATGAGCTTGAAGGTCCTTCCAAGCCCAAATGGTTCTGTGAGTCTTAGAGCCCTGAAATTCTCATGACAGAGGTGGAAGTGCAAGAGCTTAAGGTCCCTTCCCAAAAAAACCCCATTGCACGACTCTGCAGCTTCTGGAGCCCTGGGTCCATGGAAATGCAGTTGCAGAGGAGCTCCGAGGAAATGGGTGTTTTGGGGAGAGCAGAGTGGCTGGAAGAGAGGAACAGGAACAGTCTCCTCGAGCAAGCCCTTGTGTCTCAGGGAGCGGGATCGGCTCGCTCCTAACGCACCTGGTGACTCCCAGAGCGGGGGATGGAAATGCAGCCCAGGTCCGAAAGAAACCTCTGCGCATCATGCGCGGGCGCGCTGCCCCGCGGCGCGGGGCCCACGCGCGGGCACGGCGGCGCGGGCGCGGTGGCTACTGCGCATGCGCGGGCGCGGTGGCTACTGCGCATGCGCGGGCGCGGT
Source organism: Coloeus monedula (assembly GCF_965178545.1). Taxonomy (NCBI): domain Eukaryota; kingdom Metazoa; phylum Chordata; class Aves; order Passeriformes; family Corvidae; genus Coloeus; species Coloeus monedula. The sequence continues at coordinate 176,455 of NW_028120800.1, read as the reverse complement.
GGCTACTGCGCATGCGCGGGCGCGGTGGCTACTGCGCATGCGCGGGCGCGGGGGCTACGGAGCATGCGCGGGCGCGGTGGCTACTGCGCATGCGCGGGCGCGGGGGCTACGGCGCATGCGCGGGCGCGGTGGCTACTGCTCATGCGCGGGCGCGGGGGCTACGGCGCATGCGCGAACGCGGGGGCTTCTGCGCATGCGCGGGCTCGCTGGGTCTACTGCGCATGCGCGGGCGCGCTGGCCCTACCCCCCCTCCCACTGCTCATGCGCGGGCGCGCTGCCCCCCCCCACCCCACTGCGCATGCTCGGGCGCAGTGGCTACGGCGCATGCGCGGGCGCGGTGGCTACCGCGCATGCGCGGGCGCGCTGGCCCTACCCCCCCCCCCCCCCCCCCCTCCCACTGCTCATGCGCGGGAACGCTGGGCCCCCCCACTCCACTGCGCATGCGCGGGCGCGGTGGCTAATGCGCATGCCCGGGCGCGGTGGCTACTGCGCATGCGCGGGCGCGGTGGCTAATGCGCATGTGCGGGCGCGGTGGCTACGGCGCATCCGCGGGCGCGGTGGCTACTGCGCATGCGCGGGCGCGGGGGCTACTGCGCATGCGCGGGCGCGGGGGCTACGGAGCATGCGCGGGCGCGGGGGCTACGGAGCATGCGCGGGCGCGCTGGCCCTACCCCCCCTCCCACTGCTCATGCGCGGGCACGCTGGGCCCCCCCACCCCACTGCGCATGCGCGGGCGCGGTGGCTAATGCGCATGCGCGGGCGCTGTGGCTACGGCGCATCCGCGGGCGCGGTTGCTACTGCGCATGCGCGGGCGCGGGGGCTACGGCGCATGTGCGAGCGCGGGGGCTACTGCGCATGCGCGGCCGCGGGGGCTTCTGCGCATGCGCGGGCTCGCTGGGTCTACTGCGCATGCGCGGGCGCGCTGGCCCTACCCCCCCTCCCACTGCTCATGCGCGGGCGCGCTGGGCCCCCCCACCCTACTGCGCATGCTCGGGCGCAGTGGCTACGGCGCATGCGCGGGCGCGGTGGCTACCGCGCATGCGCGGGCGCGCTGGCCCTACCCCCCCCCCCCCACTGCTCATGCGCGGGAACGCTGGGCCCCCCCACTCCACTGCGCATGCGCGGGCGCGGGGGCTACGGAGCATGCGCGGGCCCGGGGGCTACTGCGCATGCGCGGGCGCGGGGGCTACGTAACATGCGCGGGCGCGCTGGGTCTACCGCGCATGCGCGGGCGCGCTGGCCCTACCCCCCCTCCCACTGCTCATGCGCGGGCACGCTGGGCCCCCCACCCCACTGCGCATGCGCCGGCGCGGGGGTTACTGCGCATGCGCGGGCGCGGGGGCTACGGCGCATCCGCGGGCGCGGTGGCTACTGCGCATGCGCGGGCGCGGTGGATAATGCGCATGCGCGGGCGCGGTGGCTACTGCGCATGCGCGGGCGGGGTGGCTACGGCGCATCCGCGGGCGCGGTGGCTACTGCGCATGCGCGGGAGCGGGGGCTACGGCGCATGCGCGAGCGCGGGGGCTACTGCGCATGCGCGGGCGCGGGGGCTTCTGCGCATCCGCGGGAACGCTGGGTCTACTGCGCATGCGCGGGCGCGCTGGCCCTAGCCCTCCTCCCACTGCTCATGCGCGGGCACGCTGGGCCCCTCCCGCCCCACTGCGCATGCTCGGGCGCGGTGGCTACGGCGTATGCGCGGGCGCGGTGGCTACGGAGCATGCGCGGGCGCGGGGGCTACTGCGCATGCGCGGGCGCGGTGGCTACTGCGCATGCGCGGGCGCGGTGGCTACTGCGCATGCGCGGGCGCGGGGGCTACGGAGCATGCGCGGGCGCGGTGGCTACTGCGCATGCGCGGGCGCGGGGGCTACGGCGCATGCGCGGGCGCGGTGGCTACTGCTCATGCGCGGGCGCGGGGGCTACGGCGCATGCGCGAACGCGGGGGCTTCTGCGCATGCGCGGGCTCGCTGGGTCTACTGCGCATGCGCGGGCGCGCTGGCCCTACCCCCCCTCCCACTGCTCATGCGCGGGCGCGCTGCCCCCCCCCACCCCACTGCGCATGCTCGGGCGCAGTGGCTACGGCGCATGCGCGGGCGCGGTGGCTACCGCGCATGCGCGGGCGCGCTGGCCCTACCCCCCCCCCCCCCCTCCCACTGCTCATGCGCGGGAACGCTGGGCCCCCCCACTCCACTGCGCATGCGCGGGCGCGGTGGCTAATGCGCATGCCCGGGCGCGGTGGCTACTGCGCATGCGCGGGCGCGGTGGCTAATGCGCATGTGCGGGCGCGGTGGCTACGGCGCATCCGCGGGCGCGGTGGCTACTGCGCATGCGCGGGCGCGGGGGCTACTGCGCATGCGCGGGCGCGGGGGCTACTGCGCATGCGCGGGCGCGGGGGCTACGGAGCATGCGCGGGCGCGGGGGCTACGGAGCATGCGCGGGCGCGCTGGCCCTACCCCCCCTCCCACTGCTCATGCGCGGGCACGCTGGGCCCCCCCACCCCACTGCGCATGCGCGGGCGCGGTGGCTAATGCGCATGCGCGGGCGCTGTGGCTACGGCGCATCCGCGGGCGCGGTTGCTACTGCGCATGCGCGGGCGCGGTGGCTACTGCTCATGCGCGGGCGCGGGGGCTACGGCGCATGCGCGAACGCGGGGGCTTCTGCGCATGCGCGGGCTCGCTGGGTCTACTGCGCATGCGCGGGCGCGCTGGCCCTACCCCCCCTCCCACTGCTCATGCGCGGGCGCGCTGCCCCCCCCCACCCCACTGCGCATGCTCGGGCGCAGTGGCTACGGCGCATGCGCGGGCGCGGTGGCTACCGCGCATGCGCGGGCGCGCTGGCCCTACCCCCCCCCCCCCCCCCCTCCCACTGCTCATGCGCGGGAACGCTGGGCCCCCCCACTCCACTGCGCATGCGCGGGCGCGGTGGCTAATGCGCATGCCCGGGCGCGGTGGCTACTGCGCATGCGCGGGCGCGGTGGCTAATGCGCATGTGCGGGCGCGGTGGCTACGGCGCATCCGCGGGCGCGGTGGCTACTGCGCATGCGCGGGCGCGGGGGCTACTGCGCATGCGCGGGCGCGGGGGCTACGGAGCATGCGCGGGCGCGGGGGCTACGGAGCATGCGCGGGCGCGCTGGCCCTACCCCCCCTCCCACTGCTCATGCGCGGGCACGCTGGGCCCCCCCACCCCACTGCGCATGCGCGGGCGCGGTGGCTAATGCGCATGCGCGGGCGCTGTGGCTACGGCGCATCCGCGGGCGCGGTTGCTACTGCGCATGCGCGGGCGCGGGGGCTACGGCGCATGTGCGAGCGCGGGGGCTACTGCGCATGCGCGGCCGCGGGGGCTTCTGCGCATGCGCGGGCTCGCTGGGTCTACTGCGCATGCGCGGGCGCGCTGGCCCTACCCCCCCTCCCACTGCTCATGCGCGGGCGCGCTGGGCCCCCCCACCCTACTGCGCATGCTCGGGCGCAGTGGCTACGGCGCATGCGCGGGCGCGGTGGCTACCGCGCATGCGCGGGCGCGCTGGCCCTACCCCCCCCCCCCCCACTGCTCATGCGCGGGAACGCTGGGCCCCCCCACTCCACTGCGCATGCGCGGGCGCGGGGGCTACGGAGCATGCGCGGGCCCGGGGGCTACTGCGCATGCGCGGGCGCGGGGGCTACGTAACATGCGCGGGCGCGCTGGGTCTACCGCGCATGCGCGGGCGCGCTGGCCCTACCCCCCCTCCCACTGCTCATGCGCGGGCACGCTGGGCCCCCCACCCCACTGCGCATGCGCCGGCGCGGGGGTTACTGCGCATGCGCGGGCGCGGGGGCTACGGCGCATCCGCGGGCGCGGTGGCTACTGCGCATGCGCGGGCGCGGTGGATAATGCGCATGCGCGGGCGCGGTGGCTACTGCGCATGCGCGGGCGGGGTGGCTACGGCGCATCCGCGGGCGCGGTGGCTACTGCGCATGCGCGGGAGCGGGGGCTACGGCGCATGCGCGAGCGCGGGGGCTACTGCGCATGCGCGGGCGCGGGGGCTTCTGCGCATCCGCGGGAACGCTGGGTCTACTGCGCATGCGCGGGCGCGCTGGCCCTAGCCCTCCTCCCACTGCTCATGCGCGGGCACGCTGGGCCCCTCCCGCCCCACTGCGCATGCTCGGGCGCGGTGGCTACGGCGTATGCGCGGGCGCGGTGGCTACGGAGCATGCGCGGGCGCGGGGGCTACTGCGCATGCGCGGGCGCGGTGGCTACTGCGCATGCGCGGGCGCGGTGGCTACTGCGCATGCGCGGGCGCGGGGGCTACGGAGCATGCGCGGGCGCGGTGGCTACTGCGCATGCGCGGGCGCGGGGGCTACGGCGCATGCGCGGGCGCGGTGGCTACTGCTCATGCGCGGGCGCGGGGGCTACGGCGCATGCGCGAACGCGGGGGCTTCTGCGCATGCGCGGGCTCGCTGGGTCTACTGCGCATGCGCGGGCGCGCTGGCCCTACCCCCCCCTCCCACTGCTCATGCGCGGGCGCGCTGCCCCCCCCCACCCCACTGCGCATGCTCGGGCGCAGTGGCTACGGCGCATGCGCGGGCGCGGTGGCTACCGCGCATGCGCGGGCGCGCTGGCCCTACCCCCCCCCCCCCCCTCCCACTGCTCATGCGCGGGAACGCTGGGCCCCCCCACTCCACTGCGCATGCGCGGGCGCGGTGGCTAATGCGCATGCCCGGGCGCGGTGGCTACTGCGCATGCGCGGGCGCGGTGGCTAATGCGCATGTGCGGGCGCGGTGGCTACGGCGCATCCGCGGGCGCGGTGGCTACTGCGCATGCGCGGGCGCGGGGGCTACTGCGCATGCGCGGGCGCGGGGGCTACTGCGCATGCGCGGGCGCGGGGGCTACGGAGCATGCGCGGGCGCGGGGGCTACGGAGCATGCGCGGGCGCGCTGGCCCTACCCCCCCTCCCACTGCTCATGCGCGGGCACGCTGGGCCCCCCCACCCCACTGCGCATGCGCGGGCGCGGTGGCTAATGCGCATGCGCGGGCGCTGTGGCTACGGCGCATCCGCGGGCGCGGTTGCTACTGCGCATGCGCGGGCGCGGGGGCTACGGCGCATGTGCGAGCGCGGGGGCTACTGCGCATGCGCGGCCGCGGGGGCTTCTGCGCATGCGCGGGCTCGCTGGGTCTACTGCGCATGCGCGGGCGCGCTGGCCCTACCCCCCCTCCCACTGCTCATGCGCGGGCGCGCTGGGCCCCCCCACCCTACTGCGCATGCTCGGGCGCAGTGGCTACGGCGCATGCGCGGGCGCGGTGGCTACCGCGCATGCGCGGGCGCGGGGGCCCTACCCCCCCCCCCCACTGCTCATGCGCGGGAACGCTGGGCCCCCCCACTCCACTGCGCATGCGCGGGCGCGGGGGCTACGGCGCATCCGCGGGCGCGGTGGCTACTGCGCATGCGCGGGCGCGGTGGCTAATGCGCATGCGCGGGCGCGGTGGCTACGGCGCATGCGCGGGCGGGGTGGCTACGGCGCATCCGCGGGCGCGGTGGCTACTGCGCATGCGCGGGAGCGGGGGCTACGGAGCATGCGCGAGCGCGGGGGCTACTGCGCATGCGCGGGCGCGGGGGCTTCTGCGCATCCGCGGGAACGCTGGGTCAACTGCGCATGCGCGGGCGCGCTGGCCCTAGCCCTCCTCCCACTGCTCATGCGCGGGCACGCTGGGCCCCTCCCGCCCCACTGCGCATGCGCGGGCGCGGTGGCTACGGCGTATGCGCGGGCGCGGTGGCTACGGAGCATGCGCGGGCGCGGGGGCTACCGCGCATGCGCGGGCGCGGTGGCTACCGCGCATGCGCGGGCGCGCTGGGTCTACTGCGCATCCGCGGGCGCGCTGGCCCTACCCCCCCTCCCACTGCTCATGCGCGGGCACGCTGGGCCCCCCCCCACCCCACTGCGCATGCGCGGGCGCGGTGGCTACGGCGCATGCGCTGGCGCAGTGGCTACTGCGCATGCGCGGGCGCGGGGGCTACTGCGCATGCGCGGGCGCGGTGGCTAATGCGCATACGCGGGCGCGGTGGCTACTGCGCATGCGCGGGCGCGGTGGCTAATGCGCATGCGCGGGCGCGGTGGCTACGGCGCATGCGCGGGCGCGGTGGCTACTGCGCATGCGCGGGCGCGGGGGCTACTGCGCATGCGCGGGCGCGGTGGCTACTGCGCATGCGCGGGCGCGGTGGCTACGGAGCATGCGCGGGCGCGGGGGCTACCGCGCATGCGCGGGCGCGGTGGCTACCGCGCATGCGCGGGCGCGCTGGCCCTACCCCCCTCGCGCATACGCGGGCGCGCCGGCCCCCCCCACACCACTGCGCATGCGCTGGCGCTCTGGGCCCCTCCCCCCCACTGCGCATGCGCAGGCGCGCCTGCCCGCCCCCCCCCCCCCCACCACTGCGCATACGCGGGCACGCTGGGCCCCCCCCACACCCCCCCCACTGCGCATGCGCGGGCGCCCTGGGCCCGTCCCTGTGCTGGCGCTGCTGGGGCACCTGCAGTGCTGGCAGCACCTCTGGGACAAGAGGGACACGGAGGGGCTGGAGCGAGTCCAGGCAAGGGAATGGAGCTGGCAAGGGGCTGGAGAGTTCCTGAGAGAGCTGGGAAAGGGGCACAGCCTGCAGCAAAGGAGGCTCAGGGGGGACCTTGTGGCTCTGCACAAGTCCCTGACAGGAGGGAGCAGCCGGGGGGGTCGGGCTCTGCTCCCAGGGAACAGGGACAGGAGGAGAGGGAACGGCCTCAGGCTGGGCCAGGGGAGGCTCAGGGTGGATATTGGGGAAATTCCTAAATGGAAACGGCGCTCAGGCCTTGGCACAGCTGCCCAGGGAGGTTTGGAGTGCCCACCCCTGGGAGTGCTCCAACACCTGTGGCTGTGGCATGGGCGGACGTGGTCAGCGCTGGCCGTGCTGGTGCTGGTTGCACTCAGTGATCTCCGAGGTCTTTTCCAACCTTGATTCCGCTCTCAAGGCAGCCCCACGGAGGAGCAGCACAAAAGGCACCCCCAGGCTGCGAGCGGAGGGTTCAGAACACGCTGCGGCAGCAGGAACGAAGCTCTGCAGGATGAAACTGAAAAGGGGAGAAACGCCGGGCTCTGTGAAAGGGAACAACTGAGAGAGCCACAAAGGAGCCACCAAACTTCTCACAGGGGACACCACCAGCAGCACAGGTGTGAAGGGACTTCTTTTTGCCCCAGAAGTGTGAATCCACAGCCCAAGCCACGTGCACACACTGCAGATGTGAAGTGTATTTTTACTGCCAGCAAGCACTTGGCAATAAAAAAACCTCAGCCCCAAAGCTTGATGTCTAAACAGCAACACACAAGTTCTAAGCCAGCTGTCGAGAGAAACAAAACACAGCAAAAACAAAGCAGAAAGGGAGCAAAACCTTGTCACACTGGCTGTGTTTCCGAGCGTGACAGCTTCTGCCATGCTGGGAATGCAGCACCAAACACAAAAATCCTACTGCAACTCCTGGATCCCATAGCAGGAAGGACATGGAGATTCCCCGTGGGAATCAGGGATGCAGGACTCGGCTGTGCTGCCATCACTCCCTCAGGAATAGCCAGGTTTAGCTCATTCTGTCTGCCCAGAGAGGGGGATTTGCCCCTGGATGCCCTGGAATGTTCCAGGCCAGGCTGCACACTGGGGCTGGGAGCAGCCCGGGACAGTGGGAGGTGTCCCTGCCCGTGGCAGCGCTGGCACTGGATGAGCTTGAAGGTCCTTCCAAGCCCAAATGGTTCTGTGAGTCTTAGAGCCCTGAAATTCTCATGACAGAGGTGGAAGTGCAAGAGCTTAAGGTCCCTTCCCAAAAAAACCCCATTGCACGACTCTGCAGCTTCTGGAGCCCTGGGTCCATGGAAATGCAGTTGCAGAGGAGCTCCGAGGAAATGGGTGTTTTGGGGAGAGCAGAGTGGCTGGAAGAGAGGAACAGGAACAGTCTCCTCGAGCAAGCCCTTGTGTCTCAGGGAGCGGGATCGGCTCGCTCCTAACGCACCTGGTGACTCCCAGAGCGGGGGATGGAAATGCAGCCCAGGTCCGAAAGAAACCTCTGCGCATCATGCGCGGGCGCGCTGCCCCGCGGCGCGGGGCCCACGCGCGGGCACGGCGGCGCGGGCGCGGTGGCTACTGCGCATGCGCGGGCGCGGTGGCTACTGCGCATGCGCGGGCGCGGGGGCTTCTCCGCATGCGCGGGCTCGCTGGGTCTACTGCGCATGCGCGGGCGCGCTGGCCCTACCCCCCCCCCCCCCCCTCCCACTGCTCATGCGCGGGAACGCTGGGCCCCCCCCACTCCACTGCGCATGCGCGGGCGCGGCGGCTAATGCGCATGCGCGGGCGCGGGGGCTACTGCGCATGCGCGGGCGCGGGGGCTACGGCGCATGCGCGGGCGCGGGGGCTACTGCGCATGCGCGGGCGGGGTGGCTACGGCGCATCCGCGGGCGCGGTGGCTACTGCGCATGCGCGGGCGCGGGGGCTACGGCGCATGCGCGAGCGCGGGGGCTACTGCGCATGCGCGGGCGCGGGGGCTTCTGCGCATGCGCGGGCTCGCTGGGTCTACTGCGCATGCGCGGGCGCGCTGGCCCTACCTCCACTCCCACTGCTCAGGCGCGGGCGCGCTGGGCCCCCCCACCCCACTGCGCATGCTCGGGCGCAGTGGCTGCGGAGCATGCGCGGGCGCGGTGGCTACCGCGCATGCGAGGGCGCGCTGGCCCTACCCCCCCCCCCCCCCCCACTGCTCATGCGCGGGAACGCTGGGCCCCCCCACTCCACTGCGCATGCGCGGGCCCGGGGGCTACGGAGCATGCGCGGGCCCGGGGGCTACGGAGCATGCGCGGGCGCGGTGGCTACTGAGCATGCGCGGGCGCGCTGGGTCTACTGCGCATGCGCGGGCGCGCTGGCCCTACCCCCCCTCCCACTGCGCATGCGCGGGCGCGCTGGCCCTACCCCCCCCTCCCACTGCGCATGCGCGGGCGCGCTGGCCGGGCCCCCACCCCACTGCGCATGCGCGGGAGATCTGGACGACCCCCCCACCCCCACTGCGCATGCGCGGGCGCCCTGGCCGGGCCCCCACCCCACTGCGCATGCGCGGGCGCGCTGGCCCTACCCCCCCCTCCCACTGCGCATGCGCGGGCGCGCTGGCCGGGCCCCCACCCCACTGCGCATGCGCGGGAGAGCTGGCCGGCCCCCCCCCACCCCACTGCGCATGCGCGGTGCGCCTGCCGGCCCCCCCAACCCCACTGCGCATGCGCGGGCGCGCTGGCCAGCCCCCTACCCACTGCGCATGCGCGGGCGCTCTGGGCCCCCCCCACCCCCCACTGCGCATGCGCGGGCGCGCCTGCCGTCCCCCCCACCCACTGCGCATGCGCGGTGCGCCGGCCGCCCCATCCCCCCCCCCCCCCCACTGCGCATGCGCCGGCAGGCTGGGGCCCCCCCCACCCCCCACTGCGCATGCGCGGGCGCGCTGGGCCCGTCCCTGTGCTGGCACTGCTGGGGCACCTGCAGTGCTGGCAGCACCTCTGGGACAAGAGGGACACGGAGGGGCTGCAGCGAGTCCAGGCAAGGGAACGGAGCTGGCAAGGGGCTGGAGAGTTCCTGAGACAGCTGGGAAAGGGGCACAGCCTGCAGCAAAGGAGGCTCAGGCGGGACCTTGTGGCTCTGCACAAGCCCCTGACAGGAGGGGGCAGCCGGGGGGGTCGGGCTCTGCTCCCAGGGAACAGGGACAGGAGGAGAGGGAACGGCCTCAGGCTGGGCCAGGGGAGGCTCAGGGTGGATATTGGGGAAATTCCTCCATGGAAAGGGCGCTCAGGCCTTGGCACAGCTGCCCAGGGAGGTTTGGAGTGCCCACCCCTGGGAGTGCTCCAACACCTGTGGCTGTGGCATGGACGGACGTGGTCAGCGGTGGCCGCGCTGGTGCTGGTTGCACTCAGTGATCTCCGAGGTCTTTTCCAACCTTGATTCCGCTCTCAAGGCAGCCCCACGGAGGAGCAGCACAAAAGGCACCCCCAGGCTGGGCCCCCCCCTCCCACTGCGCATGCGCGGGCGCCCTGGCCGGGCCCCCACCCCACTGCGCATGCGCGGGCGCGCTGTCCCTACCCCCCCTCCTACTGCGCATGCCCGGGCGCGCTGGCCGGGCACCCACCCCACTGCGCATGCGCGGGAGAGCTGGCCGGCCACCCCACCCGCACTGCGCATGCGCGGTGCGCCTGCCGGCCCCCCCCTCCCCACTGCGCATGCGCGGGCGCGCTGGACACCCCCCCACCCCCACTGCGCATGCGCGGGCGCGCTGGCCGGGCCCCCACCCCACTGCGCATGCGCGGGCCCGCTGGCCCTACCCCCCACCCTCTCCCACTGCGCATGCGCGGGAGAGCTGGCCGGCCCCCCCACTCCCCACTGCGCATGCGCGGTGCGCCTGCCGGCCCCCCCCCCTCCCCACTGCGCATGCGCGGGCGTGCCTGCCAGCCCCCTATCACTGCGCATGCGCGGGCGCTCTGGGCCCCCCCCACCCCCCACTGCGCATGCGCGGGCGCGCTTGCCCTACCCCCCCTCCCACTGCGCATGCGCGGGCTGGCTGGCCGGGCCCCCACCCCACTGCGCATGCGCGGGAGATCTGGACGACCCCCCACCACCCCCACTGCGCATGCGCGGGCGCCCGGGCCGGGCCCCCACCCCACTGTGCATGCGCGGGCCCGCTGGCCCTACCCCCACCCTCTCCCACTGCGCATGCGCCGGCAGGCTGGGGGCCCCCCCCAACCCCCACTGCGCATGCGCGGGCGCTCTGGGCCCCCCCCACCCCCCACTGCGCATGCGCGGGCGCGCCTGTCGTCTCCCCCACCCACTGCGCATGCGCGGTGCGCCGGCCGCCCCATTCCCCCCCCCCCCCACCCACTGCGCATGCGCCGGCAGGCTGGGGCCCCCCCCACCCCCCACTGCGCATGCGCGGGCGCGCTGGGCCCGTCCCTGTGCTGGCACTGCTGGGGCACCTGCAGTGCTGGCAGCACCTCTGGGACAAGAGGGACACGGAGGGGCTGCAGCGAGTCCAGGCAAGGGAACGGAGCTGGCAAGGGGCTGGAGAGTTCCTGAGAGAGCTGGGAAAGGGGCACAGCCTGCAGCAAAGGAGGCTCAGGCGGGACCTTGTGGCTCTGCACAAGCCCCTGACAGGAGGGGGCAGCCGGGGGGGTCGGGCTCTGCTCCCAGGGAACAGGGACAGGAGGAGAGGGAACGGCCTCAGGCTGGGCCAGGGGAGGCTCAGGGTGGAGACTGGGGAAATTCCTCCATGGAAAGGGCGCTCAGGCCTTGGCACAGCTGCCCAGGGAGGTTTGGAGTGCCCACCCCTCGGAGTGCTCCAACACCTGTGGCTGTGGCATGGACGGACGTGGTCAGCGGTGGCCGCGCTGGTGCTGGTTGCACTCAGTGATCTCCGAGGTCTTTTCCAACCTTGATTCCGCTCTCAAGGCAGCCCCACGGAGGACTAGCACAAAAGGCACCCCCAGGCTGGGCCACCCCCCACTGCGCATGCGCGGGCGCCCTGGCCGGGCCCCCACCCCACTGCGCATGCGCGGGCGCGCTGGCCCTATCCCCCTCCCACTGCGCATGCGCGGTGCGCCTGCCGGCCCCCCCCTCCCCACTGCGCATGCGCGGGCGCGCTGGCCAGCCCCCTACCCACTGCGCATGCGCGGGCGCTCTGGGCCCCCCCCCACCACCCACTGCGCATGCGCGGGGGCGCCTGCCGTCCCCCCCACCCACTGCGCATGCGCGGTGCGCCGGCCGCCCCCCCCAACCCCCCCACCCACTGCGCATGCGCCGGCAGGCTGGGGCCCCCCCCACCCCCCACTTCGCATGCCCGGGCGCGCTGGCCCTACCCCCCCCCCGCCCCCCACTGCGCATGCGCGGGCGCGCTGGCCGGGCCCCCACCCCACGGCGCCTGCGCGGGCCCGCTGGCCCTACCCCCACCCTCTCTCACTGCGCATGCGCGGTGCGCCGGCCGCCCCATCCCCCCCCCCCACCCACTGCGCATGCGCCGGCACACTGGGGCCCCCCCCACACCCCACTGCGCATGCGCGGGCGCGCTGGGCCCGTCCCTGTGCTGGCACTGCTGGGGCACCTGCAGTGCTGGCAGCACCTCTGGGACAAGAGGGAAACGGAGGGGCTGGAGCGAGTCCAGGCAAGGGAACGGAGCTGGCAAGGGGCTGGAGAGTTCCTGAGAGAGCTGGGAAAGGGGCACAGCCTGCAGCAAAGGAGGCTCAGGCGGGACCTTGTGGCTCTGCACAAGCCCCTGACAGGAGGGGGCAGCCGGGGGGGTCGGGCCCTGCTCCCAGGGAACAGGGACAGGAGGAGAGGGAACGGCCTCAGGCTGGGCCAGGGGAGGCTCAGGGTGGATATTGGGGAAATTCCTCCATGGAAAGGGCGCTCAGGCCTTGGCACAGCTGCCCAGGGAAGTTTGGAGTGCCCACCCCTGGGAGAGCTCCAACACCTGTGGCTGTGGCATGGACGGACGTGGTCAGCGGTGGCCGCGCTGGTGCTGGTTGCACTCAGTGATCTCCGAGGTCTTTTCCAACCTTGATTCCGCTCTCAAGGCAGCCCCACGGAGGAGCAGCACAAAAGGCACCCCCAGGCTGGGCCCCCCCATCCCACTGCGCATGCGCGGGCGCGCTGGCCCTACCCCCCTCCCACTGCGCATGCGCGGGAGAGCTGGCCGGGCCCCCACCCCACTGCGCATGCGCGGGAGAGCTGGCCGGCCCCCCCCACCCCCACTGCGCATGCGCGGTGCGCCTGCCGGCCCCACCCTCCCCACTGCGCATGCGCGGTGCGCCTGCCGGCCCCCCCCTCCCCACTGCGCATGCGCGGGCGCGCTGGACACCCCCCCCCTCCCCACTGCGCATGCGCGGGCGCGCTGGCCAGCCCCCTACCCACTGCGCATGCGCGGGCGCTCTGGGCCCCCCCCCCCCCACCCCCCACTGCGCATGCGCGGGCGCGCCTGCCGTCCCCCCACCCACTGCGCATGCGCGGTGCGCCTGCCGGCCCCCCCACCCCCACTGCGCATGCGCGGTGCGCTGGCCAGCCCCCTACCCACTGCGCATGCGCGGTGCGCCGGCCGCCCCATCCCCCCCCCCCCCCCTCCCACTGCGCATGCGCGGGCGCGCTGGCCGGGCCCCCACCCCACTGCGCATGCGCGGGAGATCTAGACGACCCCCCCCACCCCCACTGCGCATGCGCGGGCCCGCTGGCCCTACCCCCACCCTCTCCCACTGCGCATGCGCGGGAGAGCTGGCCGGCTCCCCCCACCCCCACCCCCACTGCGCATGCGCGGTGCGGGTGCCGGCCCTACCCCCCCTCCCAACTGCGCATGCGCGGGCGCGCCTACCAGCCCCCTACCACTGCGCATGCGCGGGCGCTCTGGGCCCCCCCCCCCCCCCCCCCAACCCCCCACTGCGCATGCGCGGGCGCGCTGGCCCTACCCCCCCTCCCACTGCGCATGCGCGGGCGCCCTGGCCGGGCCCCCACCCCACTGCGCATGCGCGGGAGATCTAGACGACCCCCCCCACCCCCACTGCGCATGCGCGGGCGCCCTGGCCGGGCCCCCACCCCACTGCGCATGCGCGGGCCCTCTGGCCCTACCCCCACCCTCTCCCACTGCGCATGCGCGGGAGAGCTGGCCGGCCCCCCCCACCCCCACCCCCACTGCGCATGCGCGGTGCGAGTGCCGGCCCCCCCCTTCCCCACTGCGCATGCGCGGGCGCTCTGGGCCCCCTCCACCCCCCACTGCGCATGCGCGGGCGCGCTGGCCCTACCCCCCCCCCTCCCACTGCGCATGCGGGGGCGCGCTGGCCGGGCCCCCACCCCACTGCGCATGCGCGGGAGAGCTGGCCGGCCTCCCCACCCCCACTGCGCATGCGCGGTGCGCCTGCCGGCCCCCCCCTCCCCACTGCGCATGCGCGGGCGCGCTGGCCAGCCCCCTACCCACTGCGCATGCGCGGGCGCTCTGGGCTTCCCCCCCCACCCCCCACTGCGCATGCGCGGGCGCGCCTGCCGTCCCCCCCACCCACTGCGCATGCGCGGTGCGCCGGCCGACCCATCCCCCCCCTAACCCCCCACCCACTGCGCATGCGCCGGCAGGCTGGGGCCCCCCCACCCCCCACCGCGCATGCGCGGGCGCGCTGGGCCCGTCCCTGTGCTGGCACTGCTGGGGCACCTGCAGTGCTGGCAGCACCTCTGGGACAAGAGGGACACGGAGGGGCTGCAGCGAGTCCAGGCAAGGGAACGGAGCTGGCAAGGGGCTGGAGAGTTCCTGAGAGAGCTGGGAAAGGGGCACAGCCTGCAGCAAAGGAGGCTCAGGCGGGACCTTGTGGCTCTGCACAAGCCCCTGACAGGAGGGGGCAGCCGGGGGGGTCGGGCTCTGCTCCCAGGGAGCAGGGACAGGAGGAGAGGGAACGGCCTCAGGCTGGGCCAGGGGAGGCTCAGGGTGGATATTGGGGAAATTCCTCCGTGGAAAGGGCGCTCAGGCCTTGGCACAGCTGCCCAGGGAGGTTTGGAGTGCCCACCCCTGGGAGTGCTCCAACACCTGTGGCTGTGGCATGGACGGACGTGGTCAGCGGTGGCCGCGCTGGTGCTGGTTGCACTCAGTGATCTCCGAGGTCTTTTCCAACCTTGATTCCGCTCTCAAGGCAGCCCCACGGAGGAGCAGCACAAAAGGCACCCCCAGGCTGGGGCCCCCCTCCCACTGCGCATGCGCGGTGCGCCTGCCGGCCCCCCCCTCCCCACTGCGCATGCGCGGGCGCGCTGGCCAGCCCCCTACCCACTGCGCATGCGCGGGCGCTCTGGGCCCCCCCACCCCCACTGCGCATGCGCGGGCGCGCCTGCCGTCCCCCCCCACCCACTGCGCATGCGCGGGAGATCTGGACGACCCCCCCCCACCCCCACTGCGCATGCGCGGGCGCCCTGGCCCGGCCCCCACCCCACTGCGCATGCGCGGTGCGCCTGCCGGCCCCCCCCCTCCCCACTGCGCACGCGCGGGCGCGCCTGCCAGCCCCCTACCACTGCGCATGCGCGGGCGCTCTGGGCCCCCCCCCACCCCCCACTGCGCATGCGCGGGCGCGCTGGCCCTACCCCCCCTCCCACTGCGCATGCGCGGGCGCGCTGGCCGGCCCCCCACCCCACTGCGCATGCGCGGGAGATCTGGACGACCCCCCCCCCACCCCCACTGCGCATGCGCGGGCGCCCTGGCCCGGCCACCACCCCACTGCGCATGCGCGGGCCCACTGGCCCTACCCCCACCCTCTCCCACTGCGCATGCGCGGGAGAGCTGGCCGGCCCCCCCACCCCCACCCCCACTGCGCATGCGCGGTGCGCCTGCCGGCCCCCCCCCCCCCCCCCTCCCCACTGCGCATGCGCGGGCGCGCTGGCCCTACCCCCCCCTCCCACTGCGCATGCGCGGGCGCGCTGCCCGGGCCCCCACCCCACTGCGCATGCGCTGGAGAGCTGGCCGGCCCCCCCCACACCCACTGCGCATGCGCGGTGCGCCTGCCGGCCCCCCCCCCCTCCCCACTGCGCATGCGCGGGCGCGCTGGCCAGCCCCCTACCCACTGCGCATGCGCGGGCGCTCTGGCCCCCCCCCACCCCCCACTGCGCATGCGCGGGCGCGCCTGCCGTCCCCCCCACCCACTGCGCATGCGCGGGAGATCTGGACGACCCCCCCCCACCCCCACTGCGCATGCGCGGGCGCCCTGGCCCGGCCCCCACCCCACTGCGCATGCGCGGGCCCGCTGGCCCTACCCCCACCCTCTCCCACTGCGCATGCGCGGTGCGCCTGCCGGCCCCCCCCCCCTCCCCACTGCGCATGCGCGGGCGCGCCTGCCAGCCCCCCCCCTCCCCACTGCGCATGCGCGGGCGCGCCTGCCGGCCCCCCCCCCCTCCCCACTGCGCATGCGCGGTGCGCCTGCCGGCCCCCCCCTCCCCACTGCGCATGCGCGGGCGCGCCTGCCAGCCCCCTACCACGGCGCATGCGCGGGCCCGCTGGCCCTACCCCCACCCTCTCCCACTGTGCATGCGCGGGAGAGCTGGCCGGCACCCCCACCCCCACCCCCACTGAGCATGCGCGGTGCGCCTGCCGGCCCCCCCTCCCCACTGCGCATGCGCGGTGCGCCTGCCGGCCCCCCCCCCCCCCTCCCCACTGCGCATGCGCGGGTGCTCTGGGCCCCCCCCCCCACCCCCCACTGCGCATGCGCGGGCGCGCTGGCCCTACCCCCCCTCCCACTGCGCATGCGCGGGCGCGCTGGCCGGGCCCCCACCCCACTGCGCATGCGCGGGCGCGCTGGCCCTACCCCCTCCCTCCCACTGCGCATGCGCGGGCGCGCTGGCCGGGCCCCCACCCCACTGCGCATGCGCGGGAGAGCTGGCCGGCCCCCCCCTCCCCACTGCGCATGCGCGGGCGCGCTGGCCTGGCCCCCACCCCACTGCGCATGCGCGGGAGAGCTGGCCGGGCCCCCACCCCACTGCGCATGCGCGGGAGATCTAGACGACCCCCCCCAACCCAATGCGCATGCGCGGGCGCCCTCGCCGGGCCCCCACCCCCCACTGCGCATGCGCGGGCGCGCTGGCCCTACCCCCCCCCCTCCCACTGCGCATGCGCGGGCGCGCTGGCCGGGCCCCCACCCCACTGCGCATGCGCGGGAGAGCTGGCCGGCCCCCCCCATACCCACTGCGCATGCGCGGTGCGCCTGCCGGCCCCCCCCTCCCCACTGCGCATGCGCGGTGCGCCTGCCGGCCCCCCCCTCCCCACTGCGCATGCGCGGGCGCGCTGGCCAGCCCCCTACCCACTGCGCATGCGCGGTGCGCCGGTCGCCCCATCCCCCCCCCCACCCCCCCACTGCGCATGCGCCGGCAGGCTGGGCCACCCCACCCCCCACTGCGCATGCGCGGGCGCCCTGGCCGGGCCCCCACCCCACTGCGCATGCGCGGGCGCGCTGGCCGGGCCCCCACCCCACTGCGCATGCGCGGGAGAGCTGGCCGGCCCCCCCCACACCCACTGCGCATGCGCGGCGCGCCTGCCGGCCCCCCCCTCCCCACTGCGCATGCGCGGTGCGCTCTGGACCCCCCCTCCCCACTGCGCATGCGCGGGCGCGCTGGCCAGCCCCCTACCCACTGCGCATGCGCGGGCGCTCTGGCCCCCCCCCCCCCACCCCCCACTGCGCATGCGCGGGCGCGCTGGCCGGGCCCCCACCCCACTGCGCATGCGCGGGAGATCTAGACGACCCCCCCCACCCCCAATGCGCATGCGCGGGCGCCCTGGCCGGGCCCCCACCCCACTGCGCATGCGCGGGCCAGCTGGCCCTACCCCCACCCTCTCCCACTGCGCATGCGCGGGAGAGCTGGCCGGCCCCCCCACCCCCACCCCACTGCGCATGCGCGGGCGCGCCTGCCAGCCCCCTACCACTGCGCATGCGCGGGCGCTCTGGGCCCCCCCCACCCCCCACTGCGCATGCGCGGGAGAGCTGGCCGGCCCCCCCCCACACCCACTGCGCATGCGCGGTGCGCCTGCCGGCCCCCCCCTCCCCACCGCGCATGCGCGGTGCGCCTGCCGGCCCCCCCCTCCCCACTGCGCATGCGCGGGCGCTCTGGCCCCCTCCCCACCCCCCACTGCGCATGCGCCGGCCGCCCCATCCCCCCCACCCACCCACTGCGCATGCGCGGGCGCGCTGGGCCCGTCCCTGTGCTGGCACTGCTGGGGCACCTGCAGTGCTGGCAGCACCTCTGGGACAAGAGGGACACGGAGGGGCTGGAGCGAGTCCAGGCAAGGGAACGGAGCTGGTAAGGGGCTGGAGAGTTCCTGAGAGAGCTGGGAAAGGGGTACAGCCTGCAGCAAAGGAGGCTCAGGCGGGACCTTGTGGCTCTGCACAAGCCCCTGACAGGAGGGGGCAGCCGGGGGGGTCGGGCTCTGCTCCCAGGGAACAGGGACAGGAGGAGAGGGAACGGCCTCAGGCTGGGCCAGGGGAGGCTCAGGGTGGATATTGGGGAAATTCCTCCGTGGAAAGGGCGCTCAGGCCTTGGCACAGCTGCCCAGGGAGGTTTGGACTGCCCACCCCTGGGAGTGCTCCAACACCTGTGGCTGTGGCATGGACGGACGTGGTCAGCGGTGGCCGCGCTGGTGCTGGTTGCACTCAGTGATCTCCGAGGTCTTTTCCAACCTTGATTCCGCTCTCAAGGCAGCCCCACGGAGGACTAGCACAAAAGGCACCCCCAGGCTGGGCCACCCCCCCCACTGCGCATGCGCGGGCGCCCTGGCCGGGGCCCCACCCCACTGCGCATGCGCGGGCGCGCTGGCCCTACCCCCCCCCTCCCACTGCGCATGCGCGGGAGAGCTGGCCGGCCCCCCCACCCCCACTGCGCATGCGCGGTGCTCCTGCCGGCCCCCCCCCTCCCCACTGCGCATGCGCGGTGCCCCGGCCGCCCCCCCAACACCCCCACCCACTGCGCATGCGCCGGCAGGCTGGGGCCCCCCCCCACCACCCCCCACTGCGCATGCGCGGGCGCGCTGGCCCTACCCCCCCCACCCCACTGCGCATGCGCGGGCGCGCTGGCCGGGCCCCCACCCCACTGCGCATGCGCGGGCGCGCTGGCCAGCCCCCTCCCCACTGCGCATGCGCGGGCGCTCTGGGGCCCCCCCACCCCCCACTGCGCTTGCGCGGTGCGCCTGCCGGCCCCCCCCTCCCCACTGCGCATGCGCGGTGCGCCTGCCGGCCCCCCCCCCTCCCCACTGCGCATGCGCGGGCGCGCTGGCCAGCCCCCTACCCACTGCGCTTGCGCGGGCGCTCTGGGCCCCCCCCACCCCCCACTGCGCATGCGCGGGCGCGCTGGGCCCGTCCCTGTGCTGGCACTGCCGGGGCACCTGCAGTGCTGGCAGCACCTCTGGGACAAGAGGGACACGGAGGGGCTGGAGCGAGTCCAGGCAAGGGAACGGAGCTGGTAAGGGGCTGGAGAGTTCCTGAGAGAGCTGGGAAAGGGGCACAGCCTGCAGCAAAGGAGGCTCAGGCGGGACCTTGTGGCTCTGCACAAGCCCCTGACAGGAGGGGGCAGCCGGGGGGGTCGGGCTCTGCTCCCAGGGAACAGGGACAGGAGGAGAGGGAACGGCCTCAGGCTGGGCCAGGGGAGGCTCAGGGTGGATATTGGGGAAATTCCTCCGTGGAAAGGGCGCTCAGGCCTTGGCACAGCTGCCGAGGGAGGTTTGGACTGCCCACCCCTGGGAGTGCTCCAACACCTGTGGCTGTGGCATGGACGGACGTGGTCAGCGGTGGCCGCGCTGGTGCTGGTTGCACTCAGTGATCTCCGAGGTCTTTTCCAACCTTGATTCCGCTCTCAAGGCAGCCCCACGGAGGACTAGCACAAAAGGCACCCCCAGGCTGGGCCACCCCACCCCCCACTGCGCATGCGCGGGCGCCCTGGCCGGGCCCCCACCCCACTGCGCATGCGCGGTGCGCCTGCCGGCCCCCCCCTCCCCACTGCGCATGCGCGGGCGCTCTGGCCCCCCCCCCCCCCCCCCCCCCCCACTGCCCACTGCGCATGCGCGGGCGCGCCTGCCGCCCCCCCCACCCACTGCGCATGCGCGGTGCGCCGGCCGCCCCATCCCCCCCACCCACCCACTGCGCATGCGCGGGCGCGCTGGGCCCGTCCCTGTGCTGGCACTGCTGGGGCACCTGCTGCTCGCTCGCTCCCGGTGCTGCCGCCTCGTGGGGAGAGCCCGGCACTGCAGCCCGCGCAGGCGCTGGACCACGGGATGGGCGTGGAACAGCAGCACAGGGAATGCTGAGGCAGCCCAGGGATTGCTGCGGTCCCAGGGAAGGCTGAGGCGTCCCCTGCCCGGGGCACTCGGCAGCCAAATCCCTGATGCTGAGCAGAAAAAGGAAAGTTCTGGGTTAGTGGGAGGAGGTTTCTGGAATGGAGCTGGGACAGGTGCTGATCCACGCATGGAATCACGGGCTGGTTTGGCTTGGAAGGGACCACCAGGATCATTTACACTCTGTTTGTTGTCTGATTGCACAGCGAAGAACATCCAGAACTGCCACCTCACCCTCACGGACAGCAGGAATGTCTTCCATAGCTCTTGTTTTGGAATGGGAATGGCTGTTGGGAGCTCTGGCAGGACCAGGTAAGAAGAGAAATGGGATCATTGTGGCTGCTGCTGGAGGTGGTTTTCTGCTTTCCGGCTGTTCTTCTCATTGATCCTTTCACAGCAGTGTTCTAGGGCACATTTGAGGGTAATTCCAGGAATCTGAAACCAGATAAAAACTGGTGGGGAAAAAATGTGAACGCGATCCATTTCTGGTAATTCCAAGCTTCTCCCACAACACCGTTCCAGGGGAAAGCTGATAAAAGGGTAAAGACGCAGAGGAACAAGTGCTGTAAAGCCCCCTGGCGCTCTGAGAGAGCAAACCTTCCAGTACTCCCAGCAGATCTCTTGGAGAAAGTGTGGGATCGCAAGGTTTTCCAGGAAAGCAAAACAAGGGTGGAGATGAGGGAATAGGCTTCCAGTTCTTCCTTGAGCTGAAAGCCTGGGGGAATTGAGAGGGGCCACAAGAACTGTTTGTGTAGGCAAATGGGAGTTTGGGGGCTGAATCTGAGTTTCCCTCTGGGGCATTTTTGAGGGAAAAGCTGAGGTGCTGTTTAAGGGAGAGAATGCAGATTTTTGGGGTGGAAAAGGTTGAATCAATATTGTAGAGGAAGTAAAACGCTGGGGGTAAAAGTGGATGCAATCTGGAGGGGACAGAAGGAATATTTTGGAGGCAAAATGGGGAACTGAGTAGTGGAGAGATGGGGAACATTTTGGAGGCAACACTTGACAAAGTCTCTGGGGTGGAGAACGACCACATGGAGGGAAAAATGAGGTGATGAGCAGTGGGCACGTAGGGAAGGTCGTGGGGGTAAATCTTGAGAAAAGCCCCGTGGTATTCAAGAAATGCTTGAAAGCAGGACTGAGGAATTCAGTGGTGGAAAAATAGGGGAATTTTGCGGGGGTAAAACTTTAAAAGATCTAAGAGTTGAGAGTGTGTGTTTTTAGGTAGAAAGGATGTCTTGTTGAAGTTGGGCGTCTGGATTGTGGCATTTATGGATCCAGAAAGTAGAAGATAAAGGAGACTCCCAAAGCCTCGGTAGCTGTGTTAAGAAATCCGTCCCAGGGAAGAAAGGTACCTAAACCTCCTAGAAGTAGGGACTAATTAGCATGGGAAGGGGAAAACCCACCCCCAGTGGGAGAGAGCACGCCGGGTAAGGGAAGAGAAGGATGCCCTTAAGAAGAAGCAGGGAAGGTGAATTTCTCGGCTTGCTGAAATGTATCCAAAAGTTTGGAACCTGGGTCTGTGTGGAGGCCGGGATTTTCTCGGCCATATGCAGAGCCCAGCACTAGGAATAGAGTAATTCCAGGCTTTACAACGCCAAAAATGCAGTACCAGAGAGTTCTGTTATCCCGAGGACTTGGGGGATATTTGGCAAAAATTTCCGGGGGCCCAGGCTGGACCGAGCTTTTAACGCTCCCCGGATTCACGGGATCGGGGATTCCAGCGTGCCCTGCACGGGTTTTTTCAGGGAAGTCCCAAATCCTTCGTGTGAGCACGAAGCAGAATCCCCTGGGAGCTGTGAAGGCAACAGGATATTTCTTGGGAATTTTGAAGGGTTGGGTGAGTCCTCAGTGTTAGGTTGGAATGAACGCAAATTGTCCGGGAGTTGCTGGTTTGGGGATGGCCGGGTCTGGGTTTGGATTTGTGGGCACCGAGTGTTCCTTGTGTCAGCTTTAGGTCTTCTGGATTGGTGGGAATTGTCAGAGAAAAGAGAAGGCAATTGAAATGTGGAGCTCCATTCCCGGAGAAATGGTCAGGATGGGAGCGGGAAGGCTGTGGAGCTGCTGGGAGCTCGTGGAGAACGAAAGGATCTGAGGCCTGGAGGCAAAAGCTGTGGAACAAAGCCTGAAAAGGGTGTGGGGTGGGGCGGGAGGGGGAGGAGGGCACCGTGGTGGGGGGAAAGAGGGAAAGGATCCCTGCTCCGGGAATCCAGCAGGGACCAGGAGAGGATCATTTTCCATCCACTGCTCTCAGTGGAATCCTAATAAGGACGGTGGAAGGGAAGTGATTCGTTTGTTCTTAGGTTTGGAATGAAAGGTGCTCTTGCAGAGGGGACTATTGACCTGTTAAAATTCTGTTGGATACAGGAAAAGAGGGAGGAAGCAAGCAGCTGGGGAATGAAGGGGTGGATTTTTTGGTGGATACAGGGAAAGACACGGGAAGGGGCTCTCAAGTAAAATACACCTCACGGGCAGCACCAGGAGAAGCCTCAAGTGCCCTTTTTTTCCAAGCTCTGACATTCCAGAGGAGTAAGCAGTGGTCAGCCCATCACTTTCTGTATTCCTTGGATGCCCAGTGCTTTGTTGGGAAGAGATAATATTTGGAAATGAACAAATCCGGGGATGTAATTTCCTGATAGTAAAGCCCCAGAGAGCCTGGTTTTGATATCCTTCCAGCACCCAAACGCAGCAGAGGGAATCCTGGCGGAGCTGGAAAACGCTGTCGCTCCGTCGGTGGAATTCCTGGGAACTGGAAAGCAGCAGAAGCAGCAAGAACAGAGTTGGAAGCAGGCTCCAGCCGGGTAAGGCAGACACCAAATCCTTTGGAATTTGAAGTGGGCAGGGGTGGGAAGAATGAATTCTTACATTTGTAGCCCAGGGATTCCTGAGCAGGATCCCGGCAGGGAAGACTGCAGGGATCAGGCTGGGGCCTGATCGCAGCTGGGGGCAGCGAGCCTTGGAATTGGCTGAAGGGAAGAAAGAGGGATCCTTTGAGCACAAGGATCAGGTGTCAAATGCGGAGATGGCATCAGACAATTCCTCGGGAGGGTTTAGTTCCTGGGCCAAATCGATCTCCTGCCTTGTGAAGGAGCTCAGAGAGCTGGGAAGAGCCCAAGCAACGCAGGGAATGCACCGGCAGATAAAAGTGCCGGGGAACGGTGGGGAAAAGCATCCGAACAGGGGGCCTCGTTTTGTACAGGGACGGTGCAAAAAATTGTCCGAAAGAATAGGAATGGAATGGGATTTTACGTATTCCTCGGAGGCCACAATCCAGTGGGAAGGCTGAGAGAAAGAAACAAGGCCTAAAAAGGCAGATGAGCCAAATCTGCCCAAAGCCTCCAATGGCCACATTCCCTGGCATTGCTGAGGACTTCAGCCAAGCTCCAAGCAAAAGGTGAGCCTCTGATTTTGGTGCCAAGGGAAACTCCAAGTTAAGAATGATCCAAATATGAAGCGCTTCTCACAAAACTCAGCTTTGCAAACCTTTCTTTGGGCTAAAAAAGAAAAGATGGGAATGCCCTTGGCAGAAAAGCAGCTGTGAGGCACAGCAGGCTTCAAATGCCTGTCAGCAGGAGCTCCAGGAGAAACGGCTGCTGGCTCCGGGCATCCTGGGCTTTCCAGGCAGGTTTTGTACTGGATTGCAAGGCAGTTTTCCTGCCTCTGGGGGGTGGCACCTGCATCCCGCTGGAAAGGGAAAATGTGGAGAGAGGGGCAAGCGGGAAGACGGTTGCTGATGTGTGTCCTTGGATCGCAGTTCCTCCCGGTGAGTCTGTGCTGCTGGAAGTTTGAAGGAGATCAGTCCTGGAGTACGTGTGGGTTCACCTGTGGGGTTTGGGAGCGACGCCGGACATGAAATTCCAGGGATGTTCCCTTTGCTGGAGTGAGAAGCAGTGGAAGCACTTTGCTGTCTGCTTCTTCATCGCCTTCGCCTCGGTCCCCTGGGGCTCCAGGTAATCCCCTCTCACCTTTGCTTTTCCAAGGGTCTCTAAATGAGGGCTTGAGCTTTGGTGTAGCTCCCTTTACAGGGAAGATCTGTTCCAGGAAAGGTCTCCTGGTCTGGACCGATGGCGTTGCAGGAAGAGCAGGAAACCCCGCAGCTCCTGTGGCTCCCTCATCTGATTTGCCTGCAGGCAGCAGCAAGGATCATTCCCAAGTGTCATCCCCTGGCTCCGTGACTCGGTGAGGTTGTGTTCCCCCAAAGGCCAGGGGCCGCTTTGTTTTGCAGCTCACGAAAGTCCAGCTCGGTGGTGCTGGGTTTGGTTTTTGTGTGTAATGAAGGCACTAAAAAATTCCCCTCCTTCACTGGCACAGCCCTGGAGTGGGAGCAGATTCCCCTTATCCCGCAGTTATCCCGCTCCTGCCCTGGATCCCTGCGGTGCCGTGTGTTCTCCAAGCTCACAGCACTGCTGGCTCTAAACAAGAGAAACAATCCCTGTTCCTTCTCTTCTCCGTCCTTGATGTTCCCAGGCCCTGCATCTCCCTGGCTCTTCCCTGTGGGAGTCTTCATCTCCATCCCACCTTATCCCGATCAGGTAAGGGTCTGAGACGTGTTTAGCAGCAAATGCATTCCTGTGAAGAAAGCCAAGAGCAAAGAGCATCCAGATGCAGAGAAGTCTTTAGAAAAGCTTTGCAGACGTGCAAATGAGGGATGTGTCTTCCTGCATCTCCTGTTGTTTTTCTCTGTCACGTTTTGGAAGGGTTTCTCTCAGTGATTTCCTGCAGTCCAGGTGCGTCCCTTCTTTTGTCCAAATCCAGTGCCAGAGGATCGAACAAGTGACGAGTGGGGCCTGGGATGAAAACGGTTCTCCTAAAATGAGGGAAACAATGCTAGAAGAGAAATGAGCATCCTTTTAATGCCTGGAATAAAAATGCTGGAAAAGGGCACTTTTTATTTGATATGGTGTCATTCTCCTTTTTTTTTCCATAGCTAAAACTCCACGGTGAGCAATCAGAGCAGAAATAGGAAATGCAGGAGTCTTGGATTCCACAGTGGGATTAACTTCCCTTTTCTGCTCTCTTTCAGGACAGGAAAAACCACTGAACTCGCCCCATCTTTGGGACCAAGAGCTGTGGTGTTGGAGTAGGCAAAGCCAGCTAGGGCCCCCCTTGTCCTGCCCATGGTGTGGGTCAGGGACAGGCTCCTCTTCTCCTCTGTGCTGGGATGAACTGCCTAGGGAATGCTATTTCTGACAGCCCGGTCCTAGCCCCGGCTACTGGAAATGAGCCGAGGTGAAGAGGCAAGTGCCAGAGTTGCTTGGGGATGATGGAATTGTGGTGTTTGGCTGTGCCCAGAGGGGCAGGTTGGGCATTTCTGTGTGTCTGAGGACCGGTTTGGGTGCTGGGGAGCCCGGGGAGCCGAGCTCTCAGTGCATTCCCAGCTCACCCGGGGGTGGGAGCTGGTGCAGGGCTGGGTGACAGCCTCTGGTCGGGCTCGGGGCAGGCCCTGGCCCCGGCACAGACACGCTGGGGTGGTTTGGGGACGCTTGGGGAGCCGTGGGAGGAAAATGAGGGATGGTGCTGGGCAGAGCGATCGGCCTGTGCTCGTGTCAGCGCAGCCGTGCAGGGCACTGGGATCTGGGTAAAACACCGGCTCTCCTGGTGTTCAGGGAAGCAAGGTCTGTATTTATCCATACATATTTATCCCTACATATTTATCCCTACATATTTATCCCTACATATTTATCCATGGATTATCCATATATGTTTATCCATATACATTTATCCATATTTTTATCCACGTATTTACCCATGAATTTATCCCTATATTTACCCATGTATTTACCCAGGTATTTTATGAACACTCAAGTGCCATATCCATGTATTTTATGAGCACTTCCAGGGTTGGTGACTCCACCACTGCCCTGGGCAGCTGTTCCAGCGCTGGACAACCCTTCCCATGCTGGGCCAGGAGATGGATTCTGGAAATGCAGACTCTGAGGAGCTGGGGATTAAGGCAGCATTGGATTCCTTTATTCTCCCAGAAGGATAAAGGAGATTTATCCCCAGACGAACCAGAGGTGATCACACTGAGGTCATTAGTGGGATTTCTTCCTTACTCCCACAAATACCCACTGGGGTGACAGAGTTCCCTACAAGGGCGGTGTTGGAAGGAGCTGCTGGAATGTTTTGCTGTTTATTGGGATCCACAGGATGTTTGGTGTCTCTCAGAGCTGTTCCAGGCTTTCCACAGACCCAAACGCTCCTCACACTTCTCCTCAGAGTAGAGAGGTTTCCCAGAGTGCTGGTTTTTAATTTCAGATGCTGGGATAACGACACGGCTTCAGGAGGCAGGAGACTCATTGTGCTGTGCCTCAGTCCAGGCAGGGACAACCCCCAGCTAATAAAAACCTCTTTAAAGCACAAAAAGTCCCATTAAACTGATATTATAAAGGCTGCAAATTGAAGCAGGCCTCAATCAGAAAGCAGCAGAATTTAATTCCCCCCCCTTGCCCATTTGCATGATGATCTCCTTCCTAATTGCCCATCTACGCTTTTCCCACAGAAGTGCTGTCCCGAGGTTGGAGATGGTTCCAGCTTTATGGAGCTTTGATCTTTATCTGGTTTTACTTTTTACAGAGCACAGAACCCGAGAGTGGCAGCTGCTTTCCTCTTGTTCCTCCTGTGGCAGTGAACTGCTCTTCCCAAGGACGGCTGCAGGAATTCTCAGGCAGCAGAACGTATGGAATGCCAGGCACGCTACAGAATTCCAGTGGGAGCAGCAGGAACTTCTGTTCTTTACTGGCAGGGCTGTGCCATGAAGGGGAGCTCGGAGATATTGGTCAGCTCAGGGAATGAGCCTGGCTTATGGTAAGGAAATTCACTGTGCAGTTACTTCGGGCCCTTCTCCTCCTTCTCCTCCTTCTCCTCCTCCTCCTCCTCCTCCTTCTCCTCCTCCTCCTCCTCCTCCTTCTCCTTCTCCTTCTCCTTCTCCTTCTCCTTCTCCTCCTTCTCCTCCTTCTCCTCCTTCTCCTCCTTCTCCTCCTTCTCCTCCTTCTCCTCCTTCTCCTCCTTCTCCTCCTTCTCCTCCTTCTCCTCCTTCTCCTCCTTCTCCTCCTTCTCCTCCTTCTCCTCCTTCTCCTCCTTCTCCTCCTTCTCCTCCTTCTCCTCCTTCTCCTCCTTCTCCTCCTTCTCCTCCTTCTCCTCCTTCTCCTCCTTCTCCTCCTTCTCCTCCTTCTCCTCCTTCTCCTTCTCCCTCTCTTCCCAACACCAGTTCCAGACCTCAGTATAATCCATGTTCCCACAGCCTGACCTTGCAGTTTTCCCAGTTTAGCAGCCCCAGCCACACTTGCAGCCTCTCTGTCTGGACTTTGTCTTGCTGAAATCTCCCTTTGTTGATCCTTTGCTGCCTCACCTTTTATCCAGCAATAACGTGCAGTGGGTGGAAGCTTCTCAGAATTCCCTCCCTGTTCCACTGGAAACATTCCCAAGTGGAAGCAGCTGCACTGCCCATCAGCACTTGCCTGCTTTTAGGGGTGGTTGAGGCATGAAGGATGCAACAAATGGAGTTGGCTCCAAGGGGATGAAATGCTCCCCCTGAGGCTGCTCAGAGAGCTGGAGCTGAGGAATCCGGGTGGGAATCACTGCAGGAAAAAGGAAGGAAAAGAGAGCAGAGGAGCAGGGATGCAATTCCAACCTCTCCAAGGACTGGGATGGGCACATTCACCAACACCATTTAATCTAGACACGATTTCTTCTTTGCCTCTGGCTGCCAGGAGCAGCATGAGCAGTTTAATGAGTTTAAATAGTGAATAGTTTAATTAGCTGGAAGAGACTGGATCAATAGCTGCTTAAACAAACAACTGGATCCCTGTTTCCAAGCTTGGATGTAGTTTTGGAAGGTTCCTGGCAGTTTGGCAGGGATTAGTGATGCTGAGAATGTGCTTTTTTGTGGGTTTGGGGCTTTTACTCCTGTTCACGTGGCTGCTCTTTTTCTTGTTGAGTGGAAAACAGGAGGGAAAGAGCAACGATGGAAGGAATTCCACTCTTGCTGCTTGAAGGGATGGATCAGGAAGGGAACAGGCTGCAGGGAATTTGGAGTGCAAACTGAGATCTCTCCGATATTTTCGGCTCAGTCAGTCCATCAGTGCTTGGTGGCTGTTTAGGCCACGTGCAAGGTGAATGATGGTGCACATGGCAGAGCTGCTGGTGGCTCCTTCCCCTGCCCGGCTGTCAGTCGCCCTGCAGGGTGCTGGAGCAGCGTGCCAGAGGCCGTGGATCCTATGGATCCCATGGATCCCAGGGGCGTGATCAGGAGCCTGGGCCTGCTGGCCACTCCTTGCTCTCTCTTACCCTGATTTTTCAGCTCTGCAGCGAATCCAGCTTGAGTTTTTCAACCCCCTAGAAAACCCAGGGACCTTTCATGTCTGTTCTCAGATCTGGGATTTAAATCCAGCCCTTATCAAAGCACCCTGTGACCAGGCAGGCCCTGAATCCCAGCAGGGATCTGATAAAGAGGGACCTGACATCCTAAAGAAACCCTTTGAAATCCTGCTGGGATTGATTTGTATCCATAATGGAGCCCCGAGCTCTCTGCCAGGGAGAGATGAAGCTGCTCCCTTGCTTTATTATCCTCAGGCCCTTCCCAGCTTTGAGGGAAATTCAGTCCCTCTTCAAGCCCCAAAATCATGGAAAAGCTCCTTTGTATCCTCTCCACAGCCCCTACGTGGATTAATCAACTTTTTATTTGATATGGTGTCATTCTCCTTTTTTTTCCATGGCTAAAACTCCACGGTGAGCAATCAGAGCAGAAATAGGAAATGCAGGAGTCTTGGATTCCACAGTGGGATTAACTTCCCTTTTCTGCTCTCTTTCAGGACAGGAAAAACCACTGAACTCGCCCCATCTTTGGGACCAAGAGCTTTGGTGCTGGAGTAGGCAAAGCCAGCTAGGGCCCCCCTTGTCCTGCCCATGGTGTGGGTCAGGGACAGGCTCCTCTTCTCCTCTGCGCTGGGATGAACTGCCTAGGGAATGCTATTTCTGACAGCCCGGTCCCAGCCCCGGCTACTGGAAATGGGCGGAGGTGAAGAGGCAAGTGCCAGAGTTGCTTGGGGATGATGGAATTGTGGTGTTTGGCTGTGCCCAGAGGGGCAGGTTGGGCATTTCTGTGTGTCTGAGGACTGGTTTGGGTGCTGGGGAGCCCGGGGAGCCGAGCTCTCAGTGCATTCCCAGCTCACCCGGGGGTGGGAGCTGGTGCAGGGCTGGGTGACAGCCTCTGGTCGGGCTCGGGGCAGGCCCTGGCCCCGGCACAGACACGCTGGGGTGGTTTGGGGACGCTTGGGGAGCAATGGGAAGAAAATGAGGGATGGTGCTGGGCGGAGCGATCGGCCTGCGCTCGTGTCAGCGCAGCCGTGCAGGGCACTGGGATCTGGGTAAAGCACCGGCTCTCCTGGTGTTCAGGGATGCAAGGTCTGAGGGACCGGATTTACTTGGGGTTTTCCAGGACAGCAGGAAGAAGAGGAAATGTGGTGCCAGAGGTGCGTCCCATCAGGTTGCAGTTCCCTCTTTCCCATTTCCATTTCCTCCTCAGTGCGGGTGTCCCCTGCAGCCCATGAGCACGGGGCCGGTGACAACTCCCTGTCTGTAGAGAGATTCCTTATGGAACAAGGGCAGATGACACTTGTGTGAGGCTTACGACTGTTAGAATTAGACCGGGATGGGTTTAAGGAAAACTAGAATCGTGTGTTAATCTTACTGGTCAATGAACAAATAGAATCCACACTTCTATAAGAAAAAATAGAGTGTATGGAGCATATAGAAGAAGCTGTTTTTGCCTGCTGCTGCTGCTTGGCTGTATCATGTAACCCCATTCGAACTCTGCCTTCAAGACAGCTGTGAGACCGTGAAATAAAGAACTCAGCAGAACAGCAGCCTCCTCTGCTCTTTCACCCTGGTCCGAGAAGGAGGGGTACCCTGTCAAAGGCTCAACACTTGCCTTTCTGACTTTGTTTCTAAATTTCTACCTTTCTAATTTTGTTTGTTTCTAATTTTTTTGTTTGTTTGTTTCTAACTTTGTTTGTTTTCAACTTTCTCCCTTTAGAAATTTGTTTGTTTCTTGTATTTTACCTCTTTGTTTGTTTCTAAATTTCTGCCGTTGTAACTTTGTTTCTAACTTTCTACTTTTAAAATTTCATTTGTTTTTAACTTTTTACCATTCCTCCCAGCGAGGGCTGTGTGCAGAATACTAAAACCTGTTAAGTTCTTCACTTTTACGTCTATAGGCAAATGCTACTGATGTAGATGTAAATTCATTTTGAAATGAGCCAGCCCTCTCTGTCTACTCTGTCGCATACAGCAATATAAGAAGCTGGGAATAGAGATCCGCAGGTTTTGAGAATAAGGAGCCGGCGTTTTTCTGTAGGAAGGAAAGCAGCAAGCGCCTGGCCCCAGGAGCCGAGACGCTCGGGCTGCAGGAGCTGCAGAGCGCCCGGAGCCGGCTTTTCCCTGTGCTCTGTGCCTGCCCCCGGGCTGAGCTGGGCGGCGCTGCTGCCGCCCGGTGCCGGCTGAGCCGAGAGGGCGGCGGCCTCGGTGGCTGCCGAGCGTGGCAAGGAGCGGGAGCGAGCGGGGCCGGGTCTGTCAGCGGAGGGGAGGGGCGAAGGGCGGTTCGGAGCCGAGGGACACGGCCGTGCGTGAGCGGGGCCACAGCTATGGAAAGGAACGGGCGCCGTGCGGGGCGGTGACCGCGGGGAATGACAGCGCGGGGGGCGGCCCGGCGGGGCCGGTTTTGCCGGGCAGCAGAGGCGCGGTCGCAGCGCGACCCGGGCGGGAGGCACCGGGCGGGCACGGTCGGAATCGAGCCGCCCGCGTGTCGCTCTCAAGGAGGCGGCTCGGAAAGGAAGGCGCAGTTCCGCGCTCTCGGGACGGCGTTAAGTGACGTTTTAATTAGAATATGACAGTATTTATTTTATTTTATTATTTTATTATCTGCCAGGACCTTGCAGAGGGTGGTTTACACTTCCGCCACACTCAAGATGGCGGACGCAGTAGGCCCCCTGCGAGAGATGTCCCTGCCGATGCCTGCCGCGCTGGTCGCGGAGCCGTCGCCCGCCTCCGGCGCGGCTGACCCCGCCAGCCGTGTCCTCGCACCGGGAAGCACGGCGGAAAATCGCGCGGAAAGCGCGGGGCCGGCGTCGGAGTCCGGGCCGGATTCAGGCAGCCGACTAGACAGAAGCCCTTGTGAGGGGCGGCGGGGGCCCCAAGTGTACCACACTAAAGATGGCGGCTCGACCGGAAGTGGCTTCTGCCAGCACCCAAGATGGCGGCGAAGGGCGGAAGTGTCGTCACTGCCACACTAAAGATGGCGGTCGTATGCACTGTTTTCTGACCTTCTCAATATGGCGGCAGGGAAGGCCCCCCCAAGCTGCGTCTATTCGGCTGCCTGAACGCGACGCCGACGCCGACGCCAGCCCAGCGCTTGCGCGCAATTTTCTGAGGCGTTTCCCGCTACGCGGACACCGACTGTGGGGTCAGCGGCGCCTGGGGCAGGCGGGAGCGTTCAGGCAGTCGAATAGACGGAGCGGGGGGGCGAGGGGGGGGGGTCCTTCCGGCCGCCATCTTGAGAAGGTCGAATAGCCACATCGGTGCGGTACCGGTGACTTCCGCCCTTCCTCGCCGGGAGCGGCAATGGCGGGGAGCCCGGGGAGCAGCGCTGCCGGGCCGGGGGCACCGGGGCGGGTGCTCCGGGCTCGGAGGTGAGCGGGGAACGGGGACAGCCCCGAGCGGACGGTGGGGGCCGCGGGGGATCGGTATTCCGGCCCAGGGATGAGTGTTCCGGCACAGGGGTGGCTGTCCCGGCACAGGGATGCGTTCCTGGACTGTCTAATAATATTATTTAACGATCGTGCAAGGAGATCTGTATAAAAAAATCCTCCGTGGTCATCCTTCTCCCAGCCCCGCTGTGTTTTCAGGGTGTTGGGGGCAGAGTTTGGGTCTGGACAAGGCTCTCGGGCACAGGGTGGGATTCTTGGGGTGCAGGGCCAGGATTTGGACTCGATGCTCCCTGTGGGTCCCTTGCAGCCCAGGAAATGCTGCGATCCTGTGCCTCTGAGGGTGAAATAAAGGGGAGCGGTGGGGTTTGTGCCCGCTGTGTTCACGGCCCCGCCGGCTCAGGGCGGGTTAAAGGCGCAGCTGCCCCGAGACAGCGGGACCGGCCGGGGCTGCTCGCTCCCGGTGCTGCCGCCTCGTGGGGAGAGCCCGGCACTGCAGCCCGGAACGGCGCTGGACCACGGGATGGGCGTGGAACAGCAGCGCAGGGGATGCTGAGGCAGCCCAGGGAATGCTGCGGTCCCAGGGAAGGCTGAGGCGTCCCAGGGAAGGCTGAGGCGTCCCAGGGAAGGCTGAGGCAGCCCAGGGAATGCTGAGGCAGCCCAGGGAATGCTGCGGTCCCAGGGAAGGCTGAGGCTTCCCCTGCCCGGGGCACTCGGCAGCAAATCCCTGATGTTGAGCAGAAAAAGGAAAGTTCTGGGTTAGTGGGAGGAGGTTTCTGGAATGGAGCTGGGACAGGTGCTGATCCACGCATGGAATCACGGGCTGGTTTGGCTTGGAAGGGACCACCAGGATCATTTACACTCTGTTTGTTGTCTGATTGCACAGCGAAGAACATCCAGAACTGCCGCCTCACCCTCACGGACAGCAGGAATGTCTTCCATAGCTCTTGTTTTGGAATGGGAATGGCTGTTGGGAGCTCTGGCAGGACCAGGTAAGAAGAGAAATGGGATCATTGTGGCTGCTGCTGGAGGTGGTTTTCTGCTTTCCGGCTGTTCTTCTCATTGATCCTTTCACAGCAGTGTTCTAGGGCACATTTGAGGGTAATTCCAGGAATCTGAAACCAGATAAAAACTGGTGGGGCAAAAATGTGAACCTGATCCATTTCTGGTAATTCCAAGCTTCTCCCACAACTCCGTTCCGGGGGAAAGCTGATGAAAGGATAAAGATGCAGAGGAACAAGTGCTGTAAAGCCCCCTGGCGCTCTGAGAGAGCAAACCTTCCAGTACTCCCAGCAGATCTCTGGGAGAAAGTGTGGGATCACAAGGTTTTCCAGGAAAGCAAAACAGGGGCGGAGATGAGGGAATAGGCTTCCAGTTCTTCCTTGAGCTGAAAGCCTGGGGGAATTGAGAGGGGCCACAAGAACTGTTTGTGTAGGCAAATGGGAGTTTGGGGGCTGAATCTGAGTTTCTCTCTGGGGCGTTTTTGAGGGAAAAGCTGAGGTGCTGTTTAAGGGAGAGAATGCACATTTTTGGGGTGGAAAAGGTTTGATCAATATTGTAGAGGAAGTAAAATGTTGGGGGTAAAAGTGGATGCAATCTGGAGGGGACAGAAGGAATATTTTGGAGGCAAAATGGGGCACTCAGTAGTGGACAGATGGGGAACATTTTGGAGGCAACACTTGACAAACTCTCTGGGGTGGAGAACGACCACATGGAGGGAAAAATGAGGTGATGAGCAGCGGGCACGTAGGGAAGGTTGAGGGGGTAAATCTTGAGAAAAGCCCCAAGAAATCCTTGGAAGCAGGAGTGAGGAATTCAGTGGTGGAAAAATAGGGGAATTTTGCGGGGGTAAAACTTCAAAAGATCTAAGAGTTGAGAGTGAGTGTTCTTAGGTAAAAAGGATGTCTTGTTGAAGTTGGGCGTCTGGACTGTGGCATTTCTGGATCACAGTGTGTTTTTCCAGAAAGTAGGAGATAAAGAAGACTCCCAAAGCCTCGGTAGCTGTGTTAAGAAATCCCTGCCAGGGAAGAAAGGTACCTAAACCTCCTAGAAGTAGGGACTAATTGGCATGGGAAGGGGAAAACCCACCCCCAGTGGGAGAGAGCGCACCGGGTAAGGGAAGAGAAGGATGCCCTTAAGAAGAAGCAGGGAGGGTGAATTTCTCGGTTTGCTAAAATGTATCAAAAAGTTTGGAATCTGGGTCTGTGTGGAGGCCGGGATTTTCTCGGCCATATGCAGAGCCCAGCACTAGGAATAAAGTTTTGATATCCTTCCAGCATCCAAACGCAACAGAGGGAATCCTGGAGGAGGTGGAAAACGCTGTCACTCCATCGGTGGAATTCCTGGGAAACGGAAAGCAGCAGAAGCAGCAAGAACAGAGTTGGAAGCAGGCTCCAGCCGGGTAAGGCAGACACCAAATCCTTTGGAATTTGAAGTGGGCAGGGGTGGGAAGAATGAATTCTTACATTTGTAGCCCAGGGATTCCTGAGCAGGATCCCGGCAGGGAAGACTGCAGGGATCAGGCTGGGGCCTGATCGCAGCTGGGGGCAGCGAGCCTTGGAATTGGCTGAAGGGAAGAAAGAGGGATCCTTTGAGCACAAGGATCAGGTGTCAAATGTGGAGATGGCATCAGACAATTCCTCGGGAGGGTTTAGTTCCTGGGCCAAATCGATCTCCTGCCTTGTGAAGGAGCTCAGAGAGCTGGGAAGAGCCCAAGCAACGCAGGGAATGCACCGGCAGATAAAAGTGCCGGGGAACGGTGGGGAAAAGCATCCGAACAGGGGGCCTCGTTTTGTACAGGGACGGTACAAAAAATTGTCCAAAAGAGCAGGAATGGAATGGGATTTTACGTATTCCTCGGAGGCCACAATCGAGTGGGAAGGCTGAGAGAAAGAAACAAAGCCTAAAAAGGCAGATGAGCCAAATCTGCCCAAAGCCTCCAATGGCCACATTCCCTGGCATTGCTGAGGACTTCAGCCAAGCTCCAGGCAAAAGGTGAGCCCCTATGGAATCCTTTCTGGGAGACCATATCCAGCTGGGACCCTTCCTGGAGAAGGCCATGGGATATGGGTTATCCCAGGTCCAGAGAATATGTCATTTCCTCAGGAAAAACACTTGGATCACTGCATCACTTTCTTGTTTTAGGCTCACCAGTCACCCGGGCTATCCCAGCGGGGAGAGCGGGAGCACGTCCAGCCATGGAGAATTTCTGGGAGAGCCCGGGAGAAGAAAGAAGGCTCCAGCTTCACAGATCTGTGTCATAACCCATCCTGTCGGCCGCTCCTGTTTGATCCTGGTGCATTTGTCCTCTTGGATTCAACCTGAGCAGCGCTAATTGCTGGCAATGAAGCAGCCTTTGGTACTTCTTTTCCACAAAACCTCTCCATCCTGCCCTTCAATCCTGTTGCAAACACGGGAAAAACCCAAAATTCCGTTTTTCCCCCCCTCTCCCCTTCACTTTGCCTCCTCTTTTCTTGCAGGCTTTGGGCTATCCAGGCTTGCATGTGGATTAGGCAGAGCACCCCGGAAGCTCAGCTCCAGGTGGGATTGCAGCGGTGTTGGAAGCACCAGGGATTCTCCCAAGGTTTGGTGTGAGGAGCTGCATCTTGGGAGGGGCTGGGATTTTGTGCACTTCTGGGTTTTTTTTTTTTCCTGTTTGCCTTTTGGGCCGCCTCAGAGAAAAAGCTGAAAACCGAAGAAACTGAGGGGGGGTTCCCAAATTCCTTTCCAGCCCTTCCGAGGAGGCACAAAGCCACGTGGAGCTGAGGAAAGGGATGTGAGGAGAATGGCAATAATGGAGCCTTGGGACTCTGCACTTCATTCTTTTCACGTGTTTGGAGGTGCAGGAAATGCCAAACGCCACAGGAATTCTGTGTCTGTAACATCGGGTGCAACCTCTTGAAACCCAAGTGCTCAGAGTGGGGTTTTCCCAAGGGTAAATCCCAATGTGACATGGCAAAGCTTCAGCGAGGATTTCTAGGCTTGACTGCAGAGCTTTTGGGAAAGCTCAGTAGCCAAACAAGATCAGATTTCTGTCGGATTTGGATCAAACGTGGCGTTTAAATCTGGGACAGCTCAGCTCCCCGGGTGGGAAAGTGCTTGGAGCAGCCGAGAGCTGAGCTGTTTTTGAGAATTCCAAGCGTTGTGTTCTTACGCTCCTTAATACAACGTTTAAATAATTGATCCTGAATGGAGACAGTATCAGAGGGATTTGTTAGAGGGGCAGGGATGTTTTTTCACCTGGCAGTGTGTTGGGATAGTCAAGACTCCTTCTGTCAGAATTAATTGGTCTTCCTTCTTTTCCCTTTTGTTCTTTCTAGGTTGTGGCTGAGTGGGGAGAGTATTTGGGATAAAGAAACGAAATGCCCGAGGGAAGCTTCGCGTTCCCGTGGGGATGCTTTAGGCGCGTGCAGCTTCTGAGCTGCACCGAAACTTGAGGCTCCCACAGAAGCCGTCCGAAGCTGGAAGGGCCGGGGAAGAGAATTCCAGGAGAGGTGTGGGAAGCGCTTTCTGCCAGGTCTGGACAGCACCGAGGTGGGAATGACTTCAAAGTGTTCCTTGTCCCTGTCCTGTTCCCAGCCCAGGACCAAGTTGGTGTTCCCTGAGCGGCTGCGGTTCCCTGGATGTGGCAGGAGGAGGTCTCTGCCGGGGAGTGGGAGAAATGTCCCTGCCCGGTGCCGTGTCCTTGGCGGGCAGAGAGCGCCGCTCGTGGCAAGGGGGGTTTGTGAGTATGGAATCAGCCCTAGCTCCTTTTTAAGGGGGTGTTTTAATGAGTCATCAGCAGGGACCACTTTTAGCCAGCTTTAGTTAAGTTCCTTTTGCACAGGTTTCATGTTGCTTTGATGGTGAAATCACCAAACCCTGAAGTTTGCCAAATTACCCCTGAAAAGCTTTAATGAACCAATCCTGAGGGAACTGGGGATTGGATATCTGGGATCTTATGGCCCTTTGAGGCCATGTTGGGTTTACCCCTTGATTTTGGTGCCAAGGGAAACTCCAAGTTAAGAATAATCCAAATATGAAGCACTTCTCACAAAACTCAGCTTTGCAAACCTTTATTTGGGCTAAAAAAGAAAAGATGGGAATGCCCTTGGCAGAAAAGCAGCTGTGAGGCACAGCAGGCTTCAAATGCCTGTCAGCAGGAGCTCCAGGAGAAACGGCTGCTGGCTCCGGGCATCCTGGGCTTTCCAGGCAGGTTTTGTAGCGGATTGCAAGGCAGTT
The DNA here is from genome assembly GCF_965178545.1 of Coloeus monedula. Lineage (NCBI taxonomy): Eukaryota > Metazoa > Chordata > Aves > Passeriformes > Corvidae > Coloeus > Coloeus monedula. The sequence continues at coordinate 139,713 of NW_028120800.1, read as the reverse complement.
TTCCTGCCTCTGGGGGGTGGCACCTGCATCCCGCTGGAAAGGGAAAATGTGGAGAGAGGGGCAAGCGGGAAGACGGTTGCTGATGTGTGTCCTTGGATCGCAGTTCCTCCCGGTGAGTCTGTGCTGCTGGAAGTTTGAAGGAGATCAGTCCTGGAGTACGTGTGGGTTCACCTGTGGGGTTTGGGAACGACGCTGGCCATGAAATTCCAGGGATGTTCCCTTTGCTGGAGTGAGAAGCAGTGGAAGCACTTTGCTGTCTGCTTCTTCATCACCTTCGCCTCGGTCCCCTGGGGCTCCAGGTAATCCCCTCTCACCTTTGCTTTTCCAAGGGTCTCTAAATGAGGGCTTGAGCTTTGGTGTGGCTCCCTTTACAGGGAAGATCTGTTCCAGGAAAGGTCTCCTGGTCTGGCCTGATGGCGTTGCAGGAAGAGCAGGAAACCCCGCAGCTCCTGTGGCTCCCTCATCCGATTTGCCTGCAGGCAGCAGCAAGGATCATTCCCAAGTGTCATCCCCTGGCTCCGTGACTCGGTGAGGTTGTGTTCCCCCAAAGGCCAGGGGCCGCTTTGTTTTGCAGCTCACGAAAGTCCAGCTCGGTGGTGCTGGGTTTGGTTTTTGTGTGCAATGAAGGCACTAAAAAATTCCCCTCCTTCCCTGGCACAGCCCTGGAGTGGGAGCAGATTCCCCTTATCCCGCAGTTATCCCGCTCCTGCCGTGGATCCCTGCGGTGCCGTGTGTTCTCCAAGCTCACAGCACTGCTGGCTCTAAACAAGAAAAACAATCCCTGTTCCTTCTCTTCTCCGTCCTTGATGTTCCCAGGCCCTGCATCTCCCTGGCTATTCCCTGTGGGAGTCTTCATCTCCATCCCACCTTATCCCGATCAGGTAAGGGTCTGAGACGTGTTTAGCAGCAAATGCATTCCTGTGAAGAAAGCCAAGAGCAAAGAGCATCCAGATGCAGAGAAGTCTTTAGAAAAGCGTTCCAGACGTGCAAATGAGGGATGTGTCTTCCTGCATCTCCTGTTGTTTTTCTCTGTCACGTTTTGGAAGGGTTTCTCTCAGTGATATCCTGCAGTCCAGGTGCGTCCCTTCTTTTGTCCAAATCCAGTGCCAGAGGATCGAACAACTGACGAGTGGGGCCTGGGATGAAAACGGTTCTCCTAAAATGAGGGAAACAATGCTAGAAGAGAAATGAGCGTCCTTTTAATGCCTGGAATAAAAATGCTGGAAAAGGGCACTTTTTATTTGATATGGTGTCATTCTCCTTTTTTTTCCATAGCTAAAACTCCACGGTGAGCAATCAGAGCAGAAACAGGAAATGCAGGAGTCTTGGATTCCACAGTGGGATTAACTTCCCTTTTCTGCTCTCTTTCAGGACAGGAAAAACCACTGAACTCGCCCCATCTTTGGGACCAAGAGCTGTGGTGTTGGAGTAGGCAAAGCCAGCTAGGGCCCCCCTTGTCCTGCCCATGGTGTGGGTCAGGGACAGGCTCCTCTTCTCCTCTGCGCTGGGATGAACTGCCTAGGGAATGCTATTTCTGACAGCCCGGTCCTAGCCCCGGCTACTGGAAATGGGCGGAGGTGAAGAGGCAAGTGCCAGAGTTGCTTGGGGATGATGGAATTGTGGTGTTTGGCTGTGCCCAGAGGGGCAGGTTGGGCATTTCTGTGTGTCTGAGGACCGGTTTGGGTGCTGGGGAGCCCGGGGAGCCGAGCTCTCAGTGCATTCCCAGCTCACCCGGGGGTGGGAGCTGGTGCAGGGCTGGGTGACAGCCTCTGGTCGGGCTCGGGGCAGGCCCTGGCCCCGGCACAGACACGCTGGGGTGGTTTGGGGCCGCTTGGGGAGCCGTGGGAGGAGAATGAGGGATGGTGCTGGGCAGAGCGATCGGCCTGCGCTCGTGTCAGCGCAGCCGTGCAGGGCACTGGGATCTGGGTAAAGCACCGGCTCTCCTGGTGTTCAGGGATGCAAGGTCTGAGGGACCGGATTTACTTGGGGTTTTCCAGGACAGCAGGAAGAAGAGGAAATGTGGTGCCAGAGGTGCGTCCCATCAGGTTGCAGTTCCCTCTTTCCCATTTCCATTTCCTCCTCAGTGCAGGTGTCCCCTGCAGCCCATGAGCACGGGGCCGGTGACAACTCCCTGTCTGTAGAGAGATTCCTTATGGAACAAGGGCAGATGACACTTGTGTGAGGCTTACGACTGTTAGAATTAGACCGGGATGGGTTTAAGGAAAACTAGAATCGTGTGTTAATCTTACTGGTCAATGAACAAATAGAATCCACACTTCTATAAGAAAAAATAGAGTGTATGGAGCATATAGAAGAAGCTGTTTTTGCCTGCTGCTGCTGCTTGGCTGTATCATGTAACCCCATTCGAACTCTGCCTTCAAGACAGCTGTGAGACCGTGAAATAAAGAACTCAGCAGAACAGCAGCCTCCTCTGCTCTTTCACCCTGGTCCGAGAAGGAGGGGTACCCTGTCAAAGGCTCAACACTTGCCTTTCTGACTTTGTTTCTAAATTTCTACCTTTCTAATTTTGTTTGTTTCTAATTTTTTTGTTTGTTTGTTTCTAACTTTGTTTGTTTTCAACTTTCTCCCTTTAGAAATTTGTTTGTTTCTTGTATTTTACCTCTTTGTTTGTTTCTAAATTTCTGCCGTTGTAACTTTGTTTCTAACTTTCTACTTTTAAAATTTCATTTGTTTTTAACTTTTTACCATTCCTCCCAGCGAGGGCTGTGTGCAGAATACTAAAACCTGTTAAGTTCTTCACTTTTACGTCTATAGGCAAATGCTACTGATTTAGATGTAAATTCATTTGGAAATAAGCCAGCCCTCTCTGTCTACTCTGTCGCATACAGCAATATAAGAAGCTGGGAATAGAGATCCGCAGGTTTTGAGAATAAGGAGCCGGCGTTTTTCTGTAGGAAGGAAAGCAGCAAGCGCCTGGCCGCAGGAGCCGAGACGCTCGGGCTGCAGGAGCTGCAGAGCGCCCGGAGCCGGCTTTTCCCTGTGCTCTGTGCCTGCCCCCGGGCTGAGCTGGGCGGCGCTGCTGCCGCCCGGTGCCGGCTGAGCCGAGAGGGCGGCGGCCTCGGTGGCTGCCGAGCGTGGCAAGGAGCGGGAGCGAGCGGGGCGGTGTCTGTCAGCGGAGGGGAGGGTCCCGAGAGCGGCCCCGGTGCGGCCCCGGTGCGCGGGGCGGGCCCGGCCCGGGAGAGAGGGGCGGGGCCCCGAGCGATGGAGCCGCCCCCGTGCCGGGCAGGGCGGGCCCCGGGGCCGGGCGGGGCCGGGGCTCTGGGGCGGGGCCGAGCGGGGCCGGGGGCGGGGGCGGCTTCAGGGGCGGGGCCGGGCCCGGCTCAGGTGCGCGGGGCGGGGTCCGCACAGGTGCGCGGGGTCCCAGGGCGGCTGCGCAGGGCGGGGCCGAGGTGATTTAAGCCCCCGAAATCGCCCCTGCCGCCATTTGCTCCCTCAGAGCTCGGGGAGGCTGCGGCCGGGCCGGGCTCCCCCGGCGTGGCCCGGGAGAGGCCCCCGCTCCCCCTCTTTCTTCCCCGTCTTTCTTCCCCCTGTTTCTCCTGCCCTTATCCTCCTCCTTCTTCCCCCGCTTATCACCTCTTTCCTACCCCCCCCAGTTTCTTTCTCTCTCCCCCACACCCTCCCTGTCTCTCCCAGCCCCCTGCCTGCCCTCTCCCCAGCGCCCCCCCACCCTCTCTCCCTGCTCCCCTGTGCATCCCCGACCCCCCCCGCCTCCTTTCTCTCCCACCCCTCCTTTCTCCCCTCTCCGTACCCCGTTCCCCAACCCGACTCCCCTCTCTTCCTCCTCCTCTGACCATCATCCCTCCCCCTCACCCGACCTTTCCCTTCCCCCCTCGTTCTCCCCAACCCACCCCGACTCCTCTCCCTACCCCATCTCATCCCTCCCCGTTCCCTCTTTCCCCCGCAGCCGCGGGGCTCGGGGCGCCGGAGAATAAAGCCCAGAGGGCCGGAGCCCGGCGCCCCTGCCCTCGCTGGAGCCTCGCACGGGGGACCCGCTCGGCGGGTCCCCCGTGCAGTACAAAAACAGCGCCGGGGCTCCGGCTTTCCACACATCACACTGGGGATCCCCTCCTCAGGAGGGGTTCCCGGGGGGGGTGGTGGGTTTTGGGGAGGGTGGTGGGTTGGGGTGGGCCCCCTCCTCAGGAGGGGTTCCCGGGGGGGTGGTGGGTTTCGGGGAGGGGGGTGGGTTGGGGTGGGCCCCCTCCTTAGGAGGGGGTCCCGGGGGGGTGGGTGGGATGGGCCCCCTCCGGAGGAGGGGGTCCCGGGAGGGGGTCAGGGTGGGCCCCCTCCGGAGGAGGGGGTCCGGGGGAGGGGGGTGGGGCGGAGGGGGGACTTTCCCCCCCTCCAGTCCCCGCCCCCTCTCCCGGACCCCCTCCTCCGGACGGGGCTCACCCCACCCCCCTCCCCCGGACCCCCTCCTCCGGAGGGGGCCCACCCTGACCCCCTCCCGGGACCCCCTCCTCCGGAGGGGGCCCATCCCACCCACCCCCCCGGGACCCCCTCCTAAGGAGGGGGCCCACCCCAACCCACCCCCCTCCCCGAAACCCACCACCCCCCCGGGAACCCCTCCTGAGGAGGGGGCCCACCCCAACCCACCACCCTCCCTGAAACCCACCCACCCCCCCGGGAACCCCTCCTGAGGAGGGGGCCCACCCCAACCCACCACCCTCCCCGAAACCCACCACCCCCCCGGGAACCCCTCCTGAGGAGGGGATCCCCAGTGTGATGTGTGGAAAGCCGGAGCCCCGGCGCTGTTTTTGTACTGCACGGGGGACCCGCCGAGCGGGCCCGGCCCGTGTGGGGCTCCAGCGAGGGCAGGGGCGCCGGGCTCCGGCCCTCTGGGCTTTATTCTCCGGCGCCCCGAGCCCCACGGCTGCGGGGGAAAGACGGGACAGAGGATGGGAATAAGGGAGCAGAGGGGGTCAAAGAAGGAGCGCAGGTGGGGGGTTCGGGGTGTGCAGGGAGAGGTGGGATGGGGGGACAGGAAAGGAGGCGGGGGGAAGACGAGGACGGAGCACAAGTGGGGGGTCAAGGTGCAGAGGGGAAACGAGGGAAGAGGAACAGGGGGAGGTGGAGGGGGAAGGAAAGGTGGGAGACGGAGGGGGAGGATTGAGGGCAGGTGGGGGGAACTGGGAGGGGAAGGGGAGCAGGGTGAGGGGGCAGGGGGGACCCGGGATGGGGGCGAAGGAACGGTGGAGAAGGGGAGAGAGGGTGGAGGGGTAGGGCAGGGTTGGGGTGTGTAGGGGGACAGGGAGGGGGGATGGGGGGGACCGGGCCGGGGGGGGAGGGAGGGGAGGGCTAGGGGGGAGAGGGGGGGGGGTAGGGGGGGGGGTTTAGGGGGTGGGGGAGGGGAGGCAGAGGGAGGAGAACGGAGAAGGGTTAGAAGAAGACAAACTAACACAAATATAAAGGAAAAGAACTACAGAGACATAGAAATATGGAAATACAGAGATCTAGAGCCCGGTCGGCCACAACCGTTCCCACCGAGCGCCGAGGGAGCAAATGGCGGCGGCGCCGATTCCCGAGGCTTAAATCCCCTCGGCCCCGCCCCGCGCAGCCGCTCTGGGGCCCCGCGCACCTGTGCGGACCCCGCCCTTCACACCTGTGCCGGGCCCGCCCCGCCCCGCCCGCGCCCGTAAATGCCGGCGGATCCGCGCCCGCTCCGCTTTGTGCGGTGGATGCTCATCCTGCTCCTCCCGGGCTGTGGCGGGACCGTCGTTCGGAGCGCTGTGCGGAGCCCGGCACCGGGGGCTGCTCCCGGCGCTGCGCCGAGCCCGAGGCGCTGAGGTGGGAACGGGACCCGGGCCCTGGGATTCGGGGCTGGGTCCTGTCGGTGTCTGCTGGGGGTCCCGGGCCGAGCCGCTTGTCTCTCGGCGGGCGGGGTGCGGCTGCCGGGCTCGGAGAACTGAGGTGGGATGGGGGATGGCATTAGGCATCGGGATCGCCGCGGCTGGCAAGTGCCGCTCCGGGATTGGCGCTGGCGCCGAGCCCGGCGCTGCCGCTCCGGCTGCGGCCAGCGCGGGGCTGGGCTCCCGCCGGAGCTCCGGCTACGCTCCCGCTGCGGCCGTGGGGAGCCGGGGCCGTGCCGGTGCCGGGCCCGCCGGGAGGGCGGCGCTTCCCCGCAGCAGGCGCTGGATCGCGCCTGGAAGCGGCCGGGCCGCGGGGACCGCCCGTGCCCGCCCCGGCACCCCCCGAGGCCGCCGCTCCCTCAGCGCCGCCCGCCCTGTGGGGCGCCCCCTGGCGCAACCGGAGCGCCGGCGCTCCCGGCCCGGCCCCGCCCGCAGCCCCCGCGGGGACGCGGAGCTCCCCCAGCCCCGGCACTGCCGAGGCCGCCGCTCCCCCTGCGCACGGCAGCGCCCGCCTCCCCCTGCCCCGGGCCGCTCCCCCGGGGGCCTCCCGCCCGCCGCGGCCCCGCCCAACCAGCGCGGCTGCAGCGGGACGAGCCGCTCCCCCGGCCCGGCCGCTGGCGCCGAGGCCGCTGCTGCCGCTCCTGCTCTGACTGCGCCCGCTGCGGGACCGGGGCCTCGCCGGGGCTCGCTGCTGCTTGAGCCGCTCATCCCACAACTGCCGCTTGAGACCTGATGCTCTCCTTCCTCCCCCCCGCTTTCTCTGCGGCTTGCACGCTCCACTGCAAAAACCTCTGGCTTTAAAAGGCCAGGGAAAAATGTTTCTTCTTTATTTCCAGAGCACAGGAGATCTTGAGTGGCAATGGCTACACAAGGACCACCAAGTCGAACCCTTATGTGAATGGCTCCTCTGGCCACTGAACCCACACCTGGGCACTCTCAGCAGCCTGCTCCAGCCAAGCCAATCTCAGCTCCTGGCAATGTCCTGCCTGGGATAGGAATGCCAAGTGCCAGCAAGGTCATTCCTATGCAAATACAACTCTTTCTTTTATGCTAATGCTGCTTGCCACACCAGCCCCTGTAATTGCCATAGGGCAGAGCTCCATGGCCAGCACCTGATCATGCAACAACACAGGTGAGCAGTTGTGTGACAGCACTGAACTCTTCCCATAACCCTGATTTCCTGCCCTTTCCAGGATTTACCCAACAGCTGTAAAGGTGCTTGTTCCATGGCCCTTTCCAGGGAGAAATGAGCAAGGCAAGTCCTGAGGGTTCACTTGCTCCACGGCCAAAGCTCTTCTGGAGAGGGTCAGGGCTGCTCCTGCCTGCAGAGGGGCCTTTCCCACAGGTGAGTGTTCACAGCCCAAAATCCCAGGGGCTGCTGAGGCCGGGCCAGCTTTTGTGGCCCAGAGCTGCACAGAGCTCTCAGCAACTCCTGCTCACTGCCAGGAGTGTTCCTTGGTGCTCCTTCCGTGTGTCCCAGCTGGCAGGGAATGGGGGGAAGGAGAAGGCCCAGGAAGGGAAGCAGCAGCTCTTGTGCTTTGGATTTGCAGAGAGGAGCTGTGCCTGCAGTGTCCTGCCCGTGGCACACAGTGTGCCAAACACACATCCCTGGAACGGGCACTGGGCTGCCCGGGCAGCGCTGGGATGGACATGGATAAAGGGCTGCCCGCGGCCCCTCGGCCAGGGGCTGCTCTGAACAGGCACCCAGAGATGCTTCAGTCCCGACAGACCCCACTGACACCCCAAAAATGCCCCAAGGAACAGCTGGCACTGGGCAATGTCAGAATGGGCTGTTTGCAGAGGGGCTCAGACAGCAATTCCCAGTGCTGACCTCCCACACACCTGCCAGCTATGTCCCAGCCACCCAAAATGCCTTCCCTTCCAGCCTGAGGCCATCATCCCTCAGCAGTGTTAAAGCCAAGGCAAGCTTCGCCCACAGCAATGAAATGCCAAGCAATGCCCTCAGAGATGCCTTCAAATGAAAGGTCAGAGTCAGAGAAATCTCTTTGGATTGAGTTGGGAGTTTTTGGGGAGCCAGCTGGAACTGCACAACTGATGGAAAGCTTTCCCAGGTGGCTCCCACTGCAGGTGCCCTGAAGGCAGGGATGTGCATCCCTTTCCTGAGGGAAAAGAACTTGCAGAGGCCACTCCTGAGGCTCTGGAATGAAATCAACTCCTGCAGGGAGAGAAGTCCTCCCGTGGGCACAGGGGCTGCCTCAGCACGGGCTGGGAGCGTGTCCAGCCAGCGCCTGTTCCTGCTTTCAAATATCACCTGGAGCCCCAGCTCGGGGGGTGCAGGCAGCTGAATTCCAGGGAACTCTGTCAGGTGCCCCCAGGGACATTGGGGGGGGGGGGGGCTGGGGGATGAGGGTTACAAACAGCAAATTCTATGGAACATGAAGCTGTCCTTGCCCTGACCCTGCTGAGCTTCCCTGGAAGCTCTGCTGGGTCCTGCCACAGCTGGTGTTAAATAGGCAGCTCTGCATGGGAATATCCATGCTCCAGGAGGCGCTGGGAGGCTATGCCAGTGGCAATTCAGCAGGGAATTCAGGGCTTTGGGTAGAATTCATCTGAACTAGCAAAGCCAACCCCCAAATCTGCGCACCACCCAGGGAACAATCTTTGTGCTGCCCTGGCAGCCAAAGCCCCTGGGCTGGGAAATGTCAGCAGGCAAATGGATGGAATGATCTAAATGCCAGCATCCCCCAAAGGGACAATGCCATCACCTCCCTTTGCTCCCCAAGTGTCCACTGTGTTCCCCACAGGTACCCTGGGGATGCCAGGGAGGTGCCTTTGCCCACAGTGCCTTTCTCCTGCCCCTCTCCAGCCTGAGGCCTCTTCTCCCTTCCCTGCCAGCTGCTGCCAAGGAAGGAAGACACAGTGAGTGCTGAGTTGACCTCCAAATAGTCCTTCCCTCACCTTGAGATGACCTGAGATTTTACCCCCAAAATGTCCCCATCTGCCTCCTTCTGAGTTCCTCATTTTTTACAAGGAAGCATTCTTTCTCTGCTCTGGAGATTACCACAAGATTTGCCCCCAAAACTTTCCCCACCTGTCCACTACCTCTTTCCTCATTTCCACCTCAATCTTTTCATTCTTTGCCCTACAGATGCTTTCAATTTTTACCCCTCTGAACTTCCCTACCTGTCCATAAGTGATTACCTCAGTTTACCCCATCAAGTGCATGCTCTCTGCTACAGATCACCTCAGATTTTACCTCCAACATTTTCTGCACATCTCCACCACTGACTGAGTACTTTATTTTTACCTCCAAATACTCATTTTCTACCATGGAGATTCCCTCAAGTTTTACCTGCCAGATTTACCCACCTGTCCACAGCAATTCCCTCAGTTTACCTCAGGATGCTCCTGCTCTCTCCTAGAGATGACCTCACATTTTACCCCCTCAGTTTTCCCTACCTGCCCAGTTCTGATCACCTCCTTTTTACCTCAAAACATGAGTTCTTTCTTCTACTGATGAACTCGGATTTTATCACCAAAATGTCTATTTTGTCCCCTGTACACTGACTAGATTTTAAAACCCAAACCACGCAGGTTATGTCTGTCTTACCCCCAAAATGTTCATTCTGTCCCCTACAAATTAGGTCAGATTTTTTCTCAAAACCACTTATGGTTCCTACATAATTACCTCAGGGTTTGCCCCCCACATTCTACCTCATCTTGACTACTGATCACCTCATTGCTTCCTCAATATGTTCATTCTTTGCCCTACAGATCTTCCCAAGTTTTACACCCCAAATTTCCTTGCCTAGCCCCAGTGATTGCCTCAGTTCATGTCAGTGGTCACACTCTCCCTAGAGATTACCTCAAGTTTAACCCCCAAAATTTTCCTTAACTGTCCACAACTTATTACCTCATTTTTACCAAAAAAGATTCATTCTCAACCTTTAGATCATTTCAAGTTTGACCCCCCAAAATTCCCCTACCTGTCCACTACTGATTCCCTCATTCTTCCTTCAATATTTATTTCCTTTCTACCATGTAGCTTCTATCAAGATTTACCCCCAAAGTTTTCCATCTGTCTACTACTGCTTACCTCATTTTTACCTCAAAATGTTCTTTCTACAGCTTATTTAATATTATTTTTACACAAGTTTCCCTATCTGCCCACAACTGATTCCCTCATGTTACCTCAGTGTGTTCATGCTCTCCCCTAGAGATTAGCTCAGATTTAGCCCCCAAATTTTCCCCACATGCTCAGTACTCATCACCTCCTTTTTCCCTCCAAGTGTTCATTCTCTGCTCTTGAGACTTTGTCAAGTTTGGCCTCCAAAATTTTCCTTCTTTGTCTATTACTGAGTACCTCATTTTTGCTCCAAAATATTCATTCTGTCCCCTACAGATTACATCAAGTTTTACCCCCCAGTTTTTCCTTCCTGTACAATATTAACTCTTTTCTGCCCCAAAAATGTGCATTCGTTCCCCTAAACATCACCTCAGCTTTTCCCTCAAAAATGCCACCTTGCTCTGCTTGACATCACCTCCCATTTTCCTACACAAACAATTCTTGTGTCCCCTCTCAGTCACCCCAGGTTTTCAGCTGAAAATGTCTCCTCTGTCCCCTCAAAGTCATCCCAGGTTTTCCCAGTGAGGAGCTGCAAGGAATTCAGGCAGGGCCAATGACACCAGGGAACAGCTGTAAATTCAGAGGCAGAGAGAGAAGATCTACCAGGAAAGGGGAAAGGTTCAGAAAACATTTCTGCAATTAATTAATAATTATTTCCAGTTCCCCACTGAGAAGAACACAACCTCACAGCTGTTAAGGCCTGACAGTTCCCTGCAGGGAGAGCTCAGCCCATGTGCCCAGAGGCAATCGCAGCATCTGCAAGAAAGAAAAAAGCAGCAAAAGGTGATTGCTTCTCTTTCAAAGTTATTTCAAGTGCTCACACCCAAACCCACCTTTGCTCTTGATTCTGGCCAGGTGCATGGTGAGCAGTGGGCACAGGTCATGTCATCCATGCTGGTGTGAGTGATGCTTTCTGGGGGAAAGCAGCTGATCTCCAAAGTTCCCTTCCTGCCCCGTGCCTGATCTGCACAGGAGAAAACCTCTTCCAGGAAGGGACTGTGCTCCCTCTAATGCCATTTGCCCAGTCTGTTCCATGGGGATACTGCCAGCCTGGGGCAGCAAAGGCACACGCAGCTCTCAGCACTCCCTGCTCCAAGCACAGCTCTGGGCTCCTTTGCACACTGCCTCTGCCCTGGGGTTTTCTCCAGGAGAAGCCAAGGAATTGCTCCTGGAAGGGTGCAGATTAAGTTATCCCAAAGGGAAGCAAAGAGTAAGTACTCCAGGAAGAGCCCTTGGGATCTGCTGGGCTGAGGTGGGAAGGGGACATTCATTCCCTGCAGGGCCAATACACAACAACCTCCAAGCCAAAGCACAGACTGGCAGGTGGGGTCTGACAGCAGCACTCTGACAAACCTCCTTGTCATTCTTCCCTGCAGTGACTTTTGCAAGCAAACTCTGAAGCTGACAAGCCCAGAAGCTCCATCCAGCCACTCTGGAAGGAAAGGATACTCCCAGGGATGAGGCACATTCCCAGCAAACTCTCCCAACACAGCCTGGAGGCAGCGCTGGAGCTCGGGTGTGGGGCTGGGAAGGGCTGCCAGGAGCACGCAGCCCCCAGGTGGGGTGGCAGCGGCAGCAGCAAATTCCCACAGGCTGATGGCACAGCAGAGAGACAAAGGCCAGCAGTGCCCACGGGAGGTGCAGGGTTAATTCTGCTCCCTGCCCTGCCCCATCCCCGCAGGAAATCTCCAAGGGGGAGAGAAACTCTCAGGGTGCCCAAAATGCAGCATCTGTCACCCTGATCCAGCTTCAACTCAGCATGGGGGGCCAAACTCCCCCCACAGGTAAACACTGAGCTGAGCTGGTCAGTCTCAAACACAGCCCCAGTTCTCACCTCCAGCCTGCTCCTGGGGCTGCTGCCACATTCCTGACAAGGAGCCCCTTTGGACAGGGCTCTCTCTGTGTCTCAGGTGCTGGGCACTGCAGGGACCAGGGCAGCCCCCTCTGGGGACAATTGGGGATTCATCCCACACCATGGGCAGGACCAGGGGCCCTCCAGTACAGGCTGGTGGGGCCAGAGCCCATTGGGTTTGGCTGCTCAAACACCAAAGCTTTTGGCAAAGATGGGACAAGTTAAGTGGGTTTTCCTGGCCTGAGAGAGAGAAGAAATTGTTGAAATTAAGCATGGCAATTAAGTCCACTGTGGAAGTCAAAGGCTCCTGGCTTTCCCACTCCTGTTCTGATTGCTCACTAGAGGGTTTTATCCATAAAAAAATGAGAGGTGGCACCAAATAAAAGAGCTCTTTTTCAACATTTTTCCCCTACTTACTTTCATACCTAAAAAGGATGTCCATTTTTTCTTAGTGCATTCTTTGCCTAATTTTAACAGAACTGTTTTCCTTCCAGGCCCCACTTGTGGGTTCTTCACTCCTTTGCCATTGGACTTTGGACAAAGGAAGAGAAGCATCTGCTCCAAACGGGTGTCATCCTATGGGGAACACCCCCTGTACCAGCCCCAGCCTGGGCCAAGCACGCTGCCTCACTCTCCCCATTCTGGATGCTGGCTCCAATCCAGTCTGAGTTTTCCCCTGTTTTCCATGTCTAAGGATAGGAACTTGTCCTGGTCAGGGTGTAAGGCCTTAAACTGCACCTTGATCTGGGGGGCTGGGACTGGGATTCCAGCAGGGAATTCATTGTTTTACAAATAAAAGTTATTCCAGGGAGCTGCTGCTTCACCACACAGTGTCAGCAAAAGAGAGAGAACACCAAAGGTGTATCCAAAACCAAGGATGGAATGATTCCTCCTGCTTTGAGTGGGATCAGGGCTTATGCTGCCCTGGAATGACAAAGAACTTCTCCCTCAGCCCCCTAGAGAGCCCTCAAAAAGCCAAAGTGCAGCAGGGAAGGAAGGAAAGGCACCTGCTGGGGACAGCACAGCTCCAGCTGCTGATGGGGACTGGGACTGAGTCTGGAGCCAAAAGCCCCTTCCCAGGCTGGAGGGGCTTGCCTAAAGCACCACCTCTGGGAAGCAAAGGGCTATGGAAGAAATGGAGTGGGAATTTACAATAATAATCATAACGGATCGGGAAAGAGCAACAACAGAAGCAACAATCATTCCAAGGGAGCAGGAGGGATGCTGAGCTTTAAACAAGGTTTGAGTGAGGCAGCAGCTCCTGGCAGTTCTAACCCACAGCTCCAGCTCTGCGATTCCAGGAGCACTGCAAGCTCCTCCTGCCCAGTCCCTGGCTTTGCCTCCTGCCAGTACTCGGCACCTCTGGCACGGGTGGCTGCGAGTGCTCCAGTGCTGCTGCCCCGAGGGAGCGGGAAAATGGCCACTAAACCCCTTCCCACTGGGCTGGCTCCGAGCTCTGGCTGGGGAAAACATTTGGCACCCCTGGCATTTCAATGCAATCAGTTTCCATCACTTTGAAGATGCACTGAATAAACCCAGGGCACATAAGTAAACCTCTCCCCATAAGGAGAGCCCCAGGGAATACACAATTCTTCCTATGCCTGGCCAAAGAAACCAGGAGCCAGGTTTTGGGGAAGAGACTCCAGACTCTTATCTCCTTCCCTGGCTGTAAACCACTTGCAGAGGCTTTGGAGTTCATACAAGCTTGTCAGGATTTGGCTACTTCATTTAAATTCTATTCAGATACTGGAATGGAAGTGTCCTAAAGGCACCTCACTCAGACTTTAAGCCCTCTACCACCAAAGAATTTAGATGCTCTTTTCTTAGGAACACCCCACCTCTGCTTCTTTAGGTGTCTCCATGTGGGACATCAATTAAATGCGGACAAATTTTAGAATGCAGCTTCCAAGTCAAGTTACCTGCTAGGAAATGACTCCAGCTCTCTGGCACCTTGGGCTGTTTTAAACACAGCCTGGCCCTTCATGGCTGAGGCTCTGAGCTACACAACTTGTGAGCTGGCAAGTAACAGCAGCTGAGGTCTCATCCCAGCTGTACACAAAAACAGGGAGTGGGGGCTGCACTTGGATACATGCAGGCAGGGTTGGGCCCCTTCTGAAAGCTTCAATCCCTGTTTTTCAGAGACTCAATCAGGGATAATGACATTTTCACAAAGCTCTCTTAAGGCACGTGAAAACCCGAGCAAGAAAATGGAATCAAAGCCTTTGTTCCACTGGCCTCACGCCCCAAATTCCAACGGGACAGACAAGTCCCTCTCCTCGCAAGGCAACGTCTCCTACCTGGATCTGTGCCTTCCCCAGCCTTTGGTGGCCGCTGTCTCCATCCTCCCACACCTCCTCATCTTCCTCCTCAGCAGGCCTGGCTTCCTCATCCTGCAGAGCAAGCACAGGGACACTCACCAGCCTGCTCATCCCAAACCTGGGCAGCAGGGATGGACTGCTGGGACCCCCTGGACACTCACCCCTCTGCTGGCCACCATCCCTGCTCTGCAGTCCATTCCCGTTCCTGGCCTGGCATCTCCTTTGAACGGGATGTTAAACCACAACCACTTGCTCTGCTGGGTTTTGGGACATCAGAGACTCCTCCAAGGCAGTGGACAAAGCTCCTGTTCCCACAGCCTCTGCCTCCCAAAGCCCTGCTAGGGCCAGGCAGAGCAAGGGAAACCCCTCAGTTCCTGCTGGAAATTTCCTCTTGTGCCCGTAAACCCAGGGAAATCGTGGCTGCCCCATCCCTGGAAGTGTTCAAGGCCAGGCTGGCCGCAGCTTGGAGCACCCTGGGGATGGAATGAGGTGATCCTTAAGGTCCCTTCCCACCCAAATTATTCCGCCATTCCAGGATGATTCTGTGATCTCTCCCTGCATTTATTTTGCATCGTTTCCTCTCTAATCTGAATTCCCAAATCGAAATGATTTTTTAAAGAAATCATTTAAAATTATCCCAGGAATAAAAAGGGGTGCATCAAACATACAAGAATCATTCCTACCTCCATCAAATCATTGTTAATTGGAAGCCTATTTCCTCATCTCTGTCCTTAGTTTTCCTTTCCTAGGAAACCTTATGATCCCACAGTTTCTCCAAGAGATTTACTGGGATTGCAGAAAGGTTTGCTTTGTCAGGGAGGCAAGGGGGTTTACAACACTTGTTCCTCTGCATCTTTATCCTTTCACCAGCTTTCCCCTGGAACGGTGCTGCAAGAGAAGTTCAGAATTACTAGAATTGGATCAGGTTCACCTTTTTTCCTCATTCTTTTCCAACGACTTCCAAATTCTTGGAATTATCCTCAAATGAGGCCTAGCAAGCTACTGTGAAAATATCAATCAGAGGAACATCTTGACAAGAGAAAACCACATCCAGCAGCAGCCAAAACAATGCCACTGCTATTCTTACCTGGTCTCCAGGTGCTCCAGCCAGAGCTCCCAACACCCACTGCCATTCCATGAGGGTGAGGAGGCCGTTTTGGACATGTTCTTTGCCACGGGATGGGATAACAGAGCCCAGAGGGTCTTTGTGTCCCTTCCAAGCCACCCCATGATTCCATGATACCATCAGCACCTATACCAATTCCATTCTGGAAAGCCCAATTCCATTCCTCCCATCAACTCAGAATTTCTCCCTTCCTCTCTCTGCTCCACATCAGGCATGTGTTGCCACAGGCATGGGATGCCTCAGCATTGCCTGGGAATGCCACTCAAGGCTGCCCTGGTGGCCTCAGTGCTCCAAAATGCCCAGCTGGCTCCCGTTCCAGTCAGGAATGTCCCAAACAGCAGCGTGGGGTGTGCCCTCTGCCATCCCACCATTGGGGCAGCTCCCATAGAATGTGACCGACTTACTGGGTTTGGAATTCCTGGCTTAAAAGTCAGGTGGTGGAATATCCTCTCCTGGGAATATCCAGAAGACCAGAAGGCTCCCTGGAAGCCACAGGTCAGGGACAGAGTCAGATGAACGATCCTGAACTGGTTTTCAGGGGATGCATCCCCAGCCTGTGGCTGCAAAAACTCCAGAGCTGTTCCTTCCCCTTGGGACAGCCAGGGAAAACATCCCCAGCATGGATTTCTGACAGGAAAAACCTCACTGCTCCAGGCTACTTGGCTCCTCCCAAATCCAGGCCAGCACTCCAACAGGCTCTAAGGACAAAACAACAGCAAAGACCATCTCAGGGCACACGCCACGAGCTGGGCGTCACATTCCTCACTGGAACTGGGCTGTTCCCACATCCCTGGGACAGTCGGGAGCATCCCCCGTTCCTCACTCTTCCATTCAGGACAAAGAGACAACAGAGCTGTCAAACAGCCAGTGTGTAACCCCAACAATCCAGGGAAAACCACCTTGCTCTGGGGAGAAACATCATGCCCAGTTATGGAAAAAGCCAAAGAACAGTACTGGAAACACTCCCGGGCATGGAGGCTCCCAGCTCCGGAAATGCAGCTCACAGGCTTCTTCCCATGGGAACCCCAATCTTGCCCGGGACTGGGCTCAGGGAGAAAGTCCTGCCCATTCCACCACTCTGGCACAGACACCCCAGGAAGGTGTCCCTGACCATGGCAAGGGGCTGAACAGGATGGTCTGTAAGGTTCTTGCCAGCACAGACCATTCCAGGAGTTTAAGGTGGATTTGAGCAGCTCCTGGGGACATGAACACCACCCACACCTCCCACCTGGCTCAGCCCAGAGTCCATCCAGCACTCACAGAGAGCTGCTGGGAGCTGAAATTCTCCCTGCTCCCCCTGCCTGGGAAACCCTGCCTCCAGCTCCTGGGAAAGAGGAGCTGCATCCTGCTGGGTGCCCCTGGCTCTGGGCAGCTGCCGCCTTCAGGCAGGGGGACGGCTCGGGCAGCTCCGGTGACTGTTCCACCTCAATGATTTTGTGTTTTCCTGCATTTCCCTGGGCTGGAGGGGAGCAGGGGGTGCGGTGGGAGTGCGGGAAGGCAGCGGCGGGGAGGGCAAGGAGTGGGGCCGGGCACCGCACGGCGCAGGGGGGCTTCTGCTGGCACTGGAGGGGCGCGACCGTACGGAGGCGTCCCCGCCGCTGCCGGCCACTGCCCACGGGGCTCCTGCCCGCCCCCGGCGCCACTGACCCCACACCCCGTGTCCCCACACTGGGAACCACCACGGAAAATCATGCTGGAACCTCTAATCCTGAGCCCGAGCCTTGACCTTTTATCCCCTGACCTTTGACCCCTTGACCCATTCCTTGACAACCCGAGCTTTGATCCCTTACCTTTGACCATCCAGCAAGTGGCCAAGATGCCCGCGGGCGGCTACGCCAGCGAGTAGGTGAAATGGAGACCGTGGCGATCGTGCCAGACCCGAAGGCGAGCTCCTCGGGCAAAAAGATCCACGATGACGGCGAGACTCAAAGGCCGATGACAGAGATGGGTGGGAACTGCCCTGCCCAGCAAAGGCTCGGGTGATGCTGAGGAGAAACCCTCTCCCTTTACTTCCAAGGGGCCCTCCCACAACAGCCCTCTCCTCTAAGCTAACTTCCAATTGCCTCCTGGAACTCCAAAGGCCTTTCCCTTCTCCCAACCACCGCTCCCAACACTTAGCTTTCTGAAGACAAACGGACAAAATCCATCCTTGGCAGAAAAAATGCATCAGCACCTCAGATGTCAACACGTTCCCCACGGTCCGCTTTGGCAGCTGCGAAAGATGGAGAACAAGGAGAAAATTCAGCCTCTGACAACACACGCCAAAAGAGACCCCTTCCGCAAGGCCCCCTCCCTCGAAACTGCCGAGGCTCAGCGCTTACCTGCTCTCTCCAAACTTCAGCTCCACACCTGCTCACGGTACCTAAGACAACAAAACAGAAAACGCCACTGTTGCCCTCCAGAAGAGCATCCCCGGGCTACTCCACACCACTGCCCCGGCTCACCTCAAATCCTGATCTGACTCTGGAGGTGGCCAGGACAAACCTGCACAATGAAAAGGGACACGCTCAGCACGCTGCCATAGACCGCTGGCCTATCAGCCACCCCACCTAAATGCCAACTCACCTGCTCGCCTCTGGCCCTTGGCACGCCCAGGGCAGCAGCAGCACCTGCAGAGAAGCAAAGCAAAAACACACAAAACATGCTGAGAGACTGTGAAACCACAGCCTCCCTGCTCCGACTGAAGTACACCACACCTATACCTTAGGCTTGCACGCTCCAGCATCCAGGGCCAGGACATCCTGCAAGTGGACCACCTAAAACACACAAACAACAACGGATGCTTAGAGCTGCTCCAAACATTGAGACCGAGGCCGTAACAACTCATTCTGTCCACCGGTCACTGCTCACCTCGCTCCATCGCCCCTGACTGCCAATATCCGGCATTACTTCCAAAAAAAAAAAAAAAAGACATGGAACAATGCTGTAACATAGTAGCATGACATAGCCCAGCAGGACTGCAGAGAGGGGCAGAGAGGGAAAGCCGGCCAGGATCTCGTTCCCAGCCCTGAGCAGGGGCTTTACTGGCCTGACTGTCCTGTACTACCTGAGCTCTGGGGACAATGAACCAGGCTCAGTCCCTGCCTCACCACTGGCACCCTGAAATTCTGGCACTGCAAGAGTCAGGGGAGGTTTCAGCAGTGATTTCAGCAAGGTCAGAGCCGCTCCCAGCAAAAGCTGTTCTTAGACTACTCCTGGCAGAAGAACCCAGAGTACCTGCCACTGCAGGATGCTTGTGACTTCCAGGTGGAGGAGAAGGGTGGAAACAATCCAAGATGAAGACAGAATGATGAACACAGCAAAGAGGATTTCTGTATGCTCTGCACTGTTTTGTCACGTTCAGCCCTTCCTGGGCTGTTCTCTGCTTGTTGTTCTCAAGATCAACATCTCCGACTAAGGGCGGGTGATGTGAATTCCAAGGAAGTACAATTCAATTCTCCCCTAGATCTTTCCCTAAAGTACAAGATACTGATTCACCTCCCTTCCCACCAGAGCCAATCAAAGACTATCCAAAAACGTAAATGATGATAATGCGGAATCTGGTCTCCATTAGAAAAATTAATGTAGTATTTTTTATCAGAGCTTTGGTTAAATGTAACAACGCAGGAAGTGCCTGTGCTCAGGTTATTGGAGAGTGCGAGGTTTTCTCATCGCATCAGCCCTGTCAGCTGACAAATGTGGCTGTGCACTAAGGCACAAAGCACCGACGTTTGCACACTACAGCTGGAATCTGCTATCTCCGTGTGCAGACACAACCACTGCTCATCACAGATAAACCCACAAGGGCTGCTCCAGCACTGACTTACCTGGGGAAAAACCAGCACTAAGAGGAGCAAAATAAAAAGCATGGGAGTAGTAGTTTCACCCTGAGCAGCTCCGTGAGATGGGCAGGAATCAGAGAATCCCCTGAGTAACTCTGAACTTGCTTTTCCTGATCACCTTTCACAGAATCCATAGCAGCAACCCATGAACATCCCGTGTGTAGGTTTATTCCAAAACCCACTCGCAGAAACATCAGGATATTGCACCTAAAGCTGCCTCTGCCAGAGGGAAGCAAGAGCTGGGGCTGGGAGAGGAAACAGGCAGGAACTTGCTCTCAGGAGAGGCAGCACGTGGGCTGCTGGCACTGCCAGCAGGAGGACGCAGGTGGGAGCAGGTAAAATTCCAATACAAAATGCAACTGGGGAATGTGACGGTGCAGAGGCTGTAGGTTGGCAGTCTAAGACTTTGGGGTTTATCACAGCTCTGCAAAAGCACCGAATTTCGCCAGCAGGTACCACTCATCCTCCTCAGGACAAGCTTCCAAGAGTTCATCTCTCAATTTGTGCCCCAGTGTGGGCCAAGTGCTGGTGGAGCCTGGGCTGGCACCCCGAGCTCTCACCCCAGCTGGCACCCCCAGGCCTTTCCAATGTGCCACTGCCACCCAAGCCACAATGGTGGGGCCTGAGGAAAGGAAGGAATGAGGAGGGACTTAGGACACAATCCTGCCCTTCAGACAGGCAGATTTACCTGTGCTCCAGTCTCAAGGGGGCTCTCAGTGGATAACTCAAGCATCCCGCGTGGGACACTGGGGCCAAGGAGCAGCTGGAGGCAGCTCTGTCACCTGGGCTACCTGTGTGTAGCCATATTTAGCAATAACTGAATTGATTGAAATAAAGGGTAAAAGCTTGACTCAGCCTGTAACTTTCACCTTTCTTTCAAGTGCAAAAAGAAGCAGAAAAATCCATTCATATTGATGCTTTCCAGCTATGTCTCTTTCAGATTCCCAGGTATTCATCCCCTCACAGAGTTTTAGCGGTGACACAGAAGAAAGTTCTTTGCGTGCTGCCAGAAAAACGAGATTTCTCCCATTTTTTATTTTCACACCTAAAGTATGAAAACATTATCATCACACAGAAGAGTTCTGCACACTCTCCTGTGGGCAAGGGGAAGATTCCCTGATAGGCAGATTCCAACCCCTCCTGTCCATATTTACATCCCTAAGGCCTCAGACCCTCTGTAGGTAACCACGGGGTTCCCAGGTGAGAGGAGTCACTGTGAGAACAGAATTAAACCCCAAAGCACCTCTGAGGAGACAGCACCTGACTCTGGGAGTGCCTCCCTCTCACGTGGAAGGTGTGGCTTACTCAGGAGTTACTCCAGGAGTTCCTACTCTGCCCAGGCCAGGCCTGCTCCGGACACTCCCCGTGCCCTCAGAGCCACAAACCCAGCTCAGGGCTGGGCTCAGAGCTCCAACACCACCAGGAATGAGCACTCCCTGAGCCCCCTGCCCTCCCAGCTCTGCTCTAGGCTGGGCAGGCACTGAGGGGCTCACTGACACCTCCAGTGTGGCTCTTTAAAGGTGGTGGCACAGGTGCTCCACAGCAGACCTGTGCCAGACCCAACTTCTCCACGGGCAAGGAAGAACCTCCCAAAGCAGGTGACACAAAAAGCTCTGGTGTGGCCCAGGGACTGCTCAAGGTCACAACCAAAATTAGTTCTGAGCTCAGGGTGGTGTCACTTCAGTTCCCTGCCACTGCTGCCACTTCCTGCCACCTTCAGCTTTTGCTCCAGGCACCAAAATATGATTTTTTCAAGGCCAGCCCATCTAAACTATCTGAAATTGCAGCCTGGCCAATCTCGGGAGCTCCCAGACTCACTCATGAGGATGAAGTGACAGACCAGCAGTGAGCACTTC
The DNA here is from genome assembly GCF_965178545.1 of Coloeus monedula. Classification (NCBI taxonomy): domain Eukaryota; kingdom Metazoa; phylum Chordata; class Aves; order Passeriformes; family Corvidae; genus Coloeus; species Coloeus monedula. The sequence goes on along the minus strand of NW_028120800.1, from coordinate 118,786 downwards.
TCCCTCTTCCAGCCAAGCTGTGAATTGCTCCTCCCTCAGCTTCGGCAACCACTTTTCGTGCCAGTTCCTGAAGAGAATCTCGTGCTGAACATCCATCACTTTTTCAGTGCAGAGCATTTGGCTTCATCCTCAAGCCCTAGAAACACTCAGCTAAACCAGCACTAAAACCTGATTAAACTTGCATCCTGCACAGCACAAAGAACTTGGACTTGGGCAGGAATCAGAATATCTGGGAATGAAGAGAACCCAAGAGCTCGGAGAGGTTTGCTTTGCCCTTGTCCTGCCTTGGGCTCCTGGCTGTGCCACAGCAGTTACAAGAAGCAGAGCAGCGACCTCCCCTCCCCTCCTCATCAACACAAACCCCCAAAAGCAGAGTTTGTCTCTCTCAGACCCACCTTGAGCTGTGTCCGCAGCAACAACGAGGCTGTTGAAAGCAGCAACCCCACAGCTCGGCGTCTGCAGGGCTGCACCCTCTCCATCCTACAGCCTCTCCATCTCCCCACAGCTTGGAGTGATCTGTTCTCCCAGTTTAGAGAAGGTGACACCAACCTCACTTTGGTTTGGGTACAAACTCTGAGGCAGACACTGAAGGCAAAGGAAGACGAGGCCTTGGTGGGAAGGGACCTTAAAGCCCATCCAGTGCCACCCCTGCCAAGGGCAGGGACACCTTCCACTGTCCCAGGCTGCTCCAAGCCCCAGTGTCCAGCCTGGCCTTGGACACTGCCAGGGATCCAGGGGCAGCCACAGCTGCTCTGGGCACCCTGTGCCAGGGCCTGCCCACCCTCACAGGGAAGGATTTCTTCTGCGTATCTACTCTGAACTGAAGTTTAAGTATCTAAGCTCAAGTTTAGTTATTGCTGAGCCTCTGCTGAAGATAACTGAGACACCATAGTAGGAGAGAAAGGAAACAGGCCTGTAGAACAAACCACAGGCGAGTAACAAACCAAAATGATGTGGCCAAGAACAATTATTGCCACAGAAAAGAAACCTCAGTCACCAAAAACTCCAGTCTATTCCTACATCCTCACCCAGGGGGACTCCAAACACGACACTGCAACTCATGCTCCTCCCAGCTCCACACACACATTGCTGGGACCTCTTGCAAGCTGCTCGAGCTCTCTCCATGTGCCAAATCTGCCCATGGCAGAGGTGCTGCTTTCCTGGCTCAGCTCCCAAGACTCAACTCTCAGTATTTCCACCCTCAATACTGTAAATTTCTGGTGATCTGGAGCAAAGATTTCTGGCTTGCTGTGTGGCTTCTCACACAGAACCTGACCCCAGGGGCTCAGTCTCACTCTCTCCGTGTTTGACACAAGTCATAAAGCAAGAACTGCAAAGACATTTCGAGGCAGTATCAGGGGCCTGAGACAGCTTTTGAGATCAAAGTTGAAATCCACTGTTTCCTTTCATTGCTGTTAAACTGTACTGGAGTCCTGGGGGCACTTTTGGGCGCCACAGTATACAAAAGATACAAAGCTGACAGCATCCAAAGAAGGGACATGGGGATGGGGAAGGGTGTGGAAGGACCATGAAAGAGCTGCTGAGGGCACTGGGTTTGTTCTGGTAGAGAAGTGTGAGGTCAGAACACATCGGGGGCTACAGCTCTGATCTCCGCTCCCTGGGACACAGACAGGACCCAGGGAGCAGCTGGAGCTGGGCCAGGGCAGGCTCAGGCTGAGATCAGGGAAAGGCTCTTCCCCCAGAGGCTGCTGGGCACTGCCCAGGCTCCCCAGGGAATGGGCACGGCCCCGAGGCTGCCAGAGCTCCAGGAGCGTTTGGACAGCGCTGCCAGGGATGCCCAGGCTGGGGCTGTTGGGGGGTCTGGGCAGGGACGGGGGTGGGACTGGGTGATCCCTGTGGGTCCCTTCCAGCTCAGGATATTCCAGGATTGTCTCACTCCCCAACAGGGGAGAGTCTGCTCTCACACAGAGCTGCACACACACTGTGCAGGAGGCAGCAAATGACAACAATTGACATTGATACATTAATAAAGCCAAGATATTAAGCAAGCCAAAAGATAAATTTTCCCTTTTGTTCCTGACCAACAAGACCTGTCCCAGTCCCAGTCCAGCCACTAAGCAACTCCAGTGTGACACAGGGACTGTCTCACACCTCGAGGCCGACACACAACAGCAGCACAGCACCGGGAGTTTAATCACGTTTCCCTCATTAGAGGAGACAATTAATGACCGCTCAGGTGCACAACCACTCCTGCAGAGCGCTTCACTAGACCCCGTTTTGCAGTAACTCCCCCAGGCTGCAAAGCCCCATTTGCCAGGGACCTGAGAGAAGAATTCGGTAGTTTTAAAGGAATGTCAGGAACTAGGAATACACCTGAGTGTAGGAACCGAGAGTGCCGAGAATATTTCTCGGTTTCCATCTCGCCCGATCCATCTGTTACGGCGCAAGGCAGAGGCAGGTCCCTACCTCCCGAGCCTGGGGTCCTCCCATCAGATGAGCCATGCGCGCGGCCAGGGGCGGTCCCGGAGCTTCCATCGGGCCCTCCCGCTATCCCCACGCGGCCCGGGTTCGCGGCCGCTTCCGCGTTTGAACGGCGGCGCCTGCTGCTGACGTCATCACTCCCGCCGCTTCCATCCCGGCCTTACTTCCGCCTTCGGGAGCCCTCGCTTCCACGCCTGCGCGGCGCGGCATCGGCCGGCCCTCCTCAGTGCCGGTTACCCCGGCAACGCCGCTCGCGGCTCGAGCCGCTCCTGGCCCGGCCCCGGCCCTGCCCGGGACGTCAGCCCCGGCCCCGCTGCCAGCCCAGCCCCGGCCCCGCTGCCAGCCCAGCCCCGGCCCCGCTTCCAGCCCCGCCCCCGCTGCCAGCCCCGCCCCAGCCCCGCTGCCAGCCCCGCCCCGGCCCCGCTGCCAGCCCCGCCCCGGCCCCGCTTCCAGCCCAGCCCCGGCCCCGCTTCCAACCCAGCCCCGGCCCCGCTTCCAACCCAGCCCCGGCCCCGCTTCCAGCCCAGCCCCGGCCCCGCTTCCAACCCAGCCCCGGCCCCGCTTCCAGCCCAGCCACGGCCCCGCTGCCAGCCCAGCCCCGGCCCCGCTTCCAACCCAGCCCCGGCCCCGCTTCCAGCCCAGCCACGGCCCCGCTTCCAGCCCAGCCCCGGCCCCGCTGCCCGGCACCAGCGCTTCCCAGGCCAGCCCGGTCCCGCCCACGGTCCCGGCCGCCCGCCCGGCACCTCCAGCCACACACGGACGCTTCAGCTGCCACGCCGATACGACCGATAAGCACAGCACCTCCAGCCAGCAGTGCAATTCTTTCGGCTACTGCAGTTCCATCCTAGGAGCTTTCGGCAGCTACACCTCCTACCAGCTCTGTGTCCACACAGCCCCCGTCTGCACCGCAGCCACAGCCGTGGACACACAGCAGAGACATTTCAACAGCTGCCGTGTCACCACGGCATGTACCCCCTATCATCACTCTGATAACACCACTCAGAGGATTATCACAACAATCACACGATGCTGAACCATGTTTCCCGTGCCATTTCAGCGAAACAAATACGATTTTATCTCCAGAACAGAAAGAGGACTTTCTCAACTATACGTGGACACCTCTTCCATCACAACAGGACCAAGCACGCGTTATTAATAGTGACGTCTCGCATCGAGACATTCCATTTCATGCACATTCTTCTCGAACTTCTCAGGGACATTCAGCTGATTTTATGGGACTTTTTCATCCTCAAATGCCTGCTCAACACTTCAGTGAGAAGGATATAGTGACCAGCACAGCTTTAGAAAGCATTCCTCTATCTTCCCAAGCTTCATCTCCTTTTTTTACAACAACCAATACAACTCCAACTTCTCATATGCCTTCTTCACAGCTTCGAAATCCACAACAGGCATCTGATCCCTCATTTTTCCACCGTCGCTTTCAGCTTTCGGATGACTTTGTTCGTCACCTTTATTTCCGACTCAGAGAACGTGCAGATTATCTGCCTCCAGAGGTTGCAGCACTGGGTCCCCACCCCTCACCCATCCCGCATGCTGGCAGTACCCTACCCAGATCCACTGCACCCTCTCCTCCAGTGGCCAGATCACAGCCACCTGCGATGGCAGGTTCAGCCACTCCTCGTTTATTTCCTTACAGTGCACAGCCGCAAATACCGACCCCTATTCCTCATCCAGGAGGGGGAGAAGAACATGGAATAATAATAAAATAAGAATTTTAAAGTTGTTTATTTTATATTAATTTTTTTTAATTTTATGAGAGAACTACATACCCCATGACATTTGAGTTTCAATTATTAATTCAGTTAAGGTTCTCTTTAAAGTTTGTTTCATCCTCTCTACCCGTCCTGAACTCTGTGGATGCCATGGGGTATGTAGTCTCTCACAAAATAAAATTAAAAAAAATAAATAAAATAAACAACTTTAAAATTCTTATCCCTTAGACCCTGTGTTTCCCACCCAGCATGAAGCATACTTGCTTTCTTCTGTGTTAATGAGTTCTTTTGAATTTATAAATACTTGTATTAGCGGTGATGGCGCCCGCCCGCGGAGTGATCCGCCGGAGGGACTATTTGTGATGCGCTCCTGCCCGCGGAGGGATCAGCGCTGATGCCGCCCCGCCCGCCCAGCTGCTCTCGCTGCCTTTTCCCGCTCTCCCCTCTGCTCCCAGCGCTTCTCCTGCAAAGGGCGCGGCTTTTCCTGGGCTCTTTTCCTGCCGGGCTGCAGCGAGCGCTCCCCTCAAGGAGCAGGGGCAGCTTTGCTCGCGGCGGCAGCGATTCAACAGAGCAGGCCCGGAACAATTCCTGCTTAGCCGGGCTTTGAGCACATTCCTGAGCCAGCACCAGCAGCAGCGAGTGAGGCAGCGGCACATGAAGGAGGCTGCGGCTCTGGCCAGGCTGGGGAGGGGTTCCTCTGTAATAGAAGAACATGGAGAGACAAACCAGAAAGGGCAGGAAAAAAAGAAAAAGCCAAGACAAACTAAACTTTTTTTTAAAAATAATCCGGATCCAGAGGGACTTCTGGCTGGAGAACTTCCTGGGGAGCAATCCTGCCCCTCTGGGAGGCAATGCCAGGGCAACTCCAGCTGAAACCTGCACACAAACACCACAAAGATTTCAGATATTTGCAGGAAGCATCCACTTAGCAACTGCTGCTTAATAATTTATTCCCTTTCCCATTAAATGGTACATTCAGTCCACAAGACTTCAACACCTTTCTGGTAGTTTTATTTACAGTCTGCAGCGTGTTCTGTAAAACACAGGAGTGCACACAGACACACACGCACAAACATTTAAAGAAGTACAGTTTATTCCAAAGGAAGTCTACGCACTACTTTTTCCATAAAAATTATAAAAAATACTTTAGTTACTGTATTCTACCTAAACCAAGATACTTGAGAATTCTTCCACAAGTGATGCCCCCTCCCCACAAAGGGCACTCCGACAAGAAGAAATTCAGGAGACTGCATCACCAAATAAAATCCTAATGGCAACTGCTTCAATCCCCCAGAAGAACAATGAATTCCCACTCTGCATCCAGCAATCCCTGCTCTGCAGCCTGTCTGCATCTGCTTTTGTAGGGCTTGTGGGGCTTTTGCATTCACTTCCTTCTCCAGGGCAGTTCCCACAAACAAAGAATGACTGAATTTCTGCAGACTGTCACTCGGCAATCCTGCATTTCACACATGCAAAGGGAAACACTTTCCTTTGAGCCCTTTATTTCAAGGAGTCTCTTTTTTACTGAGCATCCAGTGAGAACAGTGCCCAGTTGTGGCTGTTATTATTTCTCTGCTTTTGCTGCGTGGCAATATTGTGCTGGAGCTCTGCAGAACACCCACTGCAGCCCTTGTCTCACTGGGGCACACCGAATTGACAAAAAAAAGGCACAAAGATGAAACTCCTAAAGCAGCAGCAGCCCCAAGTCACTGAGCTGCTGCTTCCCACCACCAACACTCTGTGTCTCAGCAAACACTTCCAACGCACGAGCCAAGGCCACAGGGGAGTGAAAAGCCCAGAGCCTGCGGGCAGGACAAGCACTCCATTGATCAGTAACAAACCAACACAGCTCAGCTGGATGGTGCACTTAAGACTGGACCTGGAAGCATCAGGAAAAGCCATTGGAACACAAGCTCAGCAGCACAGAATCCATTTGGCACCAGCTGATGAGATGGGAGGCTCTGTGTGGGACACGTTGTGCATTCAGCTTCAACTATGCCACAGCTCCACAGCAGCGCTGAAAAACTTCTGCTTTTAACAGTTGGAGAGGATTTTCTCAATGGAAGTGAAGCTGTCATTAACAGAGGAACAGCACACGATGCACAACATAACCTGCAATAAAAAGCTTTTGCTTTCCAGCATGTAAGCATCCAGGTTACTGGACTTCAGCTCATGGAAACGAATCTGATGATAGATTTTTTTTTAATTTTTCTTGGAACTAAAAAAGTAAAATCTTCCATAAAAGGATAAAGCACAAAAATACTCTCTCAGTACATCTCAGGAAGCCATTTAATACCTTCCATGTCCTAGGAACAACTAGGCAAAACACTTGGAAAGTGTGAGCAGTAGAAATGTTGACCATTGAATGTTTGGCAGCCGTGTGCTCCAGCCCCTGGGAGGGGCTTGTCCCCCACTCCACACCAGTCCTGCAGCTCCCCAGCTATTTCTTCTTCTTCTTCTTTGGGGGCTCATCCTCAGAGCTGCTGCTGCTGCTGCTGCTGCTGCTGCTGCTGGAGGAGCTCGGATCCGAGTTGAAGTCGGAGGAGGAGGAAGAGCTGCTGGAGGAGGAGGAGGGGGAGGAGGAGGAGGAGCTGTCCTCACTGTCGCTGTCCTCGGAGGAGGTAGAGGAGTCCTGGCTGTCAGAGGAGTCGCTGGCTGAGCTGTCACTGCTGCTGCTGCTGCTGGAACTGGTCACACTTTTGGACCTGGGAGAGAACAAAGAGCTGAGCACAGCCCTGCCAGAGCCCATGGCACCGTGTTCTCTGCTCTGCTGTAATTATCCAAAGATCAATTTGTTGCCTTGAAAATTTCCAGGCCTCACCACCTAAGATGAATTCCTGTGCCCTCCCTCCCTTTCCCACTCCTGGATGAGTGGATTTTGGCCATTTGAGCAACGGCAGAGTGGCCCCAGGGCATGACATAGGCCAGCAGGACTGCAGAGAGGGGCAGAGAGGGAAAGCTGGCCAGGATCTCGTTCCCAGCCCTGAGCAGGGGCTTTACTGGCCTGACTGTCCTGTACTACCTGAGCTCTGGGGACAGTGAACCAGGCTCAGTCCCTGCCTCACCACTGCAGCAGGAATTCTGTCAGTTGTGACCAAACTTGTCCAGCGAACACATCCTACAAGCTCCTTCCTGGGCAGTTATTAATAAGGAAAACCAAGAGACTGTAAACAACCTTAAAGCAGGATACCAAGCTCCAGCCTTTTCTTTGAGAAGCAAATATGGCTAATTTGTGCCTGCTCAGGATCAGAAGGAGCAGCTGATCTCCTGGCAAGAGCCCAGGGTGGAGCACGCAGCAGAGCTGGGACACTGTGGTGGGGTCCTGCCACGTTCCTCACCATGGGGCTGCCGAGTCCCTGGGAAGTGCCCGTTCATTGGGTCACCCTGCTGCCAGCAGTTGTTTCCCACTCCACATTAATGTTTCATCTCCGGCATTTCAAATGCTTTGCATTTCGGTAGGAGCAGGGAGCCTGTCTCCCATGGCAACAGTGCCAGGAGTCCAGGACAGGAGAAGGAGCTGAATGGGAGCACAAACTGGAGAGGTTTCTCACCACAGCTCAGCTGATTGCTGTTACTGAAACCCAGTTCTTGCAGTAAATCAATCCCAAGTGTTTGCTCCTCCATTCTGCCACAGCTCACCTCAAATACCACTGGATTTGGAGCCTTTCAGTGGCCAGGGCAGCTCCGGGTGCCCCAGGCAAGACCTTGGTGGAGACTTTCCCTTGTCAGCAGTTTGCCAGGGGACCCTCAGAACACCTATCCTGTTGTTTTCATCCATGGAACTAGTGGGATTCTCAACCCTGCAAGAGGCAGAAGCACCAGCAATCCTGGCCCTTCCTCACTAGGACTTTCAAAATAAGCCAAGGTCTTCTGTGTCTGTTCAAATTAGCTTTAAAGGCACTGATTTAACAGAGAGGGTATTCCCCCCCTCCTGAAATTCACTGGGAATTAGAAATGGACAGAAAATAAAAATGAATGATTCCTACTCCTCCATCCCTTACTCTTCTCATCAGTCCACAACACTAGCCCCATGTGACAGAAAAGAGAAGGCACACTCAGGTTAAGGTTAAACTGTGTTTACGTTCTCTTTTCAGGCCAAACTAAGGAAGCACATCCAAAACCCCCGTGCTTCAGAGTCGGTGCATTTCCTCTTCAGGCCGCTGGAACTGGTAAATCTTATTCCCAGGTCTCACTGGGAACTCCTTTTATTTCTAGTTCACACTTACAAGTAGATAGATTGTGCAACAGGGTTGGAAAACTGCTCACACCTGGCCACAGCTTTCTCAGGAACTTCCAGAAGTGATGCCGGTTGTTCCTGGCCTCTGATCCGGTTTGAAGCTTGAAGTAAATACAGGAATCCCAGCAAATATGAATCCTTCCACCCGGTCAATAAGGCATTACTGTGAACAAAAGGGGCAGCCAGCTGGAGTCCCCACTGGGAATCTGTCTGGTCTCACCTTCAGGCAAATACGGCTCAGTATTTGCACTGAAAATGCTTGGAAGCAGAAATCCCAACTTGGAAAAGGAGCCACAAAGGAATAGCAAGATACTTTCCATTTTTTGAAGTGTCAGCTTCTGACACTTCACTCGTCTGTAACAACAGCTCATTTGTAGATCAGCTCTTCCTTTGACTCCAATCCAAAAAAATCTCATGTTCCCTTGAACTGTCCAGTCTCCTTCAAAGACTTAGGTTGATGTTTCTTGCAGTGACTGTGCTGATCCAAGGATCAGCTTTGTCTTCGATTCCTGCTCATCTGTGTGTCCCTGGTTTGACATTTTGACCGTTTCCTGCAAGTTCTCTCCTCTTTGTGTGGTTTGTGTGTGAGCCAGATCATCAACAGCTGCAGTGGCCCCGAGCTGGCCCCGTCTGTCCTCAGCCCACTGCTTTGTAAAGACACCACCGATTTCCTGAGAGGACACCTGACACCCAAAGAGATAAACCTCTGGGATTCCCTGGGGGAGACATGGACCAGATCCAGGTAAGGACAGAGCTGCCATCTCCCCAGGCTCCCCACGCAGACGGGATGCTTGGATTCCCTGATGCTCCTGCTTCTTCTTTCAGGGGATGCCCTGAAAGACACATTCTTCGTGAATGTCCCCTCATATTCCCACTTTCTGTCCTAGAGCCGAGTGGCCCCGAGACACGAACATCCCCACCTACATCCCCAAATTCCACAACGGCTGGGAACCACCCACAGAAATCTTCCGTGGAGCTCCCTGGGAAATAGACATTGGACACTTGCAAGAGGAAGGTTAGTCCTGTGTCCCTGTCTCTTCACTCTCCCTCCCCCTTTTCCGGAGAAATGGAGCCGCAGGGGTAGTGGTGGCGTGCAACAAGTAGTTGGCTCAAAACTCAGTTGGATCTGGTTGCCCCAGTTAAATACAGAAAGCAAATGAGGCTGGAAAAGGGCAGCAATAATGAGCCTCTCCCAATCCAAGGCAACAGCACCCTACAGCGTAACTGAGCTCCAGGGACACAGGCTTCCCTGGAGAACACCTTGACCAAAATCTGCCAGACCATGACTCATCTACCACTATCCCTCTCCTTTTCTCCGATCAGCTTTCCCCTTTCCTGGTAACACTGACTCCATGTCTGCCTTTCCAGCTCTCCTCAGCCAATGGATATCCTTACTGGAACTCCTCACTCAAGTGTGGCCAGACGGCTGAGCAGACACAGGTCGGGGATGCCTTCAAACAGAACATCACTCCACATGGAAATAGGTAATGGATCCGCACGCCCGGAGCTTTGGCTCCCGCCTCGGAACCTCATGAACGCACACGGACACGTACAGTGACACTGGGACGTTTGGGCATCCTGGAGACAACTCCCTGCCACTGTTAATAACCACCAAGGGAAGACAAAGATCAGCTGAGGGGTTATTCCCATAAGCACTGTCTGCTGTTTAACCCCCAGCAGCTCTGCAAGGAAAGGAATCGCAGGTGTTTTCCACCGCAGGAGGCAAAAATATTGACTGACTTCATCAGTCCATCCATAGGTCTTGTTTCCCAACATCAGCCCAGCAAAGTGACCTTAAGGATCAGGTGCCAAAGATGCTGCACTGCGCTTTGGCTCTCCATGTGTGTAGAGATGCTGGAATCATGGAATCACAGAAGGGATTGGGTGGGAAGGGACCTTAAAGATTATCCCGTTCCAACCCCCTGCCATGGCCAGAGACACCTTTCACTATCCCAGGTTGCTTCAAGCTCTGTCCAGCCTGGCCTTGGACACTGCCAGGGATCCAGGGGCAGCCACAGCTTCTCTGGGCAACCTGTGCCAGGGCCTCAGCACCTTCACAGGGAAGGATTTCTTCCCAATATCCCATCTAAACCCACCCTCTGGCAGCAGGAAGCCATTCCTCCTTGTCCTTTCACTCCAGGCTCTTCAAGTCCCTCTCCAGCTCTCTTGGGGCGCCTTTAGGCACTGGAAAAGGCTCTAAGGGCTCTCCAGAGCCTCCTCTTCTCCAGGCTGAACATTCCCAGCCCTCCCAGCCCGTCTGTGTAATGCTCTAGCTCTTGGAGCACTTCCTGGCCCTTCCTGTCTGATATTGCGCTGGTTTATTAAAGGAAATTCTGACTCTTTCTGCTATCTCTGTGTATTTATCTCCAAAGGACTGTGAGTACGGAAGAGTCATCCCCTATGTTCCTCAGCTCTTCTTTGGGGAACTCACCTACAAATGGAACTGCAGAAATGGGGAGGGAGGAAAAGGAAACAGGATGTGAATCGAGCACCTGCATAGTGACCACAGATGTCCACTGCTAGACAGACACTGATGTCAGGCAGATCATGCCCTCCAAATAGTGCTCAGAAAGAGAACAAGTTTGGGATTTCTGAAACTGCTCTGAATTGGATTTGCTTAAACAGATGTCATTAGTAAAAGCAATCAAAGAAAGAGTTTTGATCCCTCTTCCAAGCTGATGCCACTTATCATGTATCTTCCCTGCATTCTTCTAGGGAAGCTGTTTTTGATGTTGTCCTGTCCTTCTTTTTATAAGGGAGCAAAAATACTTTATTAAGTATTACTCTTTCAGTTTTGTTTCCTCTCATCTTCTGAGATACAGTAAAGTGAACATTCAGCAGAATAGTTTTGTATTTTTTGAACACAATTCTTCTTTTATCCAATTGAGGCCCTTCTGTGATCATGAAAAAACAGAAACTGTTGTGAACTACAGTTTACACTCATAAGAGGTTGACATGGGTCAGTTCTCCAAGGTTATTCTTAGTTCAACTGCTGTGTAAACTGTTGATGTCACTGACTGGAGGCTGCTCTTCAGGACATTATAGATATGATAATTATATGACAGAAAATGCAACATATAGTTGAATCTGACCTTCAAGTTCACTAGCTTAAAAAAGGAAAAAAATGTCTGTAAGAAATTTGCTGCTTTTCCCATTACTAAGATGTAATAGATGCCTTCAAGTTTATACTCAGTCGACAGCATATACACATGGACAGCAGTGCCCATCCATCTTCAAGCTAGGGTACATTTTAAGTCTCAATGATCACTGCCTCCAGAAAGCATTTTTGAGACAAAACAGGCAAAGTCTTTTGCATATCTAGACAATCATCCAATACTAGGATCTTCACTCCCACATAAACACTTCATGTTTTTCCACAGAGGAATCTGAGATAGATTTTTCTGAGAAATAACAAACCACCAAAAATTAATTAAATGACAAACAAGGGAAAAGCACCACTTCCTCACTCAGCACATTTTCCTTGATTTTCATTAAGCATTCAGATTTACAGATGCTGATATTGCCACAAGAGCAGTTTTTTTCTGGTTTAACTTCCTCTTCCAGTAGAGCAAGCACAGCTGCAAAATGCAAGCTCACTTCTAGGCTCTCTTACACATCACCAGTTTACCACATTCCAACCAGTCACAGCTGTGCAACACCCCGTCAGGGTACTGGGATTACTGCAGTGCCACAGACAGTTTAAGTGAGGCTCATGGAGCTGTACAATTTTAACTATGTTCTATATGTATAATTAAATGATGCATGACATGGAAATAAGCCAGCTGTACTGAAACTGAACAAACTAACTGCTCTGATGCAACAGTTAAGCATCTCATCAGTTCTAAAATGAAACAGGTTTAAAGCAAAAACAATATAGAGAACAGAATGCTTGACACTGTTAAATAGCATACTCAAAGGATAATTTTTGAACATTAAGGAAATGCACTCACCCAGTCAAATTTTCAAAAGAATTCCTGGCACCAAAATATTCTCTGTTTGCTTTTTCACCATGTTTTAAGAATGGATCACTCTGGGGGAAGAAAATCCTGTGCGCAAAACACTGCGTGAAACTAAACAATCCTTAAACATGGCTAATTTCCATGTGGAGCTGATGATTTAGCACTGTCATCCTTCAGCAGAGGAGAAAGAATTACCTGTCTTTAGTTTATTTAGGTAAGATGAAAAAAGTGAAGAGCGTGAATTTGATCTTGCTTCAATTAACTTCAGTGGAAAAACTCTTGCCATGACTTCAGTGAGAGTGAGACTGCATCTTAATTCATTCTATATGGAGAAAAACAAATCAGCTGAGAATAATGCTTTTGTTTATTAGATGTAAATTACTACCACAGTCGTTTTTAACAGTGCTAAGTAAATCCTGCTTTAAAAGCCAAACGTTGCCTTCAGTCCTGCTTATTCCTCTGTACTGTGTCACAATGCAGGATTCCTGGTCCTCTGACCAAGTCACCGCTGTCACAGTAAGCATGGCTTGCTCTGGGGAATGGCCACATTCCCACACGGGAATGATAGATGTTTGTGGATGTCACTGGTGACAATGTCCAAATCTGGGCTAGGGCATGCCCCCCAGCCAAGAAACTAGGGTGCACACTTTTGTAATATAAATGCATTCACTGAGAACACAGACTGCACTTACTAAAATGTCCATGAAAAGCAGCCAAGTAAATCAAATCAATAGGGTTAAATTTGCAATTAGGATTCTCTCTTTCGGCAGGAAAATTTTAGGATAGCCACAAATTGAGAAAAATTTGCTTTTTTTTCTTCTTTTTCTCAGAAGGCAATCAACCTTCTGGTCTGGCTATTCTTTACTTCTCCCCATGAAGTAAAATCTAAAAAGACACACACACGATATTTATGGAAGGACCTCCCAATGCATTAGGAAAAATTATTACTCAGAAGATCAAACAGAAACAAGACTGTCTACACTGTATGAATTAAACATACATGAATTAGGACACTGAGCCTTCCATTCTTTAGTAACAGAACTGATGCTGTCCTGAAAATGACATTAATGAATTAGACTGGTATATGAAAACCTTCTGCATCTGCTCTAGAGGTTGGAATGAGGATGTTAAATGAGGCAGCAGACAACAAGGACGTGCTGCTTAGGGAAGCTGAATATCACTTCTGTGCTTGTGGAGTTCTGCAGTTTGGATGAAGGTCACAGGTTATCTCCAGCTACATGAAAATGAGTGATAAATACACACTGTTGGTCTTAGACTGAAAGCAGTACTAGGCAAAGAGAGTCAAAATATGGAATATTACTCAAAATCATCCCCTGGTTTTCTAAAGATCATAATCTTCTATTAGAAGACAGTTTGTTACCTTCTCCTAATATTAAAGCTGTAATAGTAAAAGCACCTCAATCTTGTAGAAGTATCTAAGATACACAGAATAAGTAAGGTATATGCAGTGAGAGCACCCTAAAAACATCACAAGAGGAGTGACAATTTCTGGGATAGTAATGACATGAACGAGTATCTAAACGTTAAGTCTGAGTGAATAAGAGAATTTTTCAACTAATGGATCAGGGAAAATGTGAAAGGATGAGATATGTGATTAAAGATCATAGTGTATTCGGTTAACACAGGTGGAAAATATATGACTTTGATTCTGTACTACAACATATTTTAATTGATTTGTGTGTAGTTTTAGTTTTATACATGCACAATTTTTTAGAACACATCTTTAGACTGGGACAAACAATAAAGGAAATCCATTGTATGACTTTACATTGATCCCAACATCACTCACTGGAATATCTTAACATTTCCTGCACAGATTCCCATTCGTTAAGATGACAACCTTGAGAAGAAGGAAACCTATAACTGCCATTCAGAGAAGGTCTAAAATTTCAATTGCTGTTTGAACACAAAGGAGCTTTGACATGCTGTGGTTTATTGAAGCACTCCTGCAGTTATAGACACATCTTTAACCACCCTACCCTCTCCCTCTTCCTCCATCCACCACTGATTGATGCAACTGGAAGCTTCAGTAACTGCAGAGCAAAGTCCCGCTTACTTCCAGCTCTCCTGCCCCAGCAAATGCTCAGCTCTTCTGGGAAGATGGAGCTATGCCATAAGCACATTGCACCTGAAAGGAGATTAAACCTTCCCTTCAAAGACACATGTGACCAGGTTTTTGGAACTGCCTGATGTGGCCAGTTCTCATCTGTTTTCCATAAAGAAGGAAAAGAGCCCTGTATTCTCCTCTTCATGAGAGTTCAAGTATGAATTCCAAAGAACAGAGATGCCAGGACTTGTCAGTGACATGACTAACAATTTTATGAGAACTGGCAAAAAACCAGTTCATTTCTCCTACATCTTATTCTCAGAAACCTTGGAATTGTTTTGTCTGAAAGATTTGGGGGGAGGAAGGTGGACTTAATTCTCACAACTATATTAAATATTCAGTACATCTGATATTCTGTTGTCAACACGCAAAATATAGTTTAATTATGATAAGCCATACTGGAATCATTTACAATACATAAATGTGAAAAAACAGCATTAAATTATTTCTTGTTCCATGTGGAAAAACATACACCTTCCAACCCCCCAAGAAAGTAAGACAAGGCACAATAAATTCTGGTAATTCTCTTTCTTCTGACTTTTCAGTTCCATCACAGCTCTCAAAACTAAGATTTATGTGCTGTTTTGCATCTGTATCTGTTGTTGATTTTCCCCCCCTACAGGGATATAGGTGAATAAGTTTGGACAGGAAACGGTATCCCTCAAGCCAAACTGAAAGGTTTATAAAGTTGCTAAGAAAAGTTTGGGTCAGGGCCTAAATATCAATCATCTGCTCACTGTCTTTTTAAACGAGCTCAGGCATTTTCCCAACTGTTCCCAGCAGGTCTCTGCCACTATTTTAAACTAAGATTTCAGCCATTTTTTTTCCCCTGTGTTGACCTCACTAATTTTTCTTTCTCCCCCTCTTTACCTGCCAAAGGCATCCATCAGGATTTTGCCAAAGGCTATCTGCTTTTGAAGTTGAGAGGAATTCACTAATCGTGAGTGTCAAATCCACAGTAAATGCCATGGCCATATGGTATATGCTGCTTTTGGGAATTAGCTCAAAAGGCCTAGCTGTGAGAAGGCCGGCTGTATGTCAGGAGGGTTTTACTGCTAACTTTCATAACTCATGTCAGCTCTTTCAGTTTCTGTATGCATTGGCTTCAGGGAGTGCAACTGTTCCCTGAATTTATAAAAATGTTGTCAAGATCCCTTGATCTTGCTTCCTCTGTCTCTCTCGCACAAACACATCCAAACACATTTATATACACAGTGGAATAGCATGCACAGTGGCATGCAAATCTAGCAAAAGAGAAGCTTGTAAATAAATAGCATGTCATTCTGCTTACTCAATAAATTTCTCTGGGTGTTAAACTCATGATAAACATATCATAAGCCCCGATGAAGGCTCTACAGCCTGTCCCATCACACCATCCTGAGTGTAACTCTGCAATGCATAGGAAGACATAAGTTTGAAAAACAGAGCAGAAATAGCTCCCCTAAGGGCAAGGGGCTGACATAGCTGAAACATAACTAACTGGAGAGCATTTGTTTTCACTAAAGAAGGAAGTGTCAGTGACACATCTCTGTGCCTGTGGAGGTGTACTGTACATTCAAAGCAAAAAGAAATCCACCTTCTTTAAAAAATTGGCCATTAATACATAAATATGTCTGTGTTGAAATCCCTCAGACGGTACCATTCTTAACAAGAACTACACACAAGACTAAGAAATTCTGCAGAGAATCACGCTTTTGTGATCCAAAGAGGCAAGGAGAAAGAAAACCACATATGAAGAGTTTAACATACCCACTTAGTGATAGAAAAAGAATTATTACAAAAATAAATGTCAGTCCCCTTGAAACACTTGAGTCAGCGCTCTCAACTTTCTCTGATGCTGTAGGAAGGTGTGAATGTCCTCCATGTGTCACATCATCCGCACCAGCCACACAGGAATGTCTCCAATGCACCTCAGAGCCTTTCAAGGACCACTCCCCTCTAATTTATGTATAGTCTGTTAACATCCTCTTGGAGCAAACAGAAATAATACTTTTAAAAGACATTTATACTTCAGAAACATGTGCCCCGACACAACAAAAAACCCAGATTTTAATACTGCCCCGAGGCAGAATTCATCCATCTTTAAGGCTTCTATTATGTATTTCCTGGTTAGTAATACAAAAAGAACTGCTGGCAGTATCACATCGAAACCAAAGTGCCAGAATCAGAAAAACTACTGAAAAGTTTACCTTTATAGGAAAGCTTCAGTCTTGGGATATTTTGTTTTGACGTTCCAGTGACTGGAAGGAACAGCATCGCTAAAGACAGCAGGCTGCAGGCATGTGGCACTTGCAAAGCTCTCATTCTGCTCTCCTCTTCTGTATCTTCTTTTGTACTATGGTGAAATATCTCCCCACTTTTCAAACAATCCAAGTTTGATCTGGAAGAAAAAAAGAAAACATCTGTAGATCTGCTTTACTGCATAAGCAACAATTCTGTAAGCAAGCCAGACCTATTTCTAAAGAGCACCTCAGTTAATTTCTTTGCTACGAAAGTATTTTTCCTCTAGTACAAGTAAATATGTTTTGTTTCTTTAATACTAAATTTACACATTTTGACATTGGAAAAATATGTAAACTTTTCAGACACCAATGTCTAGCCTAGCTAACGTTTAAGCACAAATTAAATTAATGCAGTATCCATAAAAAGAACATTTGACATTCAAAAGTGACCATGCAACTTGATAGTTAATACCAGTCCATTGGATATCTTACATGTTTTATAACTCTTTTTGTCTCAGTACAACAGCTATTGTGTGTTTATGCTATGACTAGAATGAACTGTAATGTCTCAGATGCCATGGGGGTACAAGCTGAGTTAACAGTGAGTACTTACCCATCAAAAACTAAACTAAGAAAACTGGAAAGAGCAAGCAGTTGTGTTTAGTTTTAATAGAGAAAAAAGTCAAAGCGGATGATGGATTTAAAAGTGCTTTCAGTATGATATTTCCAGCAGAACAACTGCCTCAACTCATCCACCAAAATGTCCTATAAACTTTAATGAGTGTTTCAGGCTGGGGTCAATAGGCTGATATGGGATTTTGTTAGCACAGTGTGCAACTAAGCCAGCTTTGCAACACTTTTCACTTAGTAAGAATCATTCATATTCCATAAATCTTAAAAGTGTTTTACAACTGAAAGCAATTATCACTGCCCTTATTTTCCCTATGCAAAAACGGAACCATAAAGCTGCAGTGAACCTATTTCCTCAAGGTCACACAGCAAGCACAGTAGTTGAAAAGAAAACAGCAACAGCAGTCCTGCTGTCCTTTGTACCCAGCTATCAAGGATCCCTTTTGCCCAATAACTCGACTTTTGCACATGAAATTATTTGAAATGGCATCTTGAGTTCTGAAGGCAAAACTTCATGGTTAATAAATCACAGAGATCAGAGTATGAAAATATTTGTGAGACCAGATCCTTCCCCCTGCAAGTGCCTGATGCTAGAGGTCAAGGGAGATGGCTGGTGAAATGACAAATGTCAGTGTTTGAGTAATGCTGTAAAACCAAGGAGTAAGGAAATGTTATGGTTAGTCAAGAGATTAATGGCTCATGATGTGCCATGAAAATTCTTTTCTGAAAGGTACTGGAGCTGCCTGATTAAAAGAGCAATCCTAGTGCCCACATCAGCCAGCACTTGCACAGACACCAAAGGAGAGGTTCCTTGCAAGTCCATGAGAGATGCAGCACAGCTTGTGGCCCCTGAGCCTTTCCACTGGTCTGTTATTTGAACTCCTGCAGCACTGGGTCTTGCAATTCTGTGAGCTACAGCAGCACCCAGAACCAATTCGGCACCTCCTGATACAGGCAGTTCATCCTTCCTGGCATGAAAGGATGGAAACAGAATCCCTTCCGTTCTCTCTGACACAGGAAATCTTTCTCAGATGAAACTTGGGCTTTCTGAGCCTCCAGACTTTCGCTCAATAGCAAAAGACAAGGAAGTGTGCAAGAAGAGCATGATGGTGAAAAAGAGGGAAACAATGCGTAAAATCCCCAAAGCATAATTCCTATTGCAGAACACTAAGCTTCTTCCTTCTCAGTCCCCTCTTCAACACTCATATTCAGTGTCTGAATGCACCACTCTTGGCCAAGTGTGAGTACATGTTCACGAAATGACATGGAGAGAAAACAGACAAACATGAAATGCCTGTTTCATCTTTCTCTTCCCTTTATTACAGTATCAGATCCTAAGAGAACACCCTTACTTCTTCTGTGCCAACACATCTATCTGAGGGTGGACCACGAAGGACTAAAGTGGATTAGACTATCCCAGGGTTAAATCGCCTTGAAGAAATTTATTTAGAGGTGAAAAAGGGGAAAAGAAGGAGAGGGGACGAGGGGGAAGAATATATGAAGATGAGACACCAGCCCTGTTCATCTTCAGCAGGATGATAGTGACAAACCATACTTCAAAAAGAAGCAATTAAGAGGGAGCCAGTCTCACTGCAAGTATGTTGAGAAGTCACGGCCTGAAGGTCTGGGCCTCAGCCAACAGGGAACTCACCAAAGGATATGGGGCTCATTTTCTTGAGGCAAATTACTGTGAAGAATCAGGACTAAATTTGACTAAAAAAACAGTTGCATCAATGCACTGTCATTTGCTGAATTGATTGAGAATCAGCACCAAACTCGGCCCTTCGGCCATAGCTCACAACCTCACTTTTTCATGTAGGCTTTTTTTGCTAATGGGAACCTTCCTTTTTTCTTGGTTGGGTTTTTTTTCCCCTTTCCCCTTTTATTTGAATAATGTCTGTGAAAAACCATTTGCTTTCACGAGGCGGTTAGTTTACACTGGAGGCAGCAGCTCTGTGAGCTCGAGCCAACCCTGTCCTGTCTTTAGATTCATTGCAATCTGGCCACATTGTCACATATATTTTTAGTTTATGATGATCCTCTAATACAATTCCAGCTTCCACACAGAGTCCTTCCAACAGTCTAGCTCAGGTTAATGAACTTCAGGCCACTTCTCTTCTGCAGGAATTTCGAGGCCCAGGGGGTGGCTGTGCCCAAGAGATTTGCCAAAATCCGCTACGATTTCACCGCGCGAAACGCCAGTGAGCTCTCGGTGCTGAAGGATGAAATCCTGGAGGTACGTGACCGCTCCTGGAAAAGGTGTGTCCCCCAGGGGCAGGAGAGAGCTCGGGATAGCAACAAGCACCAACTCCATTTTCCCTGGTGGTATCTCAGCAGTGACACAAAGCTTTGCTCAAACCCAAAGCTGGAGCAGGCTGCCTGTGCTGTGTCGTGTCATTTCCTCAGCTCAAAGACATCGGTCCCATTTTAACCACAGTGAGGAGGGAGGACAACAACTCGCTCTAGAGCCCTGCTCATCCCCCGCTGGGTCGGTTCCTTATCACCACTTCCTCCTCCACGAGGATTTGTTTTCTCTGAAAAGCACCTTTCTCATAACCTTTCTCTTACTGCAGCACTGTTGGCAGCTGGACAAGGTGGGACGTGACTTGGGCTGACACTGATCTGTGACCTGAGGAAAAGGTTTCTCTGCAAAATGTGGCTTTTTATTTATTTAATTATTTATT
This sequence comes from Coloeus monedula, assembly GCF_965178545.1. NCBI lineage: Eukaryota > Metazoa > Chordata > Aves > Passeriformes > Corvidae > Coloeus > Coloeus monedula. The sequence continues at coordinate 98,751 of NW_028120800.1, read as the reverse complement.
TTAATGCAAAAAGACATCAGAAACTCAGTCATTAGGAAAAAAAGGTCTGGAGAAACAGGGACATTATGTAGGAACTATGAGTTCTTCAGCACGCAGAGGTGCTCTCCTGTTCATCCTTACGATACATTCTGATGCTTTCCAGGAAAAGTTTCAGTCCTGGATTGCATCTGAGAGCAACAGATCTGATTAGAGCTCCTGGCCTCAGTGATGTCCTTCTGGCAACTTCACCTTTTGGATGGTTCGGCACCGCTATATCCTGGTTGTTTATGCCTGAAATCCCATTTTCCCACAGCAGATTTATTTTTGTCCCTCTCTCAGGTGTTGGAAGATAATAAGCAGTGGTGGAAGTTGCTCAACCGGAGTGGGCAGGCCGGTTATGTTCCGTACAATATCCTGGATGTGGTGAAACTGGAAGAGCTCAAACAGGTCTGTAGTCAGGTAATACCTGACTGGTATCAGCTGCAGGGCACAATCTGCCTCTGGGAATAATGTTGTCATTAGACCTCCCTGATTTCTTAGGATACTATGCACAAATCAGGACAGACCTTCAGAAGTAGACAAAGCCAGGAGATTCCTGAGTCTCCTATGATAAAATTCACATTTTGCTACGATCGTCTTCCCAAATAAGGCCTATCCTTCCTATTTGTGCACCAGCCTCCTGCTTTCCATATTTTTCCACATCAAGATTTTTCTTGGGGGCTAAATTAAAGATGGACACTTCCCTCAGCCAGTTCAGTTCAGCACCAGGAACACGTTACTGGAGTGGAGGCAGATGGAAACACCATCTAAGTGAGAATTAACTGAATACTGCAACTTGCACTGCAGAAATGTGGAGCTGGAGTGTTCTAAACACCCTAGGGAAGCATGGAATTGCTTCCCCATTTTGGTATTGCAGCGTTTGGGCAAAGCCTAAGGCGGCCCAGCAGGCTTCTGGATAAATCCCTGCTAGTTTAATCAAAACGTCAAAAAACTTTCCAGTCCGCTCCAGGCCCTTGGCAGTGGTCCCGCTTCACATCCCAGCTACGGAGCAGTGAGGCTCTGCCTTCCAATGAGATCGAACACGTTTGGCACAACTAGGAATTCCCTTGCGCAAACTTCAGACTTTGCTTTGGGTTCTTCATTCCCAGAAATTAACTTCTTCCATGCAGCTCCACCTGAGGTCTCCCCAGCCCCACATCAGCACAAGGAGAACACGGCAGTTTGTCCCTCCGTGGGTGTGAGGCAGAAAGCTTAAGAAAATTAAAAACGACCAAAAAAAATTCTTACTTTTCTTTCCCTTTCTAACCAGTCTAACCAGAGGTACAAAGGAGACCTGAGCCCCAGGGGCTATGGCCCATCCAGCCCAACCCACAAGCTGCCTGCCAGCTACGCCGGGGATAAGTGGGGCAGTGAGATGTTGTCGCGCCACTCTGCACAGGACGCCAAAGAACGCACGTGTGTGTCCCACTCTGGGCTCCCCTGGGTTTGGGCGCTCGGGGGACCAGACCTGCCCAAGGGGCTCCCCTGCACCTTTTACTGATCACAGCAATGCAGCAGCACTGTGTCTGGAGGCCATTCCAGGCAGGACAAGAGCCAAGAGAGCAGCCCTGGGGCTTGTGACACCTCCGGGGCTCTCGGGCGGCCCGGGCCGAGCAGGGCAATAAGTGATCACCCCATGCCTCCTTCCTCCAGTTCTAACTTCCTCCTCCTCCTCCCAAGGAGAGAGTTTCCTTTCTCTTCCAAAATGTTTAAGTGTGTCTAAGGAACAGCTCAGGTCAATCCCTTTCTCTCACTTCCTTTTGCTCATCTCCCGGCACACACACAGTGCCCGCCTGGCCGCTTCCTTCATGTGGTTCCACAGAATTCCCGGCCAAACAGGAGATCCGCATCACTCCCTCACCCTGCACGTGCTGTGGGGCTCACAGAGCAGGAGAGAGATCAGGGGCCCTGCTCACCTCACCCCTTATCCCACCCTGTCCACTCCTGGAAGCAGGAGCCCTTCTGGGACGACAGGAAGCCCCACAATACGAGGACACAAATCTGTTCGTATCACTGAGTTATTCTCCACAGTCTTCAGGAGTTTCATGGGGAAAGTGATACTGGATGAAGAGTCACTGGAGTTTTCACAGAAGCACAGGATGCCCTGGGCTGGAAGGGACCTTCAAGCTCATCCCATCATGAGTGTGTTGCTCATTCCCAGTTTGTGCTTCCTGCCGCTTCTGTTCTGTTGCGGAGCAAAACCTGGAGCTCTGCGATCAGCAAATTAGTGACTAGAAGCAGCAGAGAGGACTGAAAAGGTCTCAATTCCAAACCTCCAATTGTAGATTCTCACAGAACTGTGCTTCCACATCAGGCAACAGCCAAGGGGTGATGGGAGCAAAATAAATGGCAACACAGGGGCACAGGAAAATGGGAATCACTTTTCTGGGCTGAATTTAAATAAGAATGTTGAGCCACATCCCCATCTGCCTTACAGTTTCCCCACAAACATTTAATGGCATTTTTGACTGAAGACTTGCTTTCATTCCCTACTTGTTTCTACAGAACTTATTCACCAAACGGATGAGCTGAATGACGAGCTGCTAAAGAAGATCACAAACAATAAAATTCAGCCTCCCCACAGGAATTTCAAAGTGGAAAAGCCTCAGCAAGTTTTCGTGCCCCTCACCTTTGAATCCAGCACTGAAGAAGTCAAAGCCTGGCTGGAGGCCAAGTCATTCAGCAAAGAGTAAGATTTGCCCTATTGCCACGTGCAATGCTCGTCCTTCCCTGGAGAAGGAGCGGGGGAGGCCACCGGCACCATCTCACCTGGGACAAGCCACTTGGATTTACTTACAGAGCCTGTGTTGCAAATTAGATTTCAACCCTGTTCAATCCAGGCTCTATAACCAGAATGTTCAGAGCCCAAAGTCACTCCCTTTCTCTGGTATAAATATTTTCTTGGAGATAAACAGTTAACTAACTAAATCCAAGGCCTGAAATGCTACTGGAATTGCAGCTGCCACCTTGGAACAGCCCCAGGGCCCCGTGATATGGTCCCACTGCAGCTCCTGGCCTCCCATCTCCAACTCCTCACCTCTGGCACGAGGCCACGTGCAGCACAATCGTCACCTCCCTACTTTGTGTCTCCCCAGGACCGTGGAACACCTGGGCATCCTCACCGGAGCTCGGCTCTTCTCCCTCAACAGAGAGGAGCTGAAGAAGGTGTGCGGTGATGAGGGAAACAGAGTCTACAGCAAGATCACAGTGGAGAAAAACCAGCTGGAGGTAAGCATTTTTCTGGATAATTCCTGCTGGAATGGGGGCTGTACCAGCAGCGTCAGATAGCTCATTAAACAGGCATTTTAAAAAATACAATTGTGGGGAAAAAAAATGCAACCAAACCTACACCAGCAATAAAACACACGTAAAAATTCCGAAGTGTCTTTTGAGCAAATCTGTAAGATCCCCCTGTTTCCACTAATTAATCTGCTTTTTACTGATATCACTTATCTCTTTGAAACTAGCTCTACTTTTACAGCGTTAATTAAATACTGTCACTTAACTGCAGCTTGAAGTTCAAATCCAAACTGCCTGTTTTGTTTCCATTCCAGAAAAGCAGAGGGGAGTCGGAGCTCCAAGAAATCACGAAGCGCCGCCAGGAAAGGATTGATTCTGCAAATTAAAGTCTCTCTGCTTTATTTCAGCTCTTAGCCCTAAGTAGTGCAGAAAAAAAGGGAATGAAAGCAATGATTCCTGGCCCAGGCCAGATGCAGCAGAGCTCCCCTTGGGGTCCAGCTGCCATCAGAGTGACAATTCCTTGAACACTGTTGGGAAGGGTTGACAATAAGACCATGTCCCACTGGGAAAGGTGTTTTAATTTTGCATGAAGTATTTTTTTTATAACTATATATTTTATACTGAAATTTTCCGTGCATGCGATCAGAGCAGGATTCACACGGGGCTGGATGTACAAGGGCTGGCTTCAAGCAAAAAAAGACCCCCAAAGCTTTTCTCCGAGGGCTGTCCCCTGCTCCCCACTCTCCCCTGGCAGAGCAGGCGTGGCACACAGCACAAGAGAGGCCAGCCTCAAGGCTTGGAGCCTGGACCAGAGGAATAAGGCTTTAGAACCCTGCAATGGTTTGGGTTTAAGGAAAGGACATTAAAGCTCATCCCATTCCACCCCCCTGCCATGGGCAGGAATGCCTGTCACAAGCCCAAGTTGTTCCAAATCCTGTCCAACCTGGCCTCGGACACTTCCAGGAATGGTGAGTCATGACCTCTCTGGGCAACCTAACCCTTTCTATTTCCATTTCCATTTCCTCCTCAGTGCAGGTGTCCCCTGCAGCCCACGAGGGCTGGTGACAACTGCCTGTCCTTGTCCTGTCCCCCTGTGCCCCCTCGTTGGACAAGGCTAGAATGGCAACACACATTCCCAAAGTCTGGCTGCTTCCTTAAATCCATGGACCAGCTAGTGCTATCTCTGAACAGCTGAAATGAGCTTTCAGTGCCTAGAAATGAGCAGGAGTGACAAACAAAGGGATTTGAATCTGGAAATAGGTGAGTTCCACCCGCCCACCGCTGCTGATGCAGAGGCTGGGGCTCGGGGCAGCTGTGCAGCCCTTCCCTGGGGCACGGATCCTGCACTGGAATGTTGTGGTGGTGTTGCCAAACCGGGCCTCAAACCAGGAGAAGATAAGCCCTGACCGTTTGCTCCCGACCCAGGCACACCCACAGCCCTTCCCAGGGTGTTGGTCACTTGTCCCCATCTTCACATTTTCACTGCAAAAAGTCAGCTGAAATGATTCCCAAATAGCTGAAACCCCAAAGCACACTGGGAAAGGCAGGTTTAACACAAATTAAATGGCCACAAGAAAAAAACCCCTCTAATTTAGCACAGGGTGTTGCTCTTTACTTCCCGTTTTCCTTCATAAAGTTATGTGCATTTGTATATAGCAATCTGTAAATAGGGGTGAGGAAAATCCCTCTCCCTAGAAGCAGAATTAAGTGATTATGCTTCCAAAATTTACTCACCATTTCAAAACTCAAGCAAGCAGCGTAGTTCCTGTCCACAGCAAGTTTGGCACATTGCATTTCTAGCTCTGTTTGACTGACAGACCAATCTGATTGCAAAGCAGTGAAGCACACAGAGCTCCAGAGCTGCCCACAGCCCAGGGACAGCTGGGTTTTCTCTCTCAGCACATGCTGAGTCTTGGTCCAAATTTGTGCCTGTCATTGCACATTTAATGGAAAAAGCTTTAAAACAGCATCTGGGGAGCTCATGTCTAAAACTGAGAACACCAGTGCACCTTAGTTTTGGCTTCATTCTTAAGCGTCTCCAATGGATAATCTGTTTTCTTCATTTGAAACAGGACACTGCTCTCACCAGCAGAATTAGGGTGCAGGCAGGGGAGGATCCTGGGTTTAGTCACAGCCCTGCTAGGATCTGAGAAGGGCACTCACCTTGTCAGGGAGGGATGAAGAGGACAATCCTCCTGAGAAGCCCTGGCTCCGGATTAGGGTGGAGATGGGAGGCAGGATGGCAAGCACGGGAGGTGAAAAAGTTTCTAAAATGAAAATAAAAACGAATGTTGAGCTAGGAAACACACCATCTTCTAGTCCTGGGGTGTAGAGGAAAGCAAATCACAGGGAATTACAGTTATCTGGGATTTTAAGAGGAGTGTACATGACAGCTCTGTAAAGCCGGGAGCCACGGGAGCACTTCCTAAAACAAATAGCTCAGTAGACCTTATTGCAGAGGCCACTTTTACAAATTTCCACGCGACTGAGCTGTGTGTCTGTTCTGTTTGTACTGCCTGCAGACACTGCTATAAAGTACTGTACATTGATGTAACTGAGCGAAGGAGACAATGATATAACCATGCACTGTACAAGATTTATTAAAATAGTTAAGTTATAACTCCATCTCCGTCTCTTTCACTGGGTTTTCATAATGCTTTGTCACTGAGAGTCTCAGAAACTCAGCAGAATGTCTGAAACCACACATTTCCTTTTGGGTTTGGGGACTGACATTCAACAGGAAGGATGTTACGGCCTGGATAGCTGTGTCTTAAGAATAGGGGCAAAGCATGAGAAGGCTGCACAAAAGCACATTCTTGCCTCTCTGGAAGGGGAACGACTGTGGCAGCTGTCCCAAGTGGAACCATACAGAAAGAGGGAACAGCATAACCCCATGACTAGGAGCCTGTTACACGGATTCTCCAACATTTCCAGCCAAGAGCCATCCTGTTTCCAGAAGCAAAAGTTTGTCTTCTCTTTTCCTTAACAATTAAATTACCCAGCTGAAATAACTGGTAATTCCTTCTGTAGATGTTTTGGAGAGTACAATTTCCAAGTGGGCCCACACTAACAAGATCACCTCTTTTACAGCCTAAATAAAGTTCAGGCGAACCACGAGCCCAAAACACCTGCCTTACTGGGCCGAGGGCTCTCTCAGCGCCTGGAGCTGCACTCGATAAACCATTTCGAACCTTGCCACAACGGCGGGGAAGGGAGCCCAGAGCGCTCAGCTCCTGCAGCGGGGCACCACCGACGCGGCCCCGAGCCTTCCCTCACGGCCGCCTCCCTCAGGGGCTGCCCGCCGCCACCTTGCGGCACCGGCCGCGCCCGGGCCCCGCGCGGCCACGAGGGACGGGTGGCTCAGGGGCGGGTCGGGCGCCGTACCGGCCGCGGGGAAGACTGCCGGGGGTTCTGGCGACACGGAGACTCCGGGGACAGGAGGTTCCGGGCCCGAGAGATCTCGGGGCCAGGAGACTCCCCCGATACGCTCCGTCGGGGACGATGGCGGCGTCACGGTCGCCAAGGCGAACCCCCGCCCGGCCCTCACGAACCAGCCAATCAGAATCGCTCTCCCTCCCGCTGCCCCGCCTCGGCTCCTCCCGGCCTCGTCCGTCTCCTGTCCGCGCTCCTGATTGGCCGCTGCCGCCCAGCCAGGCTGGGATTGGCGGCGGGCGGCGGGAGCGCGCGGGCCGGTGCCCTTCGGGCACGTACCGTCCCTCCTGGGCGCGCGAGTCCCCCGGAGCCGCGGACGTGTCGGTGTCCCCCGTGAAGCGGCAGAAGGTGGAGTCGGCGCTGGACCAGCTCAAGCACCACACCACGGTGGTGGCCGACACCGGGGACTTCAACGGTGAGAAGCGGCATGAGGGGATCCTGTCTCCGCAGCTTCTGCTTAGCCCCCTCTCCCGCCCCTCTTCACGGAGAGTGGGCGAGCCCGGCCGAAGGGGCGCGCGCTGCGGGGACCGACCCACCCTGGGGCCGGAGGGGGGGCGAGCGGGACGGCGCTGGGTCTCCATCCCAGGGCAGACCCCGCCGTGATTTCTCCCAGTTTGCCCTCGAGTGTGCCCTGACCACTCCGTTCAGCTCTGCGTGCTGTCAAGGAGAAGTGCCAGACTGAAGCCAGGCTCTGCTGCTCTAATTAATTTTGGGTTTTCTTCCAGTGGGCTGTCTAGATCTGGGACTTGTTTGGGGTTTTTCAGACTCACGCTTGGACGGGGCTTGGAGCAGCCTGGCCCAGTGGAAGCGAGTGGAACTGGATGAGCTTCAAGACTCCTTCCAACCCAAACCATTCCAGGATTCCATGATATGCTTAAAAACTGATTTGGGGTTGGAGAGAAAGAAGGGAAATGATGCTTTTTATTTGTTTCACTTGAGCTGTACATTGATCTTCTCCCTTTTTGCATTTCCAGGATGCAGAAAGTGAGAAGGAACTTGAGGAGATGTGCTCGGTCCAAGAGAAATAATTTTGAAAAAACTCATCTCACTGGATACTGCAGCAACAGTAAAATCCCAAATGGATTTCATGATCCTGACAATTCTGAGTGCACTTCAGGGATAAGGCACAAGATCTTACAGAAAAACAGACGCAGCAGCACACATCCAGGAAAACATCTTGGAATTAATGGCATAAAATCATGGTTTATTTTCCTGCATATGTTTGATTTTAGGATCCCTAAAAATGTTACATTCCTAGCATCAGGGCTCAGGGGGTAATTTAGAGGTAGTTGGTGATAAATATTTTTGGTTATATGTAGGGCAGATATTTATGCCTTACATAACTCTGTAATATAAATATGTATTATATATTAGGGCATATAGCTATCTATTTATATATAACCTATTTTTTATGTGTGCCCAGATATAGTTTATATCAGACACTGTGCCTGTCTGAGGGCCTTGCTACTGCGCTCCTAACTCATTCCTGAGGAAAACATCAGGCAAAAGTTGTTAGGTTTAACTGGTTCCTCTTTTCCTTAATAATTATTTTACTCAGTTGGAATAACTGAGAACAGCTGTTAGAGATGTGCAGTTCCCAGTGGGACCAAGGCACTTTTTTGCACAACGCAGAGTGGCATTTAAGGTAGTCAGTAGTCAGAGAAGTGAGGATTAGGATTTTGAATGCTCTTGGGCAACAAGGCTGGCCAGAGATCCCTCCTAACTCACTGTGGGACAGCAAAAACCCCACAGCCAAGGGGAACCAGGGATTGTGGGGATGGAGAATTTAATGGCATCAGGTGGCAGCAGTGCCAGTTCAACTGATAAAAAAGTAAATCCACGCCTGCTCTAGAGGAGTATTGTTCCTGGACGTGTGTAAATACAGGGACACCTCTTTACTCTCAACTGAGGGAGGTTTGTGGTTGTGGTGCCAGTTCACCCTTGAGAGTTCCAGGCTTTATTTCAGCTCCCCTAGCCCGGCCTGATGTGCAGCAGTGGTGCGAGGGCCAGAGCCGTTCGCTGGCTCTGGGAACGCAGATGCCATCATGGCCCAGTGGGGGGGGGGAGCTTAGGCTGTGGTGGCAACCTCAGAAAGGGATCAGATGGCTCCTGGAACTGCCCAGAGTGCAGGAAGGGAGGGGGAACTGAACTGCTCCCACAGACCCCTGCTGGGCTATGGTTCTGGGCCAGGCCCATCAGAAAAGTGGCAGCATCAGTGGCACCTCAGTTGTTACTGTCCTTGGAGCTCTCAGGATCAGGATGAAATCATGTTCATGCACTACTGGGAAAGCAGGGAGCAGGATCAGTGCTCTAACTCTCTACACTCTCTCTCCAGGAGTGCCTTGGGTCATGGCAATTTCATGTGTGGAATAGTTTCCTGTGCCTGCCTGGGCAGCTGCAGTTATTGCACAGGCATTCAGGGCTGACAGTTCCCTGCAGGGAGAGCTCAGCACATGTGCCCAGAGGCAATCGCAGCATCTGCAAGAAAGAAAGAAGCAGCAAAAGGTGATTGCTTCTCTTTCAAAGTTATTTCAAGTGCTCACACCCAAACCCACCTTTGCTCTTGATTCTGGCCAGGTGCATGGTGAGCAGTGGGCACAGGTCATGTCATCCATGCTGGTGTGAGTGATGCTTTCTGGGGGAAAGCAGCTGATCTCCAAAGTTCCCTTCCTGCCCTGTGCCTGATCTGCACAGGAGAAAACCTCTTCCAGGAAGGGATTGTGCTTCCTCTAATGCCATTTGCCCAGTCTGTTCCATGGGGATGTTGCCAGCCTGGGGCAGCAGAGGCACACGCAGCTCTCAGCACTCTCTGCTCCAAGCACAGCTCTGGGCTCCTTTGCACACTGCCTCTGCCATGGGGGTTTTCTCCAGGAGAAACCAAGGAATTGCTCATGGAAGGGTGCAGATTAAGTTATCCCAAAGGGAAGCAAAGAATAAATATCTCATTTTTCCATCAAAATGCTCATGCTCTTTCCTACAGATTATTTCAAGTTTTTCCCACAAGCTTTGCCCTACCCATCATCCCATTTTTACCCCAAAAAGTAATTTTCTCTGTCCTCCAGAATGTCTCAGTGTCTATCCCCAAAATTTTCACTGTGTCTCTGCAAGTGACTACCTCAGTTTACCTCATGCTGTTCATTCTCTCCCCTGGGGATTGCTTCAGATTTTCCCTCCAAGCTGTCCCTGTCTGTGCACTTCTGATTTCTTCTTTTTTACAAGAAAGTATTCATTCACTACTCTGGAGATTAGCTCCAGTTTTACCCCCCCAAAATTGCCCTAACATTCACTAGTCATTGCCTGATTTTTACCTCACTATGTTCATTCTCTCCCCCTAGAGATAACCTCAGGTTTTACCCCCAGTATTTTCCCTACCTGCCCACTAACTATTTACTCTTTTTGACCTATAAATATTCTCTTTCTATCCTGGAGATTTCATCAAGTTTTACCCTGAAATATTTCACTGTCTTTCCAGTACTGTCTCACTTTACCTCAGGATGTACGCTCTCCCTGCCACACATCACCCCAGCTTTCACCTCCAAAATTATTGCTACTTGTCCACTACTTATTACCTGATATTCACCTCAGTATGTCCATTCTCTGCCCAACAGGTCATTTTAATTTCTACCCCCCAAAACTTTGCCAACCTGTCACCTAGTGACTGCCTCAGTTTACCTCAAAAATGTTGTCTCCCCTAGAGATTACCTCAGACTTGACCCCCACATTTTTTCCCTGTCTGCAAGTTACTACCTCCATTTAACTTCAGTATGTTCATTCTCTGGACTACAGACTCAAGTTTACTCTCAATCTCCCTGCCTCTCCAACACTGATTACTTCCTTTTTACCTCAAAAGATTCATTTATTTTCTACCATGGAGGTTACATCAAGTTTCACCCCCAGAATTTACTAATACTTCCACAACTGATTCACTCAGTTTACCTCAACAAGTGTTCATTCCCTCACCTAGAGGTGACCTTGTATTTTACCCCCAAAGGTTTCCCTACCTGTGCACAACTGATTGCTATAGTTTACTTCAAAATCTTCATGCTCTCCATTACAGGTCACCTCAAGTTCACTTCAAAAGTTTTCCCTACCTGTCCATTAGTGATTATCTCAATTTTTACCTCCAATAAGTCATTCTCTACCTACAGACACTGGATAGTAAATCATACAAAGATCTAAAACACTGCACAAGAAACAGCAGAAAGTTTTCCATGAATAACACAAGTTCCTTTTTTCCCCTCCTCCGCCTAGGACTGCTACCAGGAGACAGGAGAGCTGCTATCAACACTCAAACCTCCCAAGCGTTGTTATTGCTCAGAGAGCTGCGCTGGCACTGAGCTACTCCCATGCGCCTGCAGGGCTCTGGGGAGGGGGAAGACGACCTCCCACTCCTGCCTGGAGAAATTTCAATGCCCTAAAAAGTCATTTCCCTTCTCTCTCTCTGACCCACGGCCAAAGCAGCTGTGTAGAACAACACGGACTACTCATGGAAGGGATGATTCAGTTGTGGGAAAAACGCTAAAGAAGGCCTATCACCCCAAATTTCAGGGTGAAAACACACTGCTTGTTAACAGGAGCACACAAACTCATTTAAACCAGAGAGCAAACTGCACACCAGGAAAAGAGCTGAAAGATAGGCCCTGCCTTGATTGATAATTCCAAAGGAAATTCCCCACGGATCATAGGCAATTACCTATAATTTTACCTCCCTAATCACTGGATTTCTGACTTGGGTTGCTGTGGAAGTGTTTCACAGATGCCTTGAGGGGTCAGGGGCTTGGCTGGATTCTTTGTGGTTAGTCCTGACAGGCCCAGGCCAAACCCACCCACCTGCATTGCTGCTCCACCCCAAATTTGCATGAAATACTGAGAACAGGTTATAAATACTCCCCTTCTCTGTCCTTCCTGACACATCCATGGAGCAAATGTACTCTATCCATTGTTCCCAAGAGCACCTCTCCAGCCCAAATCCCAGTTTTCACCAACACAAACCAAACAGACCTAAGACAATTATTCCATCAGTGCCTGCAATTCTCAGCTCCCTGTTCCCTGCCACTCACACAGCAATCTCACCTCAGCCCAGAGACTCCCTGTCCCCAAAGGGAAACACAACCTGATAGGGCACAGCTCTGGCACCACATTTCCCCTTGTTCCTGAAAAGCCCTAGGTAAATCCAGTCCCTCAGACCTTGCATCCCTGAACACCAGGAGAGCTGGAGTTTTACCCAGATCCCAGTGCCCTGCACGGCTGCGCTGACACGAGCACAGGCCGATCGCTCCGCCCAGCACCATCCCTCATTCTCCTCCCCCGGCTCCCCAAGTGTCCCCAAACCACCCCAGCGTGTCCGTGCCGGGGCCAGGGCCTGCCCCGACCAGAGGCTGTCACCCAGCCTTGCACCTGCTCCCACCCCTGGGAGAGCTGGGAATGCACTGAGAGCTCGGCTCCCCAGTCCTCAGACACACAAATAATGCCCAACCTGCCCCTCTGGGCACAGCCAAACACCACAACTCCATCATCCCCAAGGAACTCTGGCAGTCACCTCTTCACCTCTGCCCTTTTCCAAAGGACACAGGTAGGACTGGGCTGTCAGAAATGGTATTCCCTAGGCAGTTCATCCCAGCAGAAAGGAGAAGAGGAACCCTGTGTCCCTCTGACTGACCCCACAGCATGGGCAGGACCAGCTGGGTTCTTTGTATTCTAAATTTTAAAATGAACTGAAGAACCTGAAAGGCAAAAAACAACACACATATAAGGTTAGAGCCAGTCAACACACACAGACAGACACTCTCAGACACCCCTTCTTCAGCTTACACGCTGACTGCAGCACTTAGTAGAAACACTCCCCCCTAAAGAAGATACTTTAACATCTTCTTCCATCTGCTGCTCCTTGATGTGGAACAGTAGATCCTGGGAAAATTGGTAGCATCAGTGACCATAGGGATCAAAATTTGCCTTAGGGACCTGCAAGACAGCATGAGGCAGTCTGCAAGTAGCTGACAGCTAGGAGTTATCCCCACACCAGGCCCATAAACTTTCTACCCAAAAGCCCATAGACAGGAGAGGAGAGTTCTAAAACTGTTCAAACTAGCCAGGACTGAATGTGCCAGGGCAGGGCAGCTCCAAGCATAAGTGGCACATGGATACACAGTGCATCAAATATAAGCAAAGATGACATGAAGACTTGAGATAACGCTTCAGAAGATAAATTCTTGAGACCAGGATGCTTTGAGGCGACAGAAGCTACAAAACTACTGCAGTGAGGAGGGTCTAGTATACTTCATACAGAAGTCCAAGAGAACGGCACATGAAAAAAAAGATACTACCAAAACTGAGAAGGAAGATGGATAGGAACACCTTGTGTACTTCTTCTGGTCTCAAAAAGCAAAACCATAAAGACTCCAGAATAAGCCCAATCCAGGAAAGTATGCAAGTGCTCCTGCTGCCGATATGGCCCATAACGATGCCTGTAAAGCACTGAGACATCACAAAGCCCTATGACACTGAAGACAACGGACACAGACCACATAACATAGACACAAACTGAAACTGCCCAGCAGTTTTACCTGATGGACCCAAGATTGCTAGTGCAAGATAAGCCAGAGGCCGATGACGCCAAAGGAAAGAAGGCTCTACGGCAGTAGTACATGACAGTGAAAGGTAAACTCCTTATGAGAAGTTAGTGCCAAAGCTGGTAAGAGGATGCTCAAGAAGTGCAGTAGGCCTAGAGAAGGAGGCAACAACTGCCAGCTGATACAAAGGGATCCCTAGAGAAGGATTCTGCTGCCAAAGGCTGAAGTGACATCACAAAACATGACCGACCCACAAATGGCCAAGATGCAAGATGTCCACGTGCTTGCTATGCTCAAAAGTGCTCAAAAGCGTGGCTACACTGAAGAGTAGGCAAACTTTAGACCGTGGCAATCATGCCAGACCTGAAGGCAGGCTCCTCGGGTGAAAAGATGGACAATGACATCGAGACTCAAAATCCAATGATGCAAAGCTCACGAGAACATGGAGATGGGTTGGAACTGCCCAGCCCAGCAAAGGCTCGAGTGATGCTGAAGAGAAACCCTTTCTCCCTTAACCTCCAAGGGGCCTGGCCCACTACAGCCCTCTCCTCTCAGCTAACTTCAAATTGCCTCCTGTGATTCCAAAGGTTTTTGCCTTCTCCCAACCAACAGTCCCCACACTTAGCTCTCTGAAGACCAGCAGACGAAATCCATCCTCAACAGAAAAGAACGCTTCAGCACCGTGGATGTCAATACATGGCCCACAGCCCACTTGGGTGGCTGCAAAAGATGGAGAATAATGACAAAATTCAGACTGTGATGACACGTCCCAAAAGTGACCCCTTGCACAATGCCTCTCTCCCTCATAACTGCTGAGGCTCATTGCTCACCAGCCGTTTCCAAACTCAGGCTCTGCACCTACTTGTGGTACCTAAGACAACAAAACAAACTGCGACTATTGCCCTCCAGAAGAATAAATGCACGGGCTGGGCTCCCTCTGCACCACTGGCCCAGGCTCACCTCAAATCTCCATCCGACTCCGGAGGTGGCCCGGACGATACCCGCAAAGCGAAAAGGGACACGCTTCGCATGCTGCCACGTACCTCTCACCTATCAGTCGCCCCACCTAAATGCCAACTCACCTGCTCACCTCTGTCCCTTGGCATGCCCAGGGCAGCAGCAGCACCTGCAGAGAAGCAAAGCAATAAAACATGCTGAGAGACTGAAACCACAGCCTCCCCGCTCCAACTCAAGTACACCACACCTACAGCTTAAGCTTGCACCCACCTGGCCTCCAGCATCCCAGGGCTGGGACACCTTCCCAGTGGACCACCTAAAATGCACAAACAAAAACGGATGCTTAGAGCTGCACCAGAAACTGATACCCAAGCAGTAACAACTCATTCTGGCCACCAGTCACTGCTCACCTCGCTCCATCGACCTTGACCACTGATCTTCAGCATTACTTCCTACAAATAAAGATGAAGAACAAAGCTGTAACACAGTCACCATTTACACTTGCCCTGCAAAGACAAACGGTGACTGACCTTCCTGTGGGAACCACCTCACCTGGTATGGGGCACTCTGCCACAGATTCAATCCATCTGCATCTGAAAGAAAGTGATGACAAAAGTCAAAGTACTGCATCATAACTTAGCAGCTCCAGACACTTTGTGTTAATCTAGAAATACCATCTTGAGTCCAACTAATCCCTACATTACAAATGTCAAGTCCCTAGGACTTATCCTATTACACCTACACCCAGACTATGTAGCAGGGCAAAGCAGCCCCAGGCCAAACACACAGACACCTGTGACACAGGAGATGACAAACAAGGGGATGCAACAAGGAGAGGAAAGTCTCAGCAAGAAGAATTACCAATGACATGACCTAGATGAGGCTCAAAGAACTCTGGCAGAAAAAGACCTTAACAGAAGGACTTATGCCAAGAACCGCAAAGATGGATGCCCGAGAATCGTATGGTTGGAATCCTCTACCTATCCTCACATTCTCCCAAGTCCTAATCTGTTATAAGGGATCGTTGCAGTGCACAGCTGTCAATACAGCTCAGAACAAGACTGTAAAAGGTGTCTGACTCAATAGTGCTAAAGAGAGATGCGATTCCGATGCATGTCCGAGCCTGCAAGTCAAAGGTTCAAGGGTACCAGCGTCGGGCCAAGCAACGCAAAGGAGCTGCTGAGGATGATGCCCAGCATTTCTGATAAGCCCCTCAAAGGGGTAAGGCAAAAGACATGTGACACAAGATGCCCACAATAGAGACACAGAACACACAATAGACAAGTGACACAACACGCACCAGGACTGCTCTGCCCTGCACACCTCAGCATTGCGATCAACAGCGAGACTTTGCCTTTACGTGGCCTAAGGGTCCCTCTCGTGGACATCCCCATCTCCAAAGCTAATTCAAAGATCCCTCCCACCAAGTCCTGACCCAGCACCCCACTCTCATCCCCCTCCCTGAGGTGTAGCCCTCGACTTAGCTCTCAGATATCCAGGGATGCAAATCCTCATCAGGTGCAAAACAAGGCCACCTCATCATCTGGGAAGTTCCTGCCCTCAGAGGGCTGTTCTCTCTCAGTCTACTACAATAAAGAAAACCCAACATCAGTGCCTGAACTCAGCAGCACATCAGCCAAAACCCAACAATTCCACTACTCACCGGCTCCTGAGAACACCCCGGTCCTTGGCTCATACTCTGTGGCCGCACTCCGACGCCAACGTCGCAGGGTATCCCTGGGTTAAGGGGAGACAAGGTGATGTGGCATTACTGAAACTTGAGGGGACCCTTGCTCCTCCCTCCCTCCCCGACTCTCCACAACTCCTCAGCCATTGCCAAAGGCTGCCCAGATGGCACCTTCAAACAGAAAAGGTACAGGCTTCATCGCAGAGCCCTGTAATACTTCTGGAAGGCTCACAGGGACAGGCAGCTCAAGGGTGATAAACTGGCTCCATCAGCTGGTCCATGAGGGGGTTCAGCCCCTGTAGGCATAATACAAGTGGGCCACCTAAAACACACAAATGGATGCTCAGACAATGCATGCTTTGAGCTGCCCCAGAATTTGGCACCCGAGCAATAACTGGTTGCGTCCACTGGTCACTGCTTACCTCACTCACTTGACCTTGACTGCTGATATCCAGGTTTACTTCCTAAAAATAAAGACAAAGAACAGCCCTGCAACATAACCAAAATGAAACACCACCCCTGAAAAGCTGAATGATGACCAACCTTCCCAGGGGAGAAGGGGCAAAACAAAATGGAAAGGCACATGCCCATGTAGTGTCCAAAAGGGTTGCATTGCCGAGATAGGTTCCACCTGAAAGTGCTCAACTGTGACCTCTTTCTGCAAGGGTGTCTGTCATGTTGGAGTAGCAATTTGAATGCTGCAGACCACCTGTAAAACAAAAAAAAAAATCAAAGGCTACTTATAGTTTCATCACTAATACAACAACTCCAGTAGCATCCAGTTCTGTGCTGGAATCAATACTCATCCAGCTCATGGTCCCCCCAGTGCCAATACCCTGCTGTGCCAAGTGCTTTGCATCTTCAAAATGAAAATCCCAACAGTGAGGTAAACATAGAGCCCAAAGTCAGGCCGTAGCTTGGACTTCAGGCACTGACCCACCTCGCTGCTGTGCTCCTCTGGTCTCCTCCATTCATATCAGGTTTACATGCTCTCCCTCTGCAAAAGAATTATTTGTCAAAGTTACCCAGACAGACAGGGAAAGCTTAGCCTTTCCCAAGTTCTCATTCCTCAAAGCAAACTGCCTAGGATCCCACAAGAGTGGGCCTTAGGACAAACTACTATGAAACTGCAAGACACCACTGCACCACTCCCACATCTCCACTGAACACCACACAGACTGGCCACAGTCACTCCATCCAAGGCGTGGCTCAGGCGGCTGAGCAAAGCAAAAGGCTCCCTGTAAAGTCTCCTTTCTTCTCCACCAAACCCCCCCCCCCCCCCCCCCCCCCCCAAGACTACTCTACAGAGCAGAGCAATTCCAGGCTAGACACAAACTCAAACAACACATTATACTACAAGCAGTGTGACATGAGGATGATAAAAAAAGCTCTCGGCAAGAAGAACAATGGCAAGGACAGGGACGACGCCAAAAGAGACAACTGATGGTATGGCAATGGTGGATGAAAGAGGCTCTAAGGAGCAGAAGAAAAGACTGGAACAGTGACCTGTTCTAAGAACTGTCAGTCACAATGATCAAGATGGCTGTGAGAGACAAGGCCACATTTAGAATGCTCCCATAACCTGACAATCTTACAAGCCCCAGGACATTACAGCTCATGGCTGGAAAGGATGGATGGCAGTACAGCCGGGAACAAGGCCTCCAAAGAGATCCGACTCAATGCTTTCAAGATGTGATTCCAAGATGTGGCCAAGCCCACTGGTAAAAGAACAAGTTATATTGGCATCCTACAGAGAAGTACGAAAGATCAAGAACCTAGAGATGATGGCCAATGCTTATGATGAGCCCCTTAAGGGTAAAAGGCAGAGAGATCTGATCCAAGGGAAGCCAAAGACACAGAACACACACCGGACAAGACAACACACACTGGAACTGCTCTGCGCTGCACACCCTACAGCTGCAGTCAAAAGTAGGGCTACTCCCTTTAGCTTACCTAAGAAGGCCCTTGGAGAGCATCCCTTTCCCCTACACTACTTTTTAAATCTCTCCCAGCAATTTCCAACCCACTATCCTGCTATCATCCCTTCTCCGGGCCCTGGCCCCCAACTTAGCTTTCAGATGACCGGTGATGTGAATCCACACTGGATGCAAAGGAGTCCACCTCAGCCATCTCCAAAGGCACTGGGATCACCAGGTTGGCCTCTTAGTCAGCTATGACAAAGAAAACCAAAATCAATCCACCAGTGTAGTGGCATACAAGCCAAATCCCAACAAGTCAGCTACTAACTGGGACCCTGCTCCCGCTCCCACTCATATTTGCAGTCTTTAGCTTACCTATCAGAAGCCTCCATCTCCAATGTCATCTCTGACCCAGGGTAGCTCCCTCTTGCAGCACAATGAACCTGCTGAAAAATTTGGAGTGTAATACTGACACAATCTGGAATTTCAGGAAATTGCAGTGCTTCTAAGAAAAACAAGGCAAAGGAAAAAAAAAAAAGCAAAAAGCACCAAGCACCTTAACAACCTTGAACACTCGATCCAAAAATCATGAACTATGCACTCAATGCTATCTTCTTCACAGTGTCTTTAAAGCCTCTATTGCTTTAGATGCCAAAAGCATCTGCTGAAAGAAAGCTGAAAAAACCTGAATGACCCCCCCCCCCCCCCCCCTTCATGGAAATAAGAAAACACCCTCAACCCACCTAACCCCACAGAAAGAATGAACCTCTTTCACCCAGGGCTGGGGTTAATATACCCCTGGCCGGGCCCGCCTCTCGTTCCCACAATGCCCGGGAAAAGGGAGGAGGCAATTTTACCAGAAGGGATAAAAGCACTGGGAGGAGCTGCAGCTGTTTGGCTGCTCTGCCTTAAATTCCAGGTGACTAAAGGGCTCTGTAGATGCCTTCTGTTTTACTACAGCTGCATCCACTGAAAGGGTAAAAAAGCTTCTTGTTTTGGCAGCGTAGACACATGAGTTGCATGATTCCTTGTTAAGTTCTGTAATTGTTCATTTGTGGCTGTTGAGTCACAGGACTATGGAGGGTGGAGAAGAATAGTAATAATATACATGGTGTAACTCCTGTTGGGGTCTCTAATTAGGGATGTATTCATTTTAAATAAAACTGAAAAAATAATGGACTCTCTGGCCGCAGGAAGGTTTTGTGAGTGCTGGGCTCGCTCCCTTGTGAGAGATTGGGTGCCAGTACCCAGCTAGAAGTGCCCTGAAGTACAGATTGAAATTCTTAAAATGCTGAAAAAGGGGGAGCTTCCTTCAATTGAACCCCTTAAAATGAGACACTAGGGAGTGTTTGTCTCTACTTAAATAGATGCCATAGCAATAAATGGGTTCTCTCCTCTTGAATCCCCTAAAATACTGGAAAAAGAGGGGTTTTCCTTACTTCAGGTCTCTCCAGTGATGGAAAAAGGGGGATTTCTCCCTCAATTCAAACCCTTATAAAGGAGGGACAACTGGGCTTTCCCCTCAATTTAAACCTTGGGATGATGAAAATGGGGGAGTTATGCTCAATTCCAACCAATAAAATAGCATTGTCAAGGTTTTCCCCTTCTATTTAAACTGGAGAATAATGGAAAATGGGGATTTCCTGTCAAGTGATACCCCTAAGAGCATGGAAAAGGCAGGGTTTCCTTCAAGTGATACCCTTAAAATTGCAGAGGAAGGGGATTCCCCCTCAATTTAAACACAGACATTTAAGGAAAAGGAAGTTTTTTTCCCTCCGTTTAAATCCCTTTTCTCCTCATAACCCCCCTTTTTTGGGGGGGGGCACTGGGGAAGGGCTGCCAAGATGAAAGGGGAAAGTGGAATGTTTCCCTGGGACCCCACATGCTGCCCTGCCTGCTCAGGTGCTGCCCCTTGGCACGAGGGGTTTTCCCTGGGCATTTTCTGGGAGCAGTGCTCTGTGCCCAGGTGCCTCCGGCTGCTCCCCAGCTCCTGCCGGATGCTCCGACCATTGTCCCTGGAGGGACACTCGGGATGCCCCCATTGCCCCTCTGGACCAGCAGCTCCCTGCACAGCTGTGCCCGGGGAACCCTCGGAGAGCGGCCTCTGGCAGGAGCCGCCCCCTCCTCATCCTGGCCGCTCACACCTGGGGCTGCTGCGGGCTGTGGGGTCAGCGGCGTCGGGGGCGGGCGGGAGGCGCGTGGGCGCCGGCCAGCAGGCATCGGCGGGGACACCTCCGTGCCGCGCGCGCCGCGCCTCTCCCACGAGAGGTCCCCGCGCCCCGCGGTGCCGTGCCGGGCTCTCGTTCCCCCCCCCCCGCGCCGCCGCCGCCCCCCGCTCCCTCCGGCCCGGGGAGCTGCAGGAAAACGCAAAAGCATCGAGGAAGAGCGGGCACCGGAGCTGCCCGAGCCATCGGCTTGCCCGAAGGGCGGCGGCTGCCCGCAGCCGGGAGCAGCCACCAAGGATGGAGCTGCTGTTTGCCGGGAGGTGGGAGCTGGGGGCAGCCGGAGCCGGAGGCAGGCTTTCCCCGGGAGGTGGGAGCTGGGGGCAGCCGGAGCCGGAGGCAGGCTTTCCCCGGGAGGTGGGAGCTGGGGGCAGCCGGAGCCGGAGGCAGGCTTTCCCCGGCAGGAGGGGCCGGGAGGATTTCAGCTCGCAGCGGCTCTCGGTGGGTGCTGGATGGAGCCCGGGCTGAGCCAGGTGGCCGGTGCGGGTGCTGTTCCTGTCCCCAGGCGCCGATGAAATGGCAGCTCGGAGCAGCCTCGTGTGTCTGTGTGGAAGCAGCTCCGATGCTGGCAGCCAAATCAAATCAAATTGCTGTCAGATTTGTATTAAATGTGGTGTTTAAATCTGGAGCTGCTCAGCTCCCCAGGTGGGAAAGTGCTTGGAGTAGCCAAGCTGAGCCGTTGTTGAGAATTCCAAGCATTGTGTCTTTACTCTCCTTAATACAGCGTTTAAATAATTGATACTTGATGGAGACAGTATCAGGGGGATTTGTTAGAGGGGCAGGGATGTTTTTTCACCTGGCAGTGTGTTGGGATAGTCAAGACTCCTTATGTCAAAATTAATTGATCTTCCTTCTTTTCCTTTTTTTTCCTTTCTAGGTTGTGGCTGAGTGGGAAGAATATTTCGGATAAAGAAATGAAATGCACGAGGGAAGCTTCGTGTTCCCGTGGAGATGCTTTAGGCGCGTGCAGCTTCTGAGCTGCACCGAAACTTGAGGCTCCCACAGAAGCTTCCTGGTAAGCCTGAGTGGGTTTACTGCATGGGGGTTCCAGTCACTGCTGGACATACTCTGAAGTCCTGGGAAAACATGGAACAATAGCTCTGAGTGGAAAAAATATATGCTCAGCATTCTCTAGGGAAAATTATAGTTGGCCTGTAAGTGTACCCCCACGTCTGCATTGGTTAAAAAGTCAGTCCCACACACTTTCCTGGCTGGTGTGAAGTTGTATAGTTCATCAGATCTGATCCAGTGTGTAAAGAAATGTTTACTGTGGACTTTCAGGAGATTATTAAACTTGATCTCCCTGGATTGACAGAATGAATCCACATAGGATGCAGAGCAGGATGTGGTTTCTCAAACAGAATAGTGACATTCTCGAAGAAGGCTACAAGCAAAGGGAATCTTAATTTTAGTTACTGAACACAGAAACATTTATATCTGCTTATGCAACTCTTAGAAGGGAAGAAGAACATGGCCATTCTGTGCAGTCCTTTGTGGAAGTGTACTGGCTCAAATTGTCTTTCAAACAGCCAAGTGGCACCGGGTGTCACCTGGAAAAATTAAGTACTGGGGACACTTTACACTCATAAATGGCCTGACCTTGTGTACATGGAAATCAAGGGACTTCTGTAATGTTAGAATGGGTCTCAAATGATGGGTTTTTGCAGATTAGCAATCTATCCAAGGAATGATATCATAAAATTTTGTCTAGCAAAACCTGCTGCCAACATTTAAAAATATCTACCAAATGCTATTCCCGTTAAAACAGTCTTGTTAAAATTGTCTGTTCCAAACAGAACAAGATTTTACTGTTCTTGGTGATGTCGTTTTCCTCCTCAGATTTCTGTGAAAGCATGTGTTTCACAAGGCATATCAAAGTTGTCTCATGGGCAAAAACATGTAAACATCAAGCGTGTCATTTTCTTGAAATCCCCTGTAAAATGGCTCGCCACGCTGCCTTTAACCATTCAGAAGCATAAGAGGAAAAAAGGAATTTGCAGGCACTCCAAGGCTGGGTCTGTGGGAGATCTGAGATGAGCCTGTGGCTCTGCAGTCACCCATCAAGAAGTCACCCAAATGTGCTTTTTATCTTGCAGTTTCCACATTTGGGAGGCAACTACTGCGTAAAGGATCTGGGTTGTGCTAATGAAAAATATATCACAAGGTCCGTGTGTGGCTGGGTTGGTTCCATAGTTCCAGCCATACCTGCTGTTGTGATACATAATCCCAGTTCATACTCCTGGGAAGAGTTTCCTGCAGCAGTGCAGGTGGGAAGTTTCTCTCTTGCACTGGCTCCACATTGAGCTCTTTCTTCTTAATGCAGCCAGTGCACTGAAGGAGAACAAGCTCGCTTCTTCCTTGCCTGGTTGTTCAGGGTGAATCATTAACCAAGCACTTGAGTGACAAACCAAAATTGTTTGTTGAGTGCCTTCTGCAGTCTGCACGGACAGTTTGCCTTCTGCAGGAGGTACGGTTTTCTTCTCTCACGGAATGAAAGCACCACAGACCCCCTCTGCTCGCCGCTGTGCTTTAACCAGACCTGAAGTATGTACATAATAATACATAGATCTATATCTATCTACATATATATATGTACTGAAGTATATAATCTATCTATCTATAGAACTTCTTTATATGTATAGAAGTTCTGTGTTGCTCCTGCTTTATGCATGAGGAAAGGGCATACATATAATGAAGAAAGAAGTTAACTTTTCCTTGTACTCTTCCTTTGTAGCCTGTTGAGGCTTTTGGTGAGAGGAATTATATCTTTTTCCTAGCAGCACTTAATGAACTGAAATCATTCTCCAGGATGATGATGACATGCCAGTTCTCGGTATATGGATATGAGTCCTGAGATCCCACACACGGATACACAGAAGGACTGCATAATGTGCTGAAGATGGGGAGAAGGTATGCTTGGGTGAAAGGTGGGACTGTTTCTTCTAATGGCTGCTTACATCCAACAGCAAATACTGCTTTCTCCCTTTTTAATGCAAGAGCATTTATCTGCCAGTGTTCAAACTGCATTTCCATGACATAAGAAGAGTTGTCTGGATAATTAACTAATACAGTTAAAACACATCAGTTTGAGCAGATGTTCTTGTCTGTGCTTTTAACGTGAATGGCCTTGATTTTGCAGCAAAGTCTGAGAGATGGCACCTGAATGCAAGGGTTTGGGTTTGTGAAGCTTTGCAGAATGATGGCCTATATTTATATTTTTTTCATCAACTCCCCATAAGCTGCACACAAACCTCGTTTAGAGAGTTTTACTGAGACAGCAGATTCAAGCCTTCGTTATTAGGGGACATCTGCAATGCCGTTGTCTGCTTGACATTAATTCTTCCAGCTGTGCATCGATGTATTGTAATGGCCCTGGGTTTTTTGGTCGCAGTTTGTTTCCTGCAGTGCCCTCGTGCCTGCGCAGCACTCGTGATGCTGACGTTGACCCTGGGCTGTGTGGCAGATGGGGCTGTCCCGTATCCGAAAGTTACGGGAATGTATGTAGATGTCAGATGGAATGCTGGTCTCTCCGCTCACCCTTGGCTCTGTAATTTCGTCATCCAGCCATGGAGGACCTGTGCAGCCATAACTGGCCAAGGCAGTGGGTGAGCACAAGCTGCAGCTCTGCAGGAGATCAGGGACCTCTTGCCCACAGCAGAAACAGCAAGTAACTGCAGTTCTCAGAACTCGTTACCGTGCCCTTAACTGCAGTATTTCCCTGCTCTGTAATCTGGCCAAAGGTAGGTAGGTTTTGATAGGGATAGACACATTTCTACCACAAAGGTCACCTCTCTGCCAGATTCCAAAATTTCCCTTCCGGAGCTAGAGATCCTCATGTAAAAGGTTGCCTGAATTTAGGTAGCGTGTGCCAAGCAGTATATTTTTCCTTTAATAATATTCCTGGAAATAGCGGAACTGTTTTGGCTAAAGCAGATGCTGAACTGTTCAGAATGAAATTCTCAGAGCTGAAATCTGGCGAAGCAGAGTAACGTGCCCTTTTGTTAACCCTGGGGAAGGCTGAGCACCGTGGCAGCAGGGAGGGGAGGTGGCACTGCTGGTCGGCAAACCAAGGAAACCAAGGAGCGCTGCTTTTAGCAAACTGCCAGCTTGAAGCCAGTGAGGAACATCCTTGGGCTCCTGCACTCTGTGTTTTTATGTTCACCTTAAATAATGAACAGAGAAACCCAGAGGCACCAGTGCTGCTTCCAGCTGCCTTGAACTGCTTAAATAG
Source organism: Coloeus monedula (assembly GCF_965178545.1). Classification (NCBI taxonomy): domain Eukaryota; kingdom Metazoa; phylum Chordata; class Aves; order Passeriformes; family Corvidae; genus Coloeus; species Coloeus monedula. The sequence continues at coordinate 74,476 of NW_028120800.1, read as the reverse complement.
GTAGTTTTAATCACCCAGGCTCCGTTCTCTCCACCTGTATTGCTCCTGGGCTTAAGGCTGGATGTATCTATGGAATCTCTAGTTATGTATTGGAGTTTGGCCTGAAGTAATTTGTGTTGCCGACTTGGTACTCTTTCCCCACCCTGGAAGTCTATCTGCAGAACCCCTCTGTGCCAGGCAAGAGAGTCCCCCATAGATGTTTCACTATACAGTTACATCTTTTGGGTTAAAGCCTTACAGGGCTATCATGTGAATGAGGACAAAGCTGTTTTTCTTCTTTGCTTTCTGCCCTGTCTTCTTTCTCTGTATTTTAGGACCCAAGTAACAGGGACATATAGCTCCTGTTCTGCTTCCTGGTTGTGTCACTGAAACTGCAGGAAAAACAAAAAGCCCTCCAACAACATTTTTAATGTTAGAGAGTCAAGGCACTACTTTCTTCTCTGGCCAGGATGTACCACAGAAATCATCTCATCCGCACATAGCCCGGGTGTGCGGAGAATCATTCCATGACACATGATCTTTACTAGAATTTTCAGATCTTTTTTGCAGTCAAAACTCACAGAAACGAATTGGGTCAGTGTTCATTGGTCTCAAGTTGTGTAGTTCCTAGTATCTGCTCTCCTATTAGATCCGGATTTCTTCGCTTCTGATGTTAATTAGATCTTCATTGCTTGAATTTCTTATCAGTCTTTGCCGGAGGCAGAGTCTGGGGTAGATGTTCCTAGATGGCCACTGAGGTTCTGTTGGTTCTGTTGATGTTCCATCGATGGCTTTATCTTGTTGGGGCTACTCCCAGTCTGTTGAAATGCTAAGCCCATCAGGCCTCACCTAGAGAAACAATGCCCTGGAAAGAAGCTTCAGTTCCCTTCCCCTGGGGCAAAGATGAGCAAACCTGGCTAAAGTCATAGATAAAAGATTTTTAAACTGGTATGTTTTCTAACAGTTGTATATAATGCTTTATTACATAAACGGGCTGGGAAAAGCTCTGGTACCCCTGACCAAGCTGGTTTTGTCTCAGACAGTGCTGTTATTTTGGGGCTAGACATGAAGCTGCTGTCTCTGGACTTGAAAATGAATATAGGAATGACTGAACAAACAAACGTGGTACACTCTTAAAAAATTGTGTGCCCATTGACCAAGCTGGATTACCATGCTCTTTCCAAATTCTTGCCGTGCAAGTTCTTCCATGCCCTCACTTGCAACTCAAACTTTTTTTTGTTTTGTTTTGTTTTAAATGAAACTGGTACCAGAGCACGGGCACAGCACTTCTATGAGCTGCAGAGCTATGAATATCTCTTTTTATGGATACAGTGTGTGCATGCTGTGGCTTTGGGCACAGGGTATGTCAGTGCTAGTGCGAGACTGATAATAGCCTCTAAAGATCATTTGAGAAGTTGCTTACCTTTCCCCAGGGAACAGGACACGTCTTTGTATTTCCACCTTCAGATACACAACCCACTTGTGGGCTTGACTGCATAGCAAATAGTGTGAGAGTCATCCTTGCTTATGTGGATTTTTTTTCCCCCCTCTCCTTTATGTTTTGCTTTGCCCTCTCGTTTGCTTTCTGCCTGTTTTCTCTGAGGCTAGTGATTTCTTGGCAAGTTATTGTTCATAATCAAAGAAAGGTAGTGGGCAAGCAGCAACTGCTGTCTTAGGTAGCCCAAGCTGACCCTGCCACTGCTTTGGCAGGAGAAAGAAGCTTCTTTGGGAGGAGCACAGCTGTCCTGGGCTTTGTGCACACAAGGGCTGCTCAGAGCAGCCCCTTGACCCCATGCTGGCTCTGTGAGCTCTGCCACTGACTGGTAACAGTGATGGCAGTTTGTGTTGAGGCTTTGTTCTCTGCTCCCCAGAGAGAAACATTCAACTGCAGAGTGACTAAGTGGCTTTTCAAAAGCTACATGATGAATCAGTGAATGAACAACAACCCCCAGCAGCTCCAGGCCCCCTTCTCTCTGCAGAACAATGCCTTTCTCCCTGTATGAAGATGTGCACGTAGGATAGGTTGCATACAGAGTTATGTATTTCAAAAGAAATTTGAATATTAATCTTTATATTGTAGTGATGCCACTGTCCTCTAGGCTCTGTAAATAGCAGCACCACAACAATGTGAATTATTCCTTTTATGCAAAACCCTGGCCAGTGAAATAGCTTGTCAATACAAAATAAAATTGCTGCACAAAGGTTTGACAGCTACCTTCATTATATATGTCAATCAAAGGATCCTAAAAGCTTTATTGTTCCTGTACAGAGTCTGAACAATATGCTAGCCCAATATGCCTCAAAGCTATTTTCTCTCTACTCCTTTCATTTAAAAAATAGCCACCAATAACTTTTGACAAACAGTCTGAGAAAACTGCATGAGCAGCAAGGAAATCTTAGATTTTCTTGGGGATCTGTGGGCTGGAGCCTTCCACTCACTGGGCTCTGTCACATGTCACGGTAGATGAGATCTGGTCAGAAACACGGAGCCCTAAAATTACTCTACAAAACCCAGGCTGGCTGGGGTCGTGGGGAGGGCATGGGGAATTAGGGAGGAAAACTTATGCTGAATATGAACTACTTAAATAATTTTGGGTTAAGGCTTTTTGTTGCTTTCCCAGGTATGGGACATTCAAGCTCCTCTGTCGCAGGTCTCCCCCAGGTTAGGCTGGGCCTGTCTTGATGAGCTCTTGCTCTCATCAGAGCCCACCCTACAGCTTGGGAGTGTGAGGCGTGCGTATTTCGGCTGGATTCCCTTTTTCCATGGCGCTCGGTCCTGCGAAGCCCAGCTGTCACTTAGGGCTCGAGGTGCTGTAAGCGGGGCCGGGGTCGGGCGGGAGCGGGGCTGTGTCCCGGGAGGCGGGTCCGGCGGCCGGTGCTCCCGCACGGGCGGTGGGGCCCAGGCCGGGCCCTGCCGGGAGCGAGGGCCCGGCAGCCGCAGCGCTGCGAGCCCAGCGCGGCCCCGCGGCCGCGAGAGGGAGCGGCCGGCGCGCCCCGCTCCTGCCCGGCCCTCACACAGGCCGCCGGAGCCTCCCCGGGAGGGACGGACCCCGCGCCTTCGCTCGGCCCTGCTGAGGCCGCATCTGGAGTGCTGTGTGCAGTTCTGGGCTCCTCAGGACAGGAGAGACATGGAGCCTCTGGAGAGGGTCCGGCTTAGAGTGACAAAGATGATTAAGGAGAATCTCATGTGTGAGGAAAGGCAGAGGGTGCTGGCCCTGGTCAGCCTCGAGAAGAGACGACAGAGAGGGAACCTCATCAAAGTCTATCAGTATCTGAAGGGAGAGTGCCAAGAGGATGGAGCCAGGCTCTGGTTGGGTTTTGCCCAACGATAGTACAAAAGGCAGCGGGCAGAAACTGATGTACATGAGCAAGAACTTCACTGTGTGGATGCCCAAGCACTGGAACAGATTGCCTAGACAAGTTGTGGAGTCTCCCTCTTTGGAGGTATTCAGAAGGTATCTGGACACAATCCTCAATAAGCTGCTTTGGGGGACCCTTGCATGTCTGGGAACTAGGTGACCTCCAGTGGTCCCTTTCCAATCTTTAACCATTCTGTGAAAGTGTGACATTGTAATCTTGTGCCATGACAGAGCAGACTAAATCTGGTTTATGAGGGTGTCATAACTTCTTTGTTCTGGGCTGTAGCTTAAATTAAGTTTCACAATTCAAAATATCCTGGAGGTTGGTTGTTTCCTCTAAGCCCTCAGCTTGGTTCTTAGCATGTGCTGGTGCGTGGCTTTGCTCTCAGACCTGGTCATGGGCAGTGCAGCAGCAGTACCTCAGGAGGTTACTTCCTGCGTGCGTATCTGCCTGTGCCTTTCTGACAGCTGCTTTTGGGATGAGCTGCTGCTCTTGGCCTGTGCTAAAGGGCTGACCTAAAAGTGTAAAGAATAGCCTTGCTCTTGTGTTGGGGAGCGAACCATGGGGATGCTCTGTGAGGATGCATGCAGAGGAGATATTGCAACAGGACTGCTGATCACGCCAACTAGTGCTGGTGAAGAAACTGGTAAAATGGAAACTTTTAAAGAATTGAGGTGTTAATTCATGTGCTGAGAAAGCTGTGCTGCCCACTTACCATCCCAAAAACTGTGTGACGTTTCCCTGAGGTGCACTGCTTGCTGCTGCATCATGGCTGTGTCTTTGATCACAGGCAAAATTAAGCATGCTTTTGTCATCAGTAGACTCCACAAGTAGTTTCAAGATACATGGGAGTATATGGGAGTAAAAAGACATAGACTGACACTTCTCACAGTGTTGAAGTTTACATGGTGTGGTGTGTTCTCTCCCCATGCAGCACTGCCCTCCTGTACAGAGCCCTTTTATTCATGTTTTAAAGAATTACCACTGTTGTGGCAATGGCATAGAAGTTGTTTCGGTGCAATTTGTGGCGAGCACCAAATAATTGTGCAACAGAATGTCTGTTATCTGTGACAACAGCTGCCTTTCATAACTACCTTTGATTTCAGGTGTGCAAGACTGGACTAAGCTGAACGTAGGTGGTGCTGACAGGATGCAAAAGGCTTTCTGGAAGCAGACTGGGCTGTGCTTTTCTCGCTTGTCCACCTCTGGCCAAGGACGTACTCTGTAGTGTGTGGGTGCAATGGTCAGGACACTGCAAACACTTTTGCTCCTGTGGTAAGGCTAGGAGCTTGGTGTTGTACATGGAAAAAAAAGCCTACACAAGTCTGAAGCTTCTGCTGTGAGCACCACTGCTTCATCTTGTTATTCTGGCCCTAAAGGAAACCCTCCTGAAGGAATGTTGTACCCAGCCCCTCTGTTTCTGTGAACAGGAGGTAGCGGTGGCTTCCCAGGGGGAATAAACCAGGCTTTGGTGCTTGCCTGTCTTACTTCTCTGCCTTGTGGGAAAATGTTACGAATCCCTCTGTTTGGGTGATTGCTCACGCTTCTGCACCCTCAGACTTCATCTGTAAACTTTTAGCAGTTTATTATGCACTGATGCTGGGATGGCTCTTGCCAGCTAGGAACTGTTTTCCAGTGTCACTCCCTTGTAGTGGGCATGTGGAACTGCTGTGGCATTTTCTCGATGTTTAATGTGACCTAATTGTGTACTTCCACTGTCTGGGAGGATCAGCTCTCCTGGTGTGACAGTTGCCATAAAATCAGCGGTGCGTCTCCGGCATTTGCAGCTGGGTGCAAGGCACAAGTTCCTTGATTTTGCTGCATCAGCCCAGTGAAACATTGCGGGGCTGTGTGTGCAGCCAACTGCCTTTTGTTACGCCTGGTAACAGCTTGGCAATGTTAAAAAAAATGTAACCTCCAGCTGTTTAATTCGCTCTAGGGAAATAAAAAGGCTTCCTAATAATCTTCATATTTACTTGGCACGTTTGGTTTGAAAGCAGATGGGTTGATTTACGAGATAAATGACAAAGCAAGAGAAGAAGAAGTGTGTCAGTGGCTTTACCATTAGAGAGGAAGGCATTTCTGATATGTGGTTAATCACGATGAACCGTTCTAGGTTTTGGGGTTTTTTTGCAAGTCAGCTTCTTGGACCTTCTGCCCACCAGCTTGCTCAGCCAACTAATTCCCTCAGTGCCCATTGTCACCTCTCCCTATGACCTACAGGTAGGGGAAGGTGCAGAGCTGTAATGAAGGAGAGGGGCTGAGGTGGCCATTCCTTCTCAGTTGTGCCTTCTTTGCCCACTCCAAACTTGTGCAGGAGCCTCCCCGTTGCAGCACTCACCCCCTCCCTGTGGCCAGACCAGTAAGTGCCTATGTCCTTTTGGATGGGCTGGGAAAGGGTCCTTCCTGAGGCACTGCTGCTTGAGGCACTGAGCAGAGCTAGGTTCTCCAGGCAGGCTGGTGCTGAGGCTGTGCCCTCCCTGCCAGAGCCATGCACCCCTCTGCCCTGGCAGGCAGCTGGCAAGTTGTGAAATATGGTTCAGCACTTTTTTTTTTTTTAATTAAATTGTGCAGCTGTCTTGGAAAGGATTAGAAATCAGTTCTGGAAAAGACTACAGTAGATTTTAGTGAAGAATTCTGCTGTGTCCTTAATTATTGATAAGCATCAGGATGTAAGGACACCATGTTAACCCTTCAGCAGCGAGGACGATTACAAATAATCTAATAAATGACATTCGCAGATTTTCAGATGGAGTAGGTTTAGTTGCAAGTTCTGAGACTTAGAAGTGAGGAAATATCAGAAATAAGGTTTCTGCTTATTATTTTGTATGTCAGATAGCGTGTTTGGTGAGGCAACTGGGTTAGATGAACACTGTATGTCCCCTTCAACTGAAAGACACCATTCTACATTTCTGGTGGCACAGGCCTCTCCTAAGTGGTCCCAGATTTGCTTACCACCCCTGCCCTGGTTGCTCTCACCACCTTTCACTAGCGGGTTTTGCTCAGGGGATGAATCAGGGGCAGGTTCATGCCCACAAGGCTCCTGCTCTATGGCCCCAGGGCCAGGCAAGGCTGCAGGAGCACTGTGGAGGGGTTACTGGTTTTGGCAGCTGAATGGTGTCAGGAAAAGCAGCTTCCCTCCCTGCCACGTGTTTCCAGAGGGCTGCTGAATAAGTCAGGGAAGCCAAAGCAAGGCTCCTTTCTGGGCTCAGAAACCTCTGTGCTAGAAGAACCCGTCCCTGCCAGCTAGGGCCCCCCTTGTCCTGCCCATGGTGTGGGTAAGTCACAGGCTCCTCTTCTCTGTGCTGGGATGAACTGCCATGGGAATGCCATTGCCAGCAGCCTGGTGTGCTGGAAAAAGGGAGAAGGGAAGAGGGAATGTGGTGCCAGAGCTGCGTGCCATCAGGTTGTGTTTCCCTCTGAGGACAGAGAGTGTCTGGGCCGAGGTGAGATTGCTGGGAGTGCTTGGATGAGCTGTGCAGGAGACAGGGAGCTCGGGATTGCAGCTGCTGCTGGAACCATTGCCTTAGGTCTGCTTAGTCAGTGTCTGTGTGAAGCAGGACTTGCGCTGGAGAGGTGCTGTCGGGAACAAAGGACGGAGTAAATCCTCTCAGGGGATGCGCAGGGAGGGACTGAGTTTCAGGGAAGGAGAGTATTTCTAAGCCGTATCAATATTTCCCTGAAACTGGGGCTGGAGCAGTGAGGGGGGTGCTTGGGTTTGGCCTGGGCCTGTCAGGAAGAGCCATAAACGAGCCAGCCGAGGCCCTGAACCCTCCCTGGATGTTTGAAACACTTCCACAGAAAGCCAAGGCAGTCATGATTGCAGAGGACAAGTTGTAGGCGACTGCTGACGATCCGTGGGGAATTTCCTGTGGAATTACCAGTCAGAGAGTGCATGCAAGCAGAGCACATCTTTTGGCTTTTTCCGGTCTGTCACCTCCTGTCTGGCTCTAGAGAGTTTTGTGCGCTCCCGTTCAGGAGGCAGCGTGTTTTCAGCTGGAAATTTGGGGTGGTTTTGTTTCCTCAGGGTCTGGGGTCTTTCCTGAGAGAATCAGCCCTCCCATAAATCCCCCGGGTTGTTCTACACAGCTGCTTTGGCCGTGGGTCAGAGAGAGAGAAGGGAAATGACTTTTTAGGGTGTTGAAATTTCTCCAGGCAGGAGTGGGAGGTCGTCTTGCCCCTCCCCAGAGCCCTGCAGGCGCATGGGAGTAGCTCAGTGCTGGCGCAGCTCTCTGAGCAATAACAACGCTTGGGAGGTTCGGGTGTTGATAACAGCTCTCCTGTCTCCTGGGGCCCAAGGTTCGGTCTCACGGTCCCGGACCGGTGAGGGAGAGAAGGAACTTGTGCTATTCCTGGAAAAGCTTCTGTTATTCCTTGTGCAGCCTTTTAATTCTGTGTTCTGATGGACTGTCCGCTGTTTTTCTAACAGGACTTGTCAGAGATTCAGATTTAGGAATTGAATTTGGGTCCGTTCACTTCAGGATCTTGCCAAGCCTGAAGGCCTGGGGCGATGACTGCTCTCAGCGAGGGCTCTTTATGAATCCTCTGTCAGATTTCCCTCAGTGCTGGGCAGGAAAGGCGAGGGTTTGGATCAGGAATTCTGCAAGGGGGCCCTGTGTGACCGTTGGCTTCTTGTGTGTGTGTGTGCATCAGTGAGCCAAAATCAAGAGCAAAGGCTGGTTTGGTTTTACGAACTTAGAGTAACTTTTAAAAAAAGTAATCAACTTTTTCTTCTTTTTTTAATTTAGGTGCTGGACTTGCCTGTCTGGACGTGTGCTGAGCTCTTGCTGCTGTGGACTGTGCAGCCTTAATTGCTGCAGGTTCCTGTTCTTCTCACCAGCTCAAAGTACATGTGGGGTTTTTTCCCCTTCTATATAGAGCTGTTGAGTTTGGTGATTTTCCTGAATTGAGGATATTGAAGGTCGAGAAGGAAGATTTGTGTCTTTTTGTGCTTTTCTGTTGTTATTTTTAGCACCTGCTCACCATCTGGACATGGTTGGAATACTGGAAACATAAAAGTTTTTAGGTTCAGTGCTTATTTATGCAAACCCAGGGTTTTTTTTGTTTTTTTTTTTTTGAAAGGTCTCCATTTGTCTGGGTACTGTTCCTGGTAGTTTTATGTAGAAAAGGTCATGTGAACAGCAGGGAGCAGTGAGCACTTGGAAGGGGGGGTGCAGGTATTTCATCCAGGGTGGGGCAGTGAATGTGGCCTAGGAACAGCTCTCTGGTCAAGTGAGCAGCAGAGGAACTGAAGGATGCTCTTCCCCAGCAGAGCTGCTGCTTTGTGCTCTGGGGCAGCGCTGCCGCTGCTGGGCTTCCTCGGGGAAAACAGCTCCTTTGGGATGTGCTTTGCTGCAAAGGTTTCCCTGAGCTGGGTGTCTGCAGGAGGCAGAGTCGGGATACCAGTGTCAGGAGTTTTCCATGGTTTCCAGGCTGTTGTCCACAGCACGTTCCGGGCAATTTGCGAGCGTGAGGCAGAGCAAAATGGGTGCAATTGGACTCTGCAAATGCAGTTCAGGCAGACGTTGATCTTTTAACTTTTCCATGGCAGGTGCGAATTCTTGGGCATTTGTGAGTCTGCCTTGACTTGCAGGGATTGAAGGGTTTAGGTGTGGAATTGTTTGGCCAGCTTGCTCCAAGGCATCGTGTACTTCTGGAAGTGCCACACACCTCGCAGGACCGAGGAGCTGCTGGCTGGGTGCTGGTTCTGCTCTGCCCTGGGAACTGGGAGCCCCTGGGAGGGCTGGGGGTGACACCTGGAGATGGGCTGGGGAAGCCTGGAATTGTATCTCAGCACTTTTCTATGCAGCTCTATGGACCGGTGTGTGCTGAACGAAGCGGCTCTTCAGCACAATAAATTCAGCAGTTTGGAAAAACCATGGAATATCTCCGAGTTAATGATGGGAGAGGGTTGGGGCTGCTCCCTGATAACGTGCAGGGCTCGGGGGTGCAAAACGAAGATGGGGAGAGGAGTGGGGGCTGCTCCTCGTTGTCGGGGCGCCGCGGGCGCTGCGCAGCCTTCCCCTTTTACTTCCCAATTCCTCATTTTGTGCCTCCTTTTCCCTTGGGGATGTGCCCGGGCCGCATTCCAGCGGCCGCCGTGGGACAGCGCCTGCGGGCGGCGGGGTTTCCCGCGTGATTGACGGGCCCAGCGGCCAATGGGAAGGCGGGGCGGGCCGAGGGCTGGCCAATGGGGAGGCGGCTCGGGGCTGCGCGTGGCCAGTTGGAATCGGCGGGAGCGGTTGGGGCGGGCGGGCACGGACGGGCCCGGGCGGTGAGCGAGGAGCGGGAGAGCGGGATGGGGAACGGGACGGGGAACGGGATGGGGGAGCGGGGGAACGGGATCGGGGAACGGGATGGGGAACGGGATGGGGGAGCGGGGGAACGGGACGGGGAACGGGATGGGGAACGGGATGGGGGAGCGGGGGAACGGGATGGGGGAGCGGGGGAACGGGATGGAGAGCGGGGGATGGGATGGGGAACTGGGGAACGGGATGGGGAGCGGCATCATATTTATTTTTATTTTTGGGTTTAATATTATTTTTATGTCTAATTTTTCCCTTCCCTTTCCTTTCCCTTTCTCTCTTCCACCTTTCTTTCCCTTTCCCTTTCCCTTCACACTCCCTTTCTCTTTCTCTTTTCCGTCTCTTTCTTTCCCTGATTCCTGAATTTTTTTGCCCCAGAATCCACAGCCCAAGCCACGTGCACACACTGCAGATGTGAAGTGTATTTTTACTGCCAGCAAGCACCTGAGAATAAAAAAACCTCAGCCCCAAAGCTTGATGTCTAAACAGCAACACAGAAGTTCTAAACCAGCTGTCTGGATTTGAAAAGACATATGTCTTTGGAAGTGAACATAGAGTTCAACCTGATGTAGTGATCGACTTAGGTTCAGCTTAAAAAAGGCCCTACCGACATTTTATTGTATCTAATCCCTGCTTTCCCCTGCGTTTTAGTTCTTGCCTCTCGGCCCACTCTGTTTCACGGGGCTGTACATGGTAAAACACTTCCCTGTGTGCTTTCTGGGTTTGAGCTGCCCTGCCCCGGCACGTAGGGTCACGGTTAAGTAGAAGAGTCATCAAACTTAGTGGTTCATCTCTTTTTCATGGGTTTTTGGGGAGAAGACTTATGGGCCCGGTGTGGGAATAACTCCCAGCCCTCGGCGTCTCGTTGACCGCCTCCCGTTGTCTCGCAGGTCCCCGAGGCGGCTCCGGATCTCCGCGGTCACCGACGCTGCCGATTTTCCCGGCGCACGCCGTTCGACGTCGAGGAGCGGCATCCAGAAGCTGTGTCGGAGCATCTCCATGGCTGGAATGTTTGGAGTAAGGGCTGCAGTCAGGGTGTAAGCTGAAGGGTGTGTGACTGTGTGTGTGTGTGTGTGCCTGTGTCTGTCTGCCTGCGAGAAGAGTGCGGGTGTGGAATGGTCCTAACCTTGTGTGTGTGAGTTTTGCCTTTCAGGCTTTTCAGCTACTTTTTAAACTTAGGGTAAAAACAACCCAGCTGCGCTGGCTGGGGATGTTTTCCCTCCTGGCTGGGTTTGTTTATCTGGGACCCGGCCGGTCTGTGAGGTGCCGTTCATCGCCAGGGTTTGGGTGCCGACCGTGCCGGGGATTTGTCAGGCGGGATGATTTTGGGGCTCCCGGGAACCGCGTTCCCATGGGGTGCTCTCGAGACGAGAGCGAGGGTGGGTTTGTGTGTCAGCTGAAGGAGGTGTGTGGTGGATGAGTGTTTTCTTCTCCCTGTGCTGCTGTTGTTTTGGGTTTCCTGAAACAATAAAATGTAATGAATTTTCCAGAAATAGAACAATTGTTCCATTGTACTGATAGGGGGTTGGCTTGTGTTGCTCTGTGTTCGTGTTTGCTGTTGCACTTGCACATATTGCTCTGTATGTCAATTGGACTTTGACCAGTGTGCATATGGATTGTATTTGTGCTTGTGCTTGTGTATGTTGTTATTTCCACTTGCTTTGCTGAAGTGTAAATAAAAAACCCTCGTTCAATCAAGTTGAATAAACCCTAATAAAGATACTCCCCCTCCCCCCTTTTGGTTGCTCTCTTCCTTTGGTGTGGTTTAGTAATTTTTTCGCCGTATTTCTTGCTTTGCTGCTCTGCTTTGCTTTACTTTTCAGTCTATTCCTCCCTTGACTTTTTCTAACTCTTTATCTTTTTCTCACTGTTTAACTGTTTCTGGATGTCTCTGTCACTCTATTTCTCAGTTTCTTTTTTTCTCTTCAACACTAATTCTCTTTTAAACTCGATTTCTTTTTCTCTCAAACCCTATTCTGTTTCTCTATTCCTTTTTCTCTCTATTTTTCTTTCTCTTTCTTTGTGACTCTGACTTTCTTTCTCTCTGACTTTCTTTCTTTTCTCTGACTTTCTCTCTCCGACTTTGACTTTCTCTCTCTGACTTTGACTTTCTTTCTCTCTCTCTCTCTGACTTTGACTTTCAAACGACCTTTCTCACCTTCCCTCCTTTGTTCATTTTTACCTTTCTACCTTTGTTTGTTTCTGTAGCAGCTTGGAAAAAAACAGAGACCACTCTTTCTTCAGGCATGATCTGCCCCAGTCTTTGGTTAACAGAGCACAGAGGTGTTCAGTGCCATCGTGAGTCTTTAGGGCTGTGGCTCCTGCAGAGGTCCTTGGTGCTCTGATGGACGTGCTCCAAGCGTCCATCCTGGACTCCTGTATCGGGGGCGAGAAGGAAAGCATGTTTTTCCATGTCACAATTCTGACTTCTGCTACTGTGCGCGTAGTAGCCTTTCTCTGTGCGCTACCCTCACCTGCCAGGTCGTTTGCACCGCGCTGACCTGCGTTGTTTCAAACGTTCGTCTTGCGCATTGCTGCACTCCTCCCGAACCCAAGCACGGGCTGGGCTCTTCTCGCTAACACTGCAAGTAAGAACACCGCACACGTGCAGTACAGAAGATCCCACCCGTGCATGTGAACTCAGCAGCGCCGTGCACATGCAGTTAAAAAGCAGTAATAAAACTCCTCAAACATAAAAAAAAACCCCAGCAGAAATACCTGCACATAAGCGGCAGAACTCAAAAAAGCAAAGGAATGAGCAACGACTTGGAGAGCGGCACACGCGCAGTAAATTGAGAAGCCGTGCCCGTGCAGTAACGCGGAAAACCGCACGGGTGCAATGACAGAAAGCGACGTGCGCGCAGGGAAGCGGGAGAGCTGCGTGGTGCTGCTCGCTGCTTCCACCTGCTGGTGCACAGGAGGCACTACAGCCACCCCGGGGAGCAGCTGCAGGCGCGCATTGGCCCAACGATGCCGGCTGAAGAAAGCTGCGCGTGTGCAGGGAGCGGCCGCAGCTACCCACGCGCAGCGCCGCGGGAAGGCCGTGCGGGCGCGGCGGCTTTTTACGCTCGGTGCTGCCGCTCAGGGGGTAACATCCCGTACCGCAGGCCACGACCTCACGATTTCCGTGGGTGCCGCCGCCTCATGCTTGTCCCGGCCGTGTGGGGCTTCAGTGGCCAGAGCGCAAATCGCGGAGCGGTGGCGCTGCTGCCGCCAGGCATTCGCGGTCCTGTTGCTCGGATGCTGGGCACGTTCTGTAGGGGATAAAACGAACGTTTTGGGGGTAAAATGTGAGTTAATTTGTATGGGAGAAAATGAACGTTTTGAGGTAAAATCGGGGCAATTAGTAGGTGACATTTTGGGATGAAAATTGAGGTTCTTATCGGTAGGGGACAGACAGAGACAATTTGAGGGAAAAGACCTGAGCTAATCTGTGAGGGACAGAATGAACGTTTTGAAGGTACATACGAGGAAAACTACAGGGGACAGAGTGAAAATTTTAGTTTTAATATAAGAAGGGCAGCGCGCCCGCGCATGCGCGGTAGCCCGCGCATGCGCGGTAGCCCGCGCATGCGCGGTAGCCCGCGCATGCGCGGTAGCCCGCGCATGCGCGGTAGCCCGCGCATGCGCGGTAGCCCGCGCATGCGCGGTAGCCCGCGCATGCGCGGTAGCCCGCGCGCCCGCGCATGCGCGGTAGCCCGCGCGCCCGCGCATGCGCGGTAGCCCGCGCGCCCGCGCATGCGCGGTAGCAACCGCGCCCGCGCATGCGCGGTAGCAACCGCGCCCGCGCATGCGCGGTAGCAACCGCGCCCGCGCATGCGCGGTAGCAACCGCGCCCGCGCATGCGCGGTAGCAACCGCGCCCGCGCATGCGCGGTAGCAACCGCGCCCGCGCATGCGCGGTAGCAACCGCGCCCGCGCATGCGCGGTAGCAACCGCGCCCGCGCATGCGCGGTAGCCCGCGCGCCCGCGCATGCGCAGTAGCAACCGCGCCCGCGCATGCGCAGTAGCCCGCGCGCCCGCGCATGCGCAGTAGCCCGCGCGCCCGCGCATGCGCAGTAGCCCGCGCGCCCGCGCATGCGCAGTAGCAACCGCGCCCGCGCATGCGCAGTAGCAACCGCGCCCGCGCATGCGCAGTAGCAACCGCGCCCGCGCATGCGCAGTAGCAACCGCGCCCGCGCGGGGGCCGCGCGCAGTGGGGCAGCGCGCCCGCGCATGATGCGCAGAGGTTTCTTTCGGACCTGGGCTGCATTTCCATCCCCCGCTCTGGGAGTCACCAGGTGCGTTAGGAGCGAGCCGATCCCGCTCCCTGAGACACAAGGGCTTGCTCGAGGAGACCGTTCCTGTTCCTCTGTTCCAGCCACTCTGCTCTCCCCAAAACACCCATTTCCTCGGAGCTCCTCTGAAACTGCATTTCCATGGACCCAGGGCTCCAGAAGCTGCAGAGTCCTGCAATGGGGTTTCTTTGGGAAGGGACCTTAAGCTCTTGCAGTTCCACCTCTGTCATGAGAATTTCAGGGCTCTAAGACTCACAGAACCATTTGGGCTTGGAAGGACCTTAAAGCTCATCCAGTGCCAGCACTGCCACGGGCAGGGACACCTCCCACTGTCCCGGGCTGCTCCCAGCCCCAGTGTGCAGCCTGGCCTGGAACATTCCAGGGCATCCAGGGGCAAATCCTCCTCTCTGGGCAGACAGAATGAGCTAAACCTGGCTATTCCTGAGGGAGTGATGGCAGCACAGCCGAGTCCTGCATCCCTGATTCCCACGGGGTTGTGGTTTGGGGATTTCTTTTCCATCCATTAAAGCTCCTTTCTAGTTCCGGGAGCTGGAAGTTTGGGAGGATGTGACACCTGGCATTAGAGCCCCCATTCCAGCAGCATCCATTGCACCTGAACGTTGTGCTCGAGTCCACTTTAGACTCAGCCCAGTTTTGATTAAGTCTACCAAGGCTTTTGAGGCCATGAGATGTTGCCTGGAAATCAGAAAATGCCAAAGGGGACTGGAGATCCGTGTTGGAATCACGGGATCGCTGCTGCAGAGGGGAGGTGGAATTCAAAACCCCTCATGAAGAGATTATGTGCAGAGTTTTGACTGAAATATAACTGTTTAACGAGCTCCAAATTGTGTGCTTTATTATATAAACATTCTATTTGCAGGAGAATATCTGGAAAAGACCTTTGGGATCGCCAAGTCCAACCCTCAACCCAGCCCCACCAGCACGCTCCCCAGCCACCCCTGTCCTCCAGCGCCACATCCACGGTTTTTGAAGCCTTGCAGGGATGGCGTCTCCACCCCTGGCCCGGCCTTGGTCATCCAGGGACAAGGATTCCTCTGCTTTTGCAGGAAGAGGGAAGGGGAAGCGTTTCCCTCGCAGATGGGACAGGAACGTGTTCCACAGGCTCCAGGCGTGGGTGAGTGACAGCTGAAGGCTGAGCCACGGTGAGCAGCAGAGCTAATTACCACCTTCCCCCAGTGCTCTAATTACCACCTTCCCCCAGTGCTCTAATTACCACCTCCCTCAGCTCACCCTTCCACCCAGCCACTTCCTCAAGCCTGTTTTTCAGGGGTTTTGTCACCCGGCATTCGGCTGCCGCGCAGCTTTGTCCTCCAGGTGCTGCTCCTGCCCGGAATTGGACCCAAGGGGATGGAAAACGCCGTGGTTCCAGTGGGATTTGGGTCTCCGGCACATCCCGCCCGCTGTGCCCTCAGCCTGGTGCCCCCAGCCACAGGGAAAGGGAGCAGGTGGTGTAATCCCCCACCTAATCCTAAAGATTTCTCTCCAGGAATGCCGGGGCCTCCCAGCTCAGCAGAGCATTCCCTGGTGCCAGGCGCTTCCTCACACGCAGGGAAAAGGTGGAAACCCAACGCTTTTCCCAAAAGCCCAAAATATTCCCCCATCTGGCAGCCGGGAGCTGAGGGAATGGGCACCTTCCCCTTCTGTCTGGGTGCCTGCGGCAGCTCCGAGGTGTTGCTCGGGGATTTGCAGTGCTGGGGCTCCTGCAGGGCCAGGGAAGTGCTTTGGGCCCCGTCATCCGTGCAGGGAAAAGCAGATATTCCATTAACCCCTTAGAGACCATTGCAGGAGCTTCCTGGGAGAACTGGGAATGGGGATCCGTAGGGGGATTGACTCCCAATTAATGCTGTCAGAAACCCTTCAGCCACCCCAAACCACCCCAAACCTTCCACAAACAAACCTGGAGGAGAACCCAGGGCCTCCTTGTGCCCTGGCCGTGTCACACCCTGGCAGTGCCACTCTGTGCTTCCCCTTCTTTGGGCCAGAATTGTTCCCAGAATGATAAACCCGGAGGGAAGTGTTTCCACCTGGGAAAGTGAGGCTGTTCCCACACCACCCTCCTATTTATTTCATGAGGAATTTTGAAATTTTGGTTTTCTGCTCCAGCCAGGGACAGAAGAAAGTTTGGGCAGCAAAAAAAATCTGAAGTTGAATCAGATCTTAAGCCTGGATTTAAAATGGATCACATTAAAAGAACCCAAAAAATCCAGAAAAGAATGAAAGAATTCGTAATTCTCTTTCTGATCTCCCTCTGCTGCATCCCTGTCCTCCCATCCACTCTTCCCATCTTCAATTATAGATCCCTCCAGGCAGAGCCCTGCCAGTGTTTCTGTCAGGGAAGTGCCAAGCCCATCCACAATGCTTTACAAATAATCACAGGGAACACAGATTTTGTGAAATATTGAAGCTTTTGCTGTTAAAAAAAATGAAGTCTCTCTGCCATATCAGCCACGATGAAATGTCAGTGTGCCACCCTTCCCCAAGTAACATCCTTCCCTCTGTCACTCTCGCTCTGGCACATGGCAGGCCGGGATCATCTCCTCCTTCCCACAGGGAAGGAGTTGGGTTTAAATTCGAGACACAAACTTGGACAAAATTGAATGTCTGAGGTGTGTAAGAATAAGGGAAAATCGTCTCAGATCTTCTTCAGCTGCCTTTGTTTCCTGCCCTGTAACTCTTCACTCCCTGAAATGACTCAGAACTTCTGTCCCTGTTCCCTGGGAGCAGAGCCCGCCCCCCCCCCCCCCCAGCTGCCCCCTCCTGTCAGGGAATTCCAGAGAGAGAAAAGGTCTCTCTGGAGCCTCCTTTTCTCCAGGCTGAGCCCCTGGGAGAGCAGGGATTGAGCAGGTGTGGGGGCTGAGGTGCTCCAGCTTTAAGGTCTCACTCTGAGAGCATTCTGAGTTTGTTTCCAGGCTGGAAATGGTGCCTGGAATTTTGGGTGGCCAACGGGGATCTCGAGGATTTGAGGTGGCAGCTGGGAGAGAAACCTGCTGCCCAAATGGTACTGGAGGTTATTTCCCTCTCTCTGGAATCTCTGTCAATTAAGAGCCCAGCCTTCTCCGGGGCTGCAGTTGCATTATTTGCTTTCACCTCCGATCTGCCCGAGGTGGAGTGAACTCCTCTGGAGCTGGCAAACGCCAACAGATCCCATCTCCACAGAGTTAAGGGATGGAATTGTATTTCTCTTAACCTCTTTTGACCGGGAAGTTGGGATTTTCCCCCTCTGCCTGATCCCTGTTTCTCCTTTCTCGAGTCTTGAGTTGTTTTGGGGAGCAGAAGGTTCAGGGCTGTGCCCCTGAAGCAGCTCTGGCTGTGTGAACACAGCAACTTTCTGCAAGTTAAATCTGCTGCTATTTCTGTATTTGAAAAGGAGCTGAAATGCCAGTGGTGATGTAATGTTCATTTACATTTAGGGTCTGTTTCTATTTATTTTTGCTCCTATTAACTTCATCTTGATTCC
The DNA here is from genome assembly GCF_965178545.1 of Coloeus monedula. Lineage (NCBI taxonomy): Eukaryota > Metazoa > Chordata > Aves > Passeriformes > Corvidae > Coloeus > Coloeus monedula. The sequence goes on along the minus strand of NW_028120800.1, from coordinate 57,078 downwards.
AACAGTTTGGGGTTTGGTTTTTTTTTTACCCGCTGAGGCTCTCTTTGCTGTGAACAGCTCGTTTTTTACTTCAAGCCTGCCAGATTTCCTGCCTTATCGAGTCCATGAATGAAGAAGAATGACAGGTAGAAGGGGAAATGGATGTCTCCTCCCCAAGGGAAGGCTCCTGAATTGGATAGGAGCCGTTTCTCTAGGAACTGCTGCCTCTGGTTGCCGCTGGAATGGCTCTGGAAGGAGCTTGGAGGGGATCATTCACCTCGGCTTTGTCCCGGGTGTGCAGAGCTGGGGAGATGCTTTCGGGCTGAGAGATTTCCTGTGCCATCTTCCATGAACATGAAGAGAGGTGGATTAAAAGTGCCTGCAGAGCTCTGATGTGCAGCCTGTGGCTCCCTGCTCCCACTGCTGCTCCGCTCAAGGAGTTTCTCAGCCCCAGAGCAGGAGAAAAAGGCAGAAAATCATGGAATGCTGGGGTTGTTGAGGCTGGCAAAGGCCTTTAGCATCATCAAGTCCAAACATCAACCACCACCATGGTCACACCAACCCATGACCTCAAGTGCCATGTATTTATCCATACATATTTATCCCTACATATTTATCCCTATATTTATCCATATGTTTATCCATGTATTTACCCATGTATTTATTCCTATATTTACCCATGTATTTACCCAGGTATTTTATGAACACTCAAGTGCCATATCCATGTATTTTATGAGCACTTCCAGGGTTGGTGACTCCACCACTGCCCTGGGCAGCTGTTCCAGCGCTGGACAACCCTTCCCATGCTGGGCCAGGAGATGGATTCTGGAAATGCAGACTCTGAGGAGCTGGGGATTAAGGCAGCATTGGATTCCTTTATTCTCCCAGAAGGATAAAGGAGATTTATCCCCAGACGAACCAGAGGTGATCACACTGAGGTCATTAGTGGGATTTCTTCCTTACTCCCACAAATACCCACTGGGGTGACAGAGTTCCCTACAAGGGCGGTGTTGGAAGGAGCTGCTGGAATGTTTTGCTGTTTATTGGGATCCACAGGATGTTTGGTGTCTCTCAGAGCTGTTCCAGGCTTTCCACAGACCCAAACGCTCCTCACACTTCTCCTCAGAGTAGAGAGGTTTCCCAGAGTGCTGGTTTTTAATTTCAGATGCTGGGATAACGACACGGCTTCAGGAGGCAGGAGACTCATTGTGCTGTGCCTCAGTCCAGGCAGGGACAACCCCCAGCTAATAAAAACCTCTTTAAAGCACAAAAAGTCCCATTAAGCTGATATTATAAAGGCTGCAAATTGAAGCAGGCCTCAATCAGAAAGCAGCAGAATTTAATTCCCCCCCTTGCCCATTTGCATGATGATCTCCTTCCTAATGGCCCATCTACGCTTTTCCCACAGAAGTGCTGTCCCGAGGTTGGAGATGGTTCCAGCTTTATGGAGCTTTGATCTTTATCTGCTTTTACTTTTTACAGGGCACAGAACCCGAGAGTGGCAGCTGCTTTCCTCTTGTTCCTCCTGTGGCAGTGAACTGCTCTTCCCAAGGACGGCTGCAGGAACTCTCAGGCAGCAGAACGTATGGAATGCCAGGCACGCTACAGAATTCCAGTGGGAGCAGCAGGAACTTCTGTTCTTTACTGGCAGGGCTGTGCCATGAAGGGGAGCTCGGTGATATTGGTCAGCTCAGGGAATGAGCCTGGCTCATGGTAAGGAAATTCACTGTGCAGTTACTTCGGGCCCTTCTCCTTCTCCTCCTTCTCCTCCTTCTCCTCCTTCTCCTCCTTCTCCTTCTCCTTCTCCTTCTCCTTCTCCTTCTCCTTCTCCTTCTCCTCCTCCTCCTCCTTCTCCTTCTCCTTCTCCTTCTCCTTCTCCTTCTCCTTCTCCTTCTCCTTCTCCTTCTCCTTCTCCTTCTCCTTCTCCTTCTCCTTCTCCTTCTCCTTCTCCTTCTCCTTCTCCTTCTCTTCCCAACACCAGTTCCAGACCTCAGTATAATCCATGTTCCCACAGCCTGACCTTGCAGTTTTCCCAGTTTAGCAGCCCCAGCCACACTTGCAGCCTCTCTGTCTGGACTTTGTCTTGCTGAAATCTCCCTTTGTTGATCCTTTGCTGCCTGACCTTTTATCCAGCAATAACGTGCAGTGGGTGGAAGCTTCTCAGAATTCCCTCCCTGTTCCACTGGAAACATTCCCAAGTGGAAGCAGCTGCACTGCCCATCAGCACTTGCCTGCTTTTAGGGGTGGTTGAGGCATGAAGGATGCAACAAATGGAGTTGGCTCCAAGGGGATGAAATGCTCCCCCTGAGGCTGCTCAGAGAGCTGGAGCTGAGGAATCCGGGTGGGAATCACTCCAAGAAAAAGGAAGGAAAAGAGAGCAGAGGAACAGGGATGCAATTCCAACCTCTCCAAGGACTGGGATGGGCACATTCACCAACACCATTTAATCTAGACACGATTTCTTCTTTGCCTCTGGCTGCCAGGAGCAGGATGAGCAGTTTAATGAGTTTAAATAGTGAATAGTTTAATTAGCTGGAAGAGACTGGATCAATAGCTGCTTAAACAAACAACTGGATCCCTGTTTCCAAGCTTGGATGTAGTTTTGGAAGGTTCCTGGCAGTTTGGCAGGGATTAGTGATGCTGAGAATGTGCTTTTTTGTGGGTTTGGGGCTTTTACTCCTGTTCACGTGGCTGCTCTTTTTCTTGTTGAGTGGAAAACAGGAGGGAAAGAGCAACGATGGAAGGAATTCCACTCTTGCTGCTTGAAGGGATGGATCAGGAAGGGAACAGGCTGCAGGGAATTTGGAGTGCAAACTGAGATCTCTCCGATATTTTCGGCTCAGTCAGTCCATCAGTGCTTGGTGGCTGTTTAGGCCACGTGCAAGGTGAATGATGGTGCACATGGCAGAGCTGCTGGTGGCTCCTTCCCCTGCCCGGCTGTCAGTCACCCTGCAGGGTGCTGGAGCAGCGTGCCAGAGGCCGTGGATCCTATGGATCCCATGGATCCCAGGGGCGTGATCAGGAGCCTGGGCCTGCTGGCCACTCCTTGCTCTCTCTTACCCTGATTTTTCAGCTCTGCAGCGAATCCAGCTTGAGTTTTTCAACCCCCTAGAAACCCAGGGACCTTTCATGTCTGTTCTCAGATCTGGGATTTAAATCCAGCCCTTATCAAAGCACCCCGTGACCAGGCAGGCCCTGAATCCCAGCAGGGGTCTGATAAAGAGGGACCTGACATCCTAAAGAAACCCTTTGAAATCCTGCTGGGATTGATTTGTATCCATAATGGAGCCCCGAGCTCTCTGCCAGGGAGAGATGAAGCTGCTCCTTTGCTTTATTATCCTCAGGCCCTTCCCAGCTTTGAGGGAAATTCAGTCCCTCTTCAAGCCCCAAAATCATGGAAAAGCTCCTTTGTATCCTCTCCACAGCCCCTACGTGGATTAATCAACTTTTTATTTGATATGGTGTCATTCTCCTTTTTTTTCCATGGCTAAAACTCCACGGTGAGCAATCAGAGCAGAAATAGGAAATGCAGGAGTCTTGGATTCCACAGTGGGATTAACTTCCCTTTTCTGCTCTCTTTCAGGACAGGAAAAACCACTGAACTCGCCCCATCTTTGGGACCAAGAGCTTTGGTGCTGGAGTAGGCAAAGCCAGCTAGGGCCCCCCTTGTCCTGCCCATGGTGTGGGTCAGGGACAGGCTCCTCTTCTCCTCTGTGCTGGGATGAACTGCCTAGGGAATGCTATTACTGACAGCCCGGTCCTAGCCCCGGCTACTGGAAATGGGCAGAGGTGAAGAGGCAAGTGCCAGAGTTGCTTGGGGATGATGGAATTGTGGTGTTTGGCTGTGCCCAGAGGGGCAGGTTGGGCATTTCTGTGTGTCTGAGGACCGGTTTGGGTGCTGGGGAGCCCGGGGAGCCGAGCTCTCAGTGCATTCCCAGCTCACCGGGGGTGGGAGCTGGTGCAGGGCTGGGTGACAGCCTCTGGTCGGGCTTGGGGCAGGCCCTGGCCCCGGCACAGACACGCTGGGGTGGTTTGGGGCCGCTTGGGGAGCAATGGGAAGAAAATGAGGGATGGTGCTGGGCGGAGCGATCGGCCTGCGCTCGTGTCAGCGCAGCCGTGCAGGGCACTGGGATCTGGGTAAAGCACCGGCTCTCCTGGTGTTCAGGGATGCAAGGTCTGAGGGACTGGATTTACTTGGGGTTTTCCGGGACAGCAGGAAGAAGAGGAAATGTGGTGCCAGAGGTGCGTCCCATCAGGTTGCAGTTCCCTCTTTCCCATTTCCATTTCCTCCTCAGTGCAGGTGTCCCCTGCAGCCCATGAGCACGGGGCCGGTGACAACTCCCTGTCTGTAGAGGGATTCCTTATGGAACAAGGGCAGATGACACTTGTGTGAGGCTTACGACTGTTAGAATTAGACCAGGATGGGTTTAAGGAAAACTAGAATCGTGTGTTAATCTTACTGGTCAATGAACAAATGGAATCCACACTTCTGTAAGAAAAAATAGAGTGTATGGAGCATATAGAAGAAGCTGGTTTTGCCTGCTGCTGCTGCTTGGCTGTATCATGTAACCCCATTCGAACTCTGCCTTCAAGACAGCTGTGAGACCGTGAAATAAAGAACTTAGCAGAACAGCAGCATCCTCTGCTCTTTCACCCTGGTCCAAGAAGGAGGGGTACCCTGTCAAAGGCTCAACACTTGCCTTTCTGACTTTGTTTCTAAATTTCTACCTTTCTAATTTTGTTTGTTTCTAATTTTTTTGTTTGTTTGTTTCTAACTTTGTTTGTTTTCAACTTTCTCCCTTTAGAAATTTGTTTGTTTCTTGTATTTTACCTCTTTGTTTGTTTCTAAATTTCTGCCGTTGTAACTTTGTTTCTAACTTTCTACTTTTAAAATTTCATTTGTTTTTAACTTTTTACCATTCCTCCCAGCGAGGGCTGTGTGCAGAATACTAAAACCTGTTAAGTTCTTCACTTTTACGTCTATAGGCAAATGCTACTGATGTAGATGTAAATTCATTTTGAAATGAGCCAGCCCTCTCTGTCTACTCTGTTGCATACAGCAATATAAGAAGCTGGGAATAGAGATCCGCAGGTTTTGAGAATAAGGAGCCGGCGTTTTTCTGTAGGAAGGAAAGCAGCAAGCGCCTGGCCGCAGGAGCCGAGACGCTCGGGCTGCAGGAGCTGCAGAGCGCCCGGAGCCGGCTTTTCCCTGTGCTCTGTGCCTGCCCCCGGGCTGAGCTGGGCGGCGCTGCTGCCGCCCGGTGCCGGCTGAGCCGAGAGGGCGGCGGCCTCGGTGGCTGCCGAGCGTGGCAAGGAGCGGGAGCGAGCGGGGCCGGGTCTGTCAGCGGAGGGGAGGGGCGAAGGGCGGTTCGCAGCGCCAAGGGACACGGCCGTGCACGAGCGGGGCCACAGCTATGGAAAGGAACGGGCGCCGTGCGGGGCGGCGACCGCGGGGAATGACAGCGCGGGGGGCGGCCCGGCGGGGCCGGTCTTGCCGGGCAGCAGAGGCGCGGTCGCAGCGCGACCCGGGCGGGAGGCACCGGGCGGGCACGGTCGGAATCGAGCCGCCCGCGTGTCGCTCTCAAGGAGGCGGCTCGGAAAGGAAGGCGCAGTTCCGCGCTCTCGGGACGGCGTTAAGTGACGTTTTTATTAGAATATGACAGTCTTTATTTTATTTTATTATTTTTATTATCTGCCAGGACCTTGCAGAGGGTGGTTTACACTTCCGCCACACTCAAGATGGCGGACGCAGTAGGCCCCCTGCGAGAGGTGTCCCTGCCGATGCCTGCCGCCGGTCGCGGAGCCGTCGCCCGCCTCCGGCGCGGCTGACCCCGCCAGCCGTGTCCTCGCACCGGGAAGCACGGCGGAAAATCGCGCGGAAAGCGCGGGGCCGGCGTCGGAGTTGGGGCCGGATTCAGGCAGCCGACTAGACAGAAGCCCTTGTGAGGGGCGGCGGGGGCCCTAAGTGTACCACACTAAAGATGGCGGCTCGACCGGAAGTGGCTTCTGCCAGCACCCAAGATGAAGGCGAAGGGCGGAAGTGTCGTCACTGCCACACTCAAGATGGCGGTCGTGTGCACTGTTTTCTGACCTTCTCAATATGGCGGCAGGGAAGGCCCCCCCCCCCCCCCCCAAGCTGCGTCTATTCGGCTGCCTGAACGCGACGCCGACGCCGACGCCAGCCCAGCGCTTGCACGCAATTTTCTGAGGCGTTTCCCGCTACGCGGACACCGACTGTGGGGTCAGCGGCGCCTGGGGCAGGCGGGAGCATTCAGGCAGTCGAATAGACGGAGCGGGGGGGGGGGGGGGGGGGTCCTTCCGGCCGCCATCTTGAGAAGGTCGAATAGCCACATCGGTGCGGTACCGGTGACTTCCGCCCTTCTTCGCCAGGAGCGGCGATGGCGGGGAGCCCGGGGAGCAGCGCTGCCGGGCCGGGGGCACCGGGGCGGGTGCTCCGGGCTCGGAGGTGAGCGGGGAACGGGGACAGCCCCGAGCGGACGGTGGGGGCCGCGGGGGATCGGTATTCCGGCCCAGGGATGAGTGTTCCGGCACAGGGGTGGCTGTCCCGGCACAGGGATGCGTTCATGGACTGTCTAATAATGTTATTTAACGATCGTGCAAGGAGATCTGTATAAAAAAATCCTCCGTGGTCATCCTTCTCCCAGCCCCGCTGTGTTTTCAGGATCTTGGGGGAAGAGTTTGGGTCTGAACAAGGCTCTCGGGCACAGGGTGGGATTCTTGGGGTGCAGGGCCAGGATTTGGACTCGATGCTCCCTGTGGGTCCCTTGCAGCCCAGGAAATGCTGCGATCCTGTGCCTCTGAGGGTGAAATAAAGGGGAGCGGTGGCGTTTGTGCCCGCTGTGTTCACGGCCCCGCCGGCTCAGGGCGGGTTAAAGGCGCAGCTGCCCCGAGACAGCGGGACCGGCCGGGGCTGCTCGCTCCCGGTGCTGCCGCCTCGTGGGGAGAGCCCGGCACTGCAGCCCGGAACGGCGCTGGACCACGGGATGGGCGTGGAACAGCAGCGCAGGGGATGCTGAGGCAGCGCAGGGAATGCTGCGGTCCCAGGGAAGGCTGAGGCGTCCCCTGCCCGGGGCACTCGGCAGCAAAGCCCTGATGTTGAGCAGAAAAAGGAAAGTTCTGGGTTAGTGGGAGGAGGTTTCTGGAATGGAGCTGGGACAGGTGCTGATCCACGCATGGAATCACGGGCTGGTTTGGCTTGGAAGGGACCACCAGGATCATTTACACTCTGTTTGTTGTCTGATTGCACAGCGAAGAACATCCAGAACTGCCGCCTCACCCTCACGGACAGCAGGAATGTCTTCCATAGCTCTTGTTTTGGAATGGGAATGGCTGTTGGGAGCTCTGGCAGGACCAGGTAAGAAGAGAAATGGGATCATTGTGGCTGCTGCTGGAGGTGGTTTTCTGCTTTCCGGCTGTTCTTCTCATTGATCCTTTCACAGCAGTGTTCCTGGGCACATTTGAGGGTAATTCCAGGAATCTGAAACCAGATAAAAACTGGTGGGGAAAAAATGTGAACGCGATCCATTTCTGGTAGTTCCAAGCTTCTCCCACAACACCGTTCCAGGGGAAAGCTGATAAAAGGGTAAAGATGCAGAGGAACAAGTGCTGTAAAGCCCCCTGGCGCTCTGAGAGAGCAAACCTTCCAGTAGTCCCAGCAGATCTCTTGGAGAAAGTGTGGGATCGCAAGGTTTTCCAGGAAAGCAAAACAAGGGTGGAGATGAGGGAATAGGCTTCCAGTTCTTCCTTGAGCTGAAAGCCTGGGGGAATTGAGAGGGGCCACAAGAACTGTTTGTGTAGGCAAATGGGAGTTTGGGGGCTGAATCTGAGTTTCCCTCTGGGGCATTTTTGAGGGAAAAGCTGAGGTGCTGTTTAAGGGAGAGAATGCAGATTTTTGGGGTGGAAAAGGTTGAATCAATATTGTAGAGGAAGTAAAACGCTGGGGGTAAAAGTGGATGCAATCTGGAGGGGACAGATTGAATATTTTGGAGGCAAAATGGGGAACTGAGTAGTGGAGAGATGGGGAACATTTTGGAGGCAACACTTGACAAACTCTCTGGGGTGGAGAACGACCACATTGAGGGAAAAATGAGGTGATGAGCAGCGGGCACGTAGGGAAGGTCGTGGGGGTAAATCTTGAGAAAAGCCCCGTGGTATTCAAGAAATCCTTGGAAGCAGGACTGAGGAATTCAGTGGTGGAAAAATAGGGGAATTTTGCGGGGGTAAAACTTTAAAAGATCTAAGAGTTGAGAGTGTGTGTTTTTAGGTAGAAAGGATGTCTTGTTGAAGTTGGGCGTCTGGATTGTGGCATTTATGGATCCAGAAAGTAGAAGATAAAGGAGACTCCCAAAGCCTCGGTAGCTGTGTTAAGAAATCCGTCCCAGGGAAGAAAGGTACCTAAACCTCCTAGAAGTAGGGACTAATTAGCATGGGAAGGGGAAAACCCACCCCCAGTGGGAGAGAGCGCGCCGGGTAAGGGAAGAGAAGGATGCCCTTAAGAAGAAGTAGGGAAGGTGAATTTCTCGGCTTGCTGAAATGTATCCAAAAGTTTGGAACCTGGGTCTGTGTGGAGGCCGGGATTTTCTCAGCCATATGCAGAGCCCAGCACTAGGAATAAAGGAATTCCAGGCTTTACAACGCCAAAAATGCAGTACCAGAGAGTTCTGTTATCCCGAGGACTTGGGGGATATTTGGCAAAAATTTCCGGGGGCCCAGGCTGGACCGAGCTTTTAACGCTCCCCGGATTCACGGGATCGGGGATTCCAGCGTGCCCTGCACGGGTTTTTTCAGGGAAGTCCCAAATCCTTCGTGTGAGCACGAAGCAGAATCCCCTGGGAGCTGTGAAGGCAACAGGATATTTCTTGGGAATTTTGAAGGATTGGGTGAGTCCTCAGTGTTAGGTTGGAATGAACGCAAATTGTCCGGGAGTTGCTGGTTTGGGGATGGCCGGGTCTGGGTTTGGATTTGTGGGCACCGAGTGTTCCTTGTGTCAGCTTTAGGTCTTCTGGATTGGTGGGAATTGTCAGAGAAAAGAGAAGGCAATTGAAATGCGGAGCTCCATTCCCGGAGAAATGGTCGGGATGGGAGAGGGAAGGCTGTGGAGCTGCTGGGAGCTCGTGGAGAACGAAAGGATCTGAGGCCTGGAGGCAAAAGCTGTGGAACAAAGCCTGAAAAGGGTGTGGGGTGGGGCGGGAGGGGGAGGAGGGCACCGTGGTGGGGGGAAAGAGGGAAAGGATCCCTGCTCCGGGAATCCAGCAGGGACCAGGAGAGGATCATTTTCCATCCACTGCTCTCAGTGGAATCCTAATAAGGACGGTGGAAGGGAAGTGATTCGTTTGTTCTTAGGTTTGGAATGAAAGGTGCTCTTGCAGAGGGGACTATTGACCTGTTAAAATTCTGTTGGATACAGGAAAAGAGGGAGGAAGCAAGCAGCTGGGGAATGAAGGGGTGGATTTTTTGGTGGATACAGGGAAAGACACGGGAAGGGGCTCTCAAGTAAAATACACCTCACGGGCAGCACCAGGAGAAGCCTCAAGTGCCCTTTTTTTCCAAGCTCTGACATTCCAGAGGAGTAAGCAGTGGTCAGCCCATCACTTTCTGTATTCCTTGGATGCCCAGTGCTTTGTTGGGAAGAGATAATATTTGGAAATAAACAAATCCGGGGATGTAATTTCCTGATAGTAAAGCCCCAGAGAGCCTGGTTTTGATATCCTTCCAGCACCCAAACGCAGCAGAGGGAATCCTGGCGGAGCTGGAAAACGCTGTCGCTCCGTCGGTGGAATTCCTGGGAACTGGAAAGCAGCAGAAGCAGCAAGAACAGAGTTGGAAGCAGGCTCCAGCCGGGTAAGGCAGACACCAAATCCTTTGGAATTTGAAGTGGGCAGGGGTGGGAAGAATGAATTCTTACATTTGTAGCCCAGGGATTCCTGAGCAGGATCCCGGCAGGGAAGACTGCAGGGATCAGGCTGGGGCCTGATCGCAGCTGGGGGCAGCGAGCCTTGGAATTGGCTGAAGGGAAGAAAGAGGGATCCTTTGAGCACAAGGATCAGGTGTCAAATGCGGAGATGGCATCAGACAATTCCTCGGGAGGGTTTAGTTCCTGGGCCAAATCGATCTCCTGCCTTGTGAAGGAGCTCAGAGAGCTGGGAAGAGCCCAAGCAACGCAGGGAATGCACCGGCAGATAAAAGTGCCGGGGAACGGTGGGGAAAAGCATCCGAACAGGGGGCCTCGTTTTGTACAGGGACGGTACAAAAAATTGTCCGAAAGAATAGGAATGGAATGGGATTTTACGTATTCCTCGGAGGCCACAATCCAGTGGGAAAGCTGAGAGAAAGAAACAAGGCCTAAAAAGGCAGATGAGCCAAATCTGCCCAAAGCCTCCAATGGCCACATTCCCTGGCATTGCTGAGGACTTCAGCCAAGCTCCAAGCAAAAGGTGAGCCCCTGATTTTGGTGCCAAGGGAAACTCCAAGTTAAGAATGATCCAAATATGAAGCGCTTCTCACAAAACTCAGCTTTGCAAACCTTTCTTTGGGCTAAAAAAGAAAAGATGGGAATGCCCTTGGCAGAAAAGCAGCTGTGAGGCACAGCAGGCTTCAAATGCCTGTCAGCAGGAGCTCCAGGAGAAACGGCTGCTGGCTCCGGGCATCCTGGGCTTTCCAGGCAGGTTTTGTACTGGATTGCAAGGCAGTTTTCCTGCCTCTGGGGGGTGGCACCTGCATCCCGCTGGAAAGGGAAAATGTGGAGAGAGGGGCAAGCGGGAAGACGGTTGCTGCTGTGTGTCCTTGGATCGCAGTTCCTCCCGGTGAGTCTGTGCTGCTGGAAGTTTGAAGGAGATCAGTCCTGGAGTACGTGTGGGTTCACCTGTGGGGTTTGGGAGCGACACTGGACATGAAATTCCAGGGATGTTCCCTTTGCTGGAGTGAGAAGCAGTGGAAGCACTTTGCTGTCTGCTTCTTCATCGCCTGCGCCTCGGTCCCCTGGGGCTCCAGGTAATCCCCTCTCACCTTTGCTTTTCCAAGGGTCTCTAAATGAGGGCTTGAGCTTTGGTGTAGCTCCCTTTACAGGGAAGATCTGTTCCAGGAAAGGTCTCCTGGTCTGGCCTGATGGCGTTGCAGGAAGAGCAGGAAACCCCGCAGCTCCTGTGGCTCCCTCATCTGATTTGCCTGCAGGCAGCAGCAAGGATCATTCCCAAGTGTCATCCCCTGGCTCCGTGACTCGGTGAGGTTGTGTTCCCCCAAAGGCCAGGGGCCGCTTTGTTTTGCAGCTCACGAAAGTCCAGCTCGGTGGTGCTGGGTTTGGTTTTTGTGTGTAATGAAGGCACTAAAAAATTCCCCTCCTTCACTGGCACAGCCCTGGAGTGGGAGCAGATTCCCCTTATCCCGCAGTTATCCCGCTCCTGCCCTGGATCCCTGCGGTGCCGTGTGTTCTCCAAGCTCACAGCACTGCTGGCTCTAAACAAGAGAAACAATCCCTGTTCCTTCTCTTCTCCGTCCTTGATGTTCCCAGGCCCTGCATCTCCCTGGCTATTCCCTGTGGGAGTCTTCATCTCCATCCCACCTTATCCCGATCAGGTAAGGGTCTGAGACGTGTTTAGCAGCAAATGCATTCCTGTGAAGAAAGCCAAGAGCAAAGAGCATCCAGATGCAGAGAAGTCTTTAGAAAAGCGTTCCAGACGTGCAAATGAGGGATGTGTCTTCCTGCATCTCCTGTTGTTTTTCTCTGTCACGTTTTGGAAGGGTTTCTCTCAGTGATTTCCTGCAGTCCAGGTGCGTCCCTTCTTTTGTCCAAATCCAGTGCCAGAGGATCGAACAACTGACGAGTGGGGCCTGGGATGAAAACGGTTCTCCTAAAATGAGGGAAACAATGCTAGAAGAGAAATGAGCATCCTTTTAATGCCTGGAATAAAAATGCTGGAAAAGGGCACTTTTTATTTGATATGGTGTCATTCTCCTTTTTTTTTCCATAGCTAAAACTCCACGGTGAGCAATCAGAGCAGAAATAGGAAATGCAGGAGTCTTGGATTCCACAGTGGGATTAACTTCCCTTTTCTGCTCTCTTTCAGGACAGGAAAAACCACTGAACTCGCCCCATCTTTGGGACCAAGAGCTTTGGTGCTGGAGTAGGCAAAGCCAGCTAGGGCCCCCCTTGTCCTGCCCATGGTGTGGGTCAGGGACAGGCTCCTCTTCTCCTCTGCGCTGGGATGAACTGCCTAGGGAATGCTATTTCTGACAGCCCGGTCCTAGCCCCAGCTACTGGCAATGGGCGGAGGTGAAGAGGCAAGTGCCAGAGTTGCTTGGGGATGATGGAATTGTGGTGTTTGGCTGTGCCCAGAGGGGCAGGTTGGGCATTTCTGTGTGTCTGAGGACCAGTTTGGGTGCTGGGGAGCCCGGGGAGCCGAGCTCTCAGTGCATTCCCAGCTCACCCGGGGGTGGGAGCTGGTGCAGGGCTGGGTGACAGCCTCTGGTCGGGCTCGGGGCAGGCCCTGGCCCCGGCACAGACACGCTGGGGTGGTTTGGGGACGCTTGGGGAGCAATGGGAAGAAAATGAGGGATGGTGCTGGGCAGAGCGATCGGCCTGCGCTCGTGTCAGCGCAGCCGTGCAGGGCACTGGGATCTGGGTAAAGCACCGGCTCTCCTGGTGTTCAGGGAAGCAAGGTCTGTATTTATCCATACATATTTATCCCTACATATTTATCCCTATATTTATCCATGGATTATCCATATATGTTTATCCATATACATTTATCCATATTTTTATCCACGTATTTACCCATGAATTTATCCCTATATTTACCCATGTATTTACCCAGGTATTTTATGAACACTCAAGTGCCATATCCATGTATTTTATGAGCACTTCCAGGGTTGGTGACTCCACCACTGCCCTGGGCAGCTGTTCCAGCGCTGGACAACCCTTCCCATGCTGGGCCAGGAGATGGATTCTGGAAATGCAGACTCTGAGGAGCTGGGGATTAAGGCAGCATTGGATTCCTTTATTCTCCCAGAAGGATAAAGGAGATTTATCCCCAGACGAACCAGAGGTGATCACACTGAGGTCATTAGTGGGATTTCTTCCTTACTCCCACAAATACCCACTGGGGTGACAGAGTTCCCTACAAGGGCGGTGTTGGAAGGAGCTGCTGGAATGTTTTGCTGTTTATTGGGATCCACAGGATGTTTGGTGTCTCTCAGAGCTGTTCCAGGCTTTCCACAGACCCAAACGCTCCTCACACTTCTCCTCAGAGTAGAGAGGTTTCCCAGAGTGCTGGTTTTTAATTTCAGATGCTGGGATAATGACACGGCTTCAGGAGGCAGGAGACTCATTGTGCTGTGCCTCAGTCCAGGCAGGGACAACCCCCAGCTAATAAAAACCTCTTTAAAGCACAAAAAGTCCCATTAAACTGATATTATAAAGGCTGCAAATTGAAGCAGGCCTCAATCAGAAAGCAGCAGAATTTAATTCCCCCCCTTACCCATTTGCATGATGATCTCCTTCCTAATTGCCCATCCACACTTTTCCCACAGAAGTGCTGTCCCGAGGTTGGAGATGGTTCCAGCTTTATGGAGCTTTGATCTTTATCTGCTTTTACTTTTTACAGGGCACAGAACCCGAGAGTGGCAGCTGCTTTCCTCTTGTTCCTCCTGTGGCAGTGAACTGCTCTTCCCGAGGACGGCTGCAGGAATTCTCAGGCAGCATAATGTATGGAATGCCAGGCACGCTACAGAATTCCAGTGGGAGCAGCAGGAACTTCTGTTCTTTACTGGCAGGGCTGTGCCATGAAGGGGAGCTCGGAGATATTGGTCAGCTCAGGGAATGAGCCTGGCTCATGGTAAGGAAATTCACTGTGCAGTTACTTTGGGCTCTTTCTCTCCTTCTCCTTCTCCTTCTCCTTCTCCTTCTCCTTCTCCTTCTCCTTCTCCTCCTTCTCCTTCTCCCTCTCTTCCCAACACCAGTTCCAGACCTCAGTATAATCCATGTTCCCACAGCCTGACCTTGCAGTTTTCCCAGTTTAGCAGCCCCAGCCACACTTGCAGCCTCTCTGTCTGGACTTTGTCTTGCTGAAATCTCCCTTTGTTGATCCTTTGCTGCCTCACCTCTTATCCAGCAATAACGTGCAGTGGGTGGAAGCTTCTCAGAATTCCCTCCCTGTTCCACTGGAAACATTCCCAAGTGGAAGCAGCTGCACTGCCCATCAGCACTTGCCTGCTTTTAGGGGTGGTTGAGGCATGAAGGATGCAACAAATGGAGTTGGCTCCAAGGGGATGAAATGCTCCCCCTGAGGCTGCTCAGAGAGCTGGAGCTGAGGAATCCGGGTGGGAATCACTCCAAGAAAAAGGAAGGAAAAGAGATCAGAGGAACAGGGATGCAATTCCAACCTCTCCAAGGACTGGGATGGGCACATTCACCAACACCATTTAATCTAGACACGATTTCTTCTTTGCCTCTGGCTGCCAGGAGCAGGATGAGCAGTTTAATGAGTTTAAATAGTGAATAGTTTAATTAGCTGGAAGAGACTGGATCAATAGCTGCTTAAACAAACAACTGGATCCCTGTTTCCAAGCTTGGATGTAGTTTTGGAAGGTTCCTGGCAGTTTGGCAGGGATTAGTGATGCTGAGAATGTGCTTTTTTGTGGGTTTGGGGCTTTTACTCCTGTTCACGTGGCTGCTCTTTTTCTTGTTGAGTGGAAAACAGGAGGGAAAGAGCAACGATGGAAGGAATTCCACTCTTGCTGCTTGAAGGGATGGATCAGGAAGGGAACAGGCTGCAGGGAATTTGGAGTGCAAACTGAGATCTCTCCGATATTTTCGGCTCAGTCAGTCCATCAGTGCTTGGTGGCTGTTTAGGCCACGTGCAAGGTGAATGATGGTGCACATGGCAGAGCTGCTGGTGGCTCCTTCCCCTGCCCGGCTGTCAGTCACCCTGCAGGGTGCTGGAGCAGCGTGCCAGAGGCCGTGGATCCTATGGATCCCATGGATCCCAGGGGCGTGATCAGGAGCCTGGGCCTGCTGGCCACTCCTTGCTCTCTCTTACCCTGATTTTTCAGCTCTGCAGCGAATCCAGCTTGAGTTTTTCAACCCCCCAGAAACCCAGGGACCTTTCATGTCTGTTCTCAGATCTGGGATTTAAATCCAGCCCTTATCAAAGCACCCCGTGACCAGGCAGGCCCTGAATCCCAGCAGGGATCTGATAAAGAGGGACCTGACATCCTAAAGAAACCCTTTGAAATCCTGCTGGGATTGATTTGTATCCATAATGGAGCCCCGAGCTCTCTGCCAGGGAGAGATGAAGCTGCTCCCTTGCTTTATTATCCTCAGGCCCTTCCCAGCTTTGAGGGAAATTCAGTCCCTCTTCAAGCCCCAAAATCATGGAAAAGCTCCTTTGTATCCTGTCCACAGCCCCTACGTGGATTAATCAACTTTTTATTTGATATGGTGTCATTCTCCTTTTTTTTCCATGGATAAAACTCCACGGTGAGCAATCAGAGCAGAAATAGGAAATGCAGGAGTCTTGGATTCCACAGTGGGATTAACTTCCCTTTTCTGCTCTCTTTCAGGACAGGAAAAACCACTGAACTCGCCCCATCTTTGGGACCAAGAGCTTTGGTGCTGGAGTAGGCAAAGCCAGCTAGGGCCCCCCTTGTCCTGCCCATGGTGTGGGTCAGGGACAGGCTCCTCTTCTCCTCTGCGCTGGGATGAACTGCCTAGGGAATGCTATTTCTGACAGCCCGGTCCTAGCCCCGGCTACTGGAAATGGGCGGAGGTGAAGAGGCAAGTGCCAGAGTTGCTTGGGGATGATGGAATTGTGGTGTTTGGCTGTGCCCAGAGGGGCAGGTTGGGCATTTCTGTGTGTCTGAGGACCGGTTTGGGTGCTGGGGAGCCCGGGGAGCCGAGCTCTCAGTGCATTCCCAGCTCACCCGGGGGTGGGAGCTGGTGCAGGGCTGGGTGACAGCCTCTGGTCGGGCTCGGGGCAGGCCCTGGCCCCGGCACAGACACGCTGGGGTGCTTTGGGGCCGCTTGGGGAGCAATGGGAAGAAAATGAGGGATGGTGCTGGGCGGAGCGATCGGCCTGTGCTCGTGTCAGCGCAGCCGTGCAGGGCACTGGGATCTGGGTAAAACACCGGCTCTCCTGGTGTTCAGGGGTGCAAGGTCTGAGGGACCGGATTTACTTGGGGTTTTCCAGGACAGCAGGAAGAAGAGGAAATGTGGTGCCAGAGGTGCGTCCCATCAGGTTGCAGTTCCCTCTTTCCCATTTCCATTTCCTCCTCAGTGCGGGTGTCCCCTGCAGCCCATGAGCACGGGGCCGGTGACAACTCCCTGTCTGTAGAGGGATTCCTTATGGAACAAGGGCAGATGACACTTGTGTGAGGCTTACGACTGTTAGATTTAGACCAGGATGGGTTTAAGGAAAACTAGAACCGTGTGTTAATCTTACTGGTCAATGAACAAATGGAATCCACACTTCTATAAGAAAAAATAGAGTGTATGGAGCATATAGAAGAAGCTGGTTTTGCCTGCTGCTGCTGCTTGGCTTTATCATGTAACCCCATTCGAACTCTGCCTTCAAGACAGCTGTGAGACCGTGAAATAAAGAACTCAGCAGAACAGCAGCCTCCTCTGCTCTTTCACCCTGGTCCGAGAAGGAGGGGTACCCTGTCAAAGGCTCAACACTTGCCTTTCTGACTTTGTTTCTAAATTTCTACCTTTCTAATTTTGTTTGTTTCTAATTTTTTTGTTTGTTTGTTTCTAACTTTGTTTGTTTTCAACTTTCTCCCTTTAGAAATTTGTTTGTTTCTTGTATTTTACCTCTTTGTTTGTTTCTAAATTTCTGCCGTTGTAACTTTGTTTCTAACTTTCTACTTTTAAAATTTCATTTGTTTTTAACTTTTTACCATTCCTCCCAGCGAGGGCTGTGTGCAGAATACTAAAACCTGTTAAGTTCTTCACTTTTACGTCTATAGGCAAATGCTACTGATTTAGATGTAAATTCATTTGGAAATAAGCCAGCCCTCTCTGTCTACTCTGTCGCATACAGCAATATAAGAAGCTGGGAATAGAGATCCGCAGGTTTTGAGAATAAGGAGCCGGCGTTTTTCTGTAGGAAGGAAAGCAGCAAGCGCCTGGCCGCAGGAGCCGAGACGCTCGGGCTGCAGGAGCTGCAGAGCGCCCGGAGCCGGCTTTTCCCTGTGCTCTGTGCCTGCCCCCGGGCTGAGCTGGGCGGCGCTGCTGCCGCCCGGTGCCGGCTGAGCCGAGAGGGCGGCGGCCTCGGTGGCTGCCGAGCGTGGCAAGGAGCGGGAGCGAGCGGGGCCGGGTCTGTCAGCGGAGGGGAGGGGCGAAGGGCGGTTCGGAGCCGAGGGACACGGCCGTGCGTGAGCGGGGCCACAGCTATGGAAAGGAACGGGCGCCGTGCGGGGCGGTGACCGCGGGGAATGACAGCGCGGGGGGCGGCCCGGCGGGGCCGGTTTTGCCGGGCAGCAGAGGCGCGGTCGCAGCGCGACCCGGGCGGGAGGCACCGGGCGGGCACGGTTGGAATAGAGATGCCAATGTGCCGCTCTCAAGCGGGCGGCTCGGAAAGGAAGGCGCAGTTCCGCGCTCTCGGGACGGCCTAAGTGACGCTTTATTATCACCTGCCAGGACCTTGACGAGGGCTGGTGCCACTTCCGCCACACTCAAGATGGCGGACGCACTAGGCCCCCTGCGAGAGGTGTCCCTGCCGATGCCTGCCGCCGGTCGCGGAGCCGTCGCCCGCCTCTGGCGCCGCTGACCCCGCCAGCCGTGTCCTCGCACCGGGTAGCACCGCGGAAAATCGCGCGGAAAGCGCGAGATCGGTGTCGGAGTCCGGGCCGGATTCAGGCAGCCGACTAGACAGAAGCCCTTGTGAGGGGGGGCTTAAATGCACCACACTAAAGATGGCGGCTCGACCGGAAGTGGCTTCTGCCAGCACCCAAGATGGCGGCGAAGGGCGGCTGCTCCGGGCTTGGAGGTGAGTTGTGAACGGGGACAGCCCCGAGCGAACGGCAGGGGCCGCGGGGGATCGGTATTCCGGCCCAGGGATGAGTGTCCCGGCCCAGGGATTGCTGTCCTGGCACAGCGGGGGAGCTGCAGGCACGGGGCACCGGAGCTGCCTCATCCGTGCGGGGCCCAAGGCGTCGCTCCGGGGTGGATTCTGTAGGGGACAAAATGAACATTTTGGGGTAAAATCTGGGTTAATCTGCAGGGGAGAGAATGAACAGTTTGGGGTAAGAATGAGCTGATCGGTGCTCGCCGGAGGGGCCAGCTCGGGCTGGTTCTGTGTTGCTGTGAAGAATTTGCTTTGTGGAAAGAAAGAGACACCTGAGACTGCCGCGGGAATCCTGGGGTGGAGCCGGGAAGGAAACCTGGTCTGACTGCGGGAATGGGAAGGGGGGGTCAGGAGGGGTCCTGGTCGGTCACTGGAGCTGCCGCCGGGAAGGCGACGTGTAACAATGTATAGCGAGGTGTAAGGAACATATTGATTACTGGATTATCTATAACAAGGTGTGAGGAACATATTGATTATTGGATTATCTATAACGAGGTATAAGGAAGATATTGATTGCTGGACTATCTAATGATACTATATAACAATCGTACAAGGAGATCTATATAAAAAATCCTCCATGGTCATCCTTCTCCCAGCCCCACTGTGTTTTCAGGGTGTTGGGGGCAGAGTTTGGGTCTGGACAAGGCTCTCGGGCACAGGGTGGGATTCTTGGGGTGCAGGGCCAGGATTTGGACTCGATGCTCCCTGTGGGTCCCTTGCAGCCCAGGAAATGCTGCGATCCTGTGCCTCTGAGGGTGAAATAAAGGGGAGCGGTGGGGTTTGTGCCCGCTGTGTTCACGGCCCCGCCGGCTCAGGGCGGGTTAAAGGCGCAGCTGCCCCGAGACAGCGGGACCGGCCGGGGCTGCTCGCTCCCGGTGCTGCCGCCCCGTGGGGAGAGCCCGGCACTGCAGCCCGGAACGGCGCTGGACACGGGATGGGCGTGGAACAGCAGCGCAGGGGATGCTGAGGCAGCCCAGGGAATGCTGCGGTCCCAGGGAAGGCTGAGGCGTCCCAGGGAATGCTGAGGCAGCCCAGGGAAGGCTGAGGCGTCCCAGGGAATGCTGAGGCTTCCCCTGCCCGGGGCACTCGGCAGCAAATCCCTGATGTTGAGCAGAAAAAGGAAAGTTCTGGGTTAGTGGGAGGAGGTTTCTGGAATGGAGCTGGGACAGGTGCTGATCCACGCATGGAATCGAGGCTGGTTTGGCTTGGAAGGGACCACCAGGATCATTTACACTCTGTTTGTTGTCTGGTTCCACAGCAAAGAACATCCAGAACTGCCACCTCACCCTCACGGACAGCAGGAATGCCTTCCATAGCTCTTGTTTTGGAATGGGAATGGCTGTTGGGAGCTCTGGCAGGACCAGGTAAGAAGAGAAATGGGATCATTGTGGCTGCTGCTGGAGGTGGTTTTCTGCTTTCCGGCTGTTCTTCTCATTGATCCTTTCACAGCAGTGTTCTAGGGCACATTTGAGGGTAATTCCAGGAATTTCAAAACAGTTGAAAAATGGTGGGGAAAAGATGTGAACCTGATCCATTTCTAGTAATTCCAAGCTTCTCTCACAGCACTGTTCCAGGGGAAAGCTGATGAAAGGATAAAGATGCAGAGGAACAAGTGCTGTAAACCCCCCAGGCTCTCTGACAGAGCGAACCTTCCAGTAATGCCAGTACATCGCTCTGAGAGACTCTGGGATCACAAGGTTTTCCAGGAAAGCAAAACAAGGGCGGAGATGAGGGAACAGGCTTCCAGTTAAGAATGGTTTGGTGGGTGTAGGAATGATTCTTGTATGTTTGATGCTTCCCTTTTTATTCCTGAATAATTTAAAAATGATTCCTTGAATAAATCATCTAAATTTGGGAATTTAAATTTGAGAGGGAACAGTGCAACATTAATACAGGCAGAGATCATGGAATGATGGAATGGTTTGCATTGAAAGCCCCATCTCTGAGCCTGTTCTGGGCAGGCTCCTGCCCATCGGCCACTCGTTGCAGGTGGACATGGAAGTGATGGAGGCGTTCAGGGAACGCTGATTGGTTTTCCCTGCCTCTGGCAGTCAGGTCATTAAAAAGACTAATTGACCTCTTCCAGTGGGGAGACATTTAAACAAGAGGTGCCAAAAAGAATTGGAGCTTCTGCACGATGAAATCTGCAAGTATCCAACTTAAAATCCCCCCTGGATCGTCACCGGTCCAACTCCCATGGACTGGTCACCTTGGCCAGGAGTGTCCAATCCTGCTGTCAATGCACTGGGCCGGGGTCTCATTTTCATTTCATGTAAAGACCCTCTGGGTGCCCCCCAGTCACTGGAAAGACCGGACTGGGCTCCCAGGGCAGTAATTCCAGGTGTTCTCTTCATGGGAATAGCACAGGAGCCTTCCCCTTGGCCAGAGGAGTGGCCAGTGCCTCCCTCAGTCCACAAATCCCCAGGACAGAACACAGAGAAAGCAACAGGAATATGGAAATCCCCCACAGTGGGAGATTCTGGTGCTCTGGATTAGATTTTGGATTTATAACGTTAAAGGGAGGGGTTTCAAAGACTGAAATATTATGTTTTATGACTCAAACATTTTCTTAAAAGACTTTTAAAACTGTATTACAAAAACTGCAGAAGACTCCCACACCCTGAATGGGGCCCCGAGGCCTGACACTGCTCGCTGATGAAGGTAAGATAAAGTAACAGCTCAGGGCTGGGGATATTCACGGAGCTCAGGCTTAACACCTCCAAGATGAGGAGCACAGCCCCAGGGCTATCAGCTGCCCGGGCTGGCACCAAGGGGTGGAGGGAGGAGAGGCTTTGGGTACCTTGGAAAAGCCGGTGGTCACAGCCGCAGTGACTGCCCATCCTGCACTGTGCAGAGCCCGGCTGCGGGGTCCTCACCGGGGGGAGGAAGCTCATCCACAGCAGAAGGGGTGACATGGCCCAGCACAGGGGCCCCCAGAGCCTGCAGCAGAGCACCAGAGATGATGCAGCAGACCCTCAGTGTTGCAAGGGACAGCGTCAAGCCGGCCCCTGCAAGAGAGGCACGTGGGCGTTCCCAGCTGGCCCAAAGTGTGCATTAACCCACGGAATTCTGCACCCTTCGGCTGGGGCAGCGTGTGGCGGCGTGGCCACGGCGCCCACGGGGGACCCTCCCCACCGGCAGGGCGGATGGAGGGGAGCAACGAGACGTCGTTGGCACCCTCAGATGGGTGATGGGCTTCCATCCAACCCCTCTCCCTGTTCCCCACGCACCCTACCCTTCTGTTTTCTATTTCTCTCTCTTCCCTTCTCTTTGTCTCTCTACTATTAAATAAAATACATCCATTTTTTTGGCAACAACATCTAGCCTCGTTTGGTTTTAATCTCGTTTCTGGGGATATTTTGAACCTTCTAAGTTCTTTCTGGTTTAGGCACAGAGACTGAGCTTGCTTTGCTTTTCTGCGTTTAAACCGGATCATAACAGGGCAGGTGTGGAGGGGTTTTTCTCCCTCTCCTGTTCATTAGTGTTACCACTGCTCTTGTTGCTCTCACTGTTACTATGTGTTGTCATTAATCTCAAATGATTGTATTTGTCTTGGTTTCCATTCTTAAACTGTTCTGAGCTGGAATTTTGTCTCTGGTCTCTTCCCCATCCCACGGGGGGTGAGGGAGCGGCTGCTGGTGCCCAGCTGGGGTCCAGCCATGGCCCCGGGCACTTCTGGGGGCTCCGAACCCGAGGGACAGGAGCGGTTTTGGGCTCACAAAGAGACCCAGTGCTGCGTTTCTGGGGCTCAGAAGCAGGCGCAGAGCTTAAAAGCAGAGACTAAATCCTGCATTGTGGAGTCCTATTAGCGCAGGCCGAGGCCCTAGGGTATATCACTGTCCCACAGCCGTAGGGAGGAGGAGGAGGAGAGAAGATCCGGCAGGCAGGAATTGTGCAGCAAGATTGATTAATTATTTTACAAACTCTTTTATAGACTTCTTTCTTCATAGTCTAATTGGACAAAGGATCAGCCTCCCCTTGGGGGTGATTGGCTAAAATCCTAAAACATCCATTGTCAAAATATTTTTCTACTGTACCATAAAGAAGACTTTTCAAGGTTGCAGGTGGCTTGGTTGTTTACATAATTCTGCTACCTCTTCTGTGAGAGAGAAAAGTCTCTCACAGAAAATAGCAAGAAAATCCTTGCTAGCAGCATTTCTCGATCTACAGAGTCCTGAGAGCAGGCTGGTATGGCCAGAGTTGGGACTCAGAAACAGTGACTAAATCCTGTTCTCAGGGCTTGAGGAAGAGACCGAGTCCTGTGTGTTTGGGCTCACAAAGAGAAACGGAAGTGCTGCGTTTTGCTGGACCTGAATTAAAGGCCAAGTGCCGTGTTTTGATGCTCAAAGCGGGCTCTTCGGGCCAGGGCGAGTGTGTGTCTCTGAGCTCCGAGTCCTGCCTCAGGCACAGCCCGAAGCCGGGCTCGCCGGCCCCACGCAGAGCTCGGGAGCAGCGACTCAGCGCCGCGTCCGGGGCTGGCGGCAGAGCCCGGGGCCGCGTCGTGGGGCCCAAGGCGGGCTCCGGGAGGGGCTCAGGGCTGAGAGCGGAGCCCGGCCCGGCGCGTCGGGCCCGGCTCGGGATCCCGGGGCTGCCCGGGCGCCGGCACAGCCCCGGCTCCCCGCGGAGAGCCGGCCGGAGCAGGAGCGGCAGCGCCGGGCTCGGCCCCAGCGCCCGTCCCGGAGCGGCTCCTCCCGGTGCCGATCCCAGCCCCGATCCCGCCGGGGGAGAGGCGGCACCGCCCGGGACCCGCAGCGGCCGCCGGCACGACCCGGAGCCCCGGTCCCGGGAGCGGCCCCGGTGCGGCCCCGGTGCGCGGGGCGGGCCCGGCCCGGGAGAGAGGGGCGGGGCCCCGAGCGATGGAGCCGCCCCCGTGCCGGGCAGGGCGGGCCCCGGGGCCGGGCGGGGCCGGGGCTCTGGGGCGGGGCCGAGCGGGGCCGGGCGTGGCCGGGGGCGGCTTCAGGGGCGGGGCCGGGCCCGGCTCAGGTGCGCGGGGCGGGGTCCGCACAGGTGCGCGGGGTCCCAGGGCGGCTGCGCAGGGCGGGGCCGAGGGGATTTAAGCCCCCGAAATCGCCCCTGCCGCCATTTGCTCCCTCAGAGCTCGGGGAGGCTGCGGCCGGGCCGGGCTCCCCCGGCGGGGCCCGGGAGAGGCCCCCGCTCCCCCTCTTTCTTCCCCGTCTTTCTTCCCCCTGTTTCTCCTGCCCTTATCCTCCTCCTTCTTCCCCCGCTTATCACCTCTTTCCTACCCCCCCCCAGTTTCTTTCTCTCTCCCCCACACCCTCCCTGTCTCTCCCAGCCCCCTGCCTGCCCTCTCCCCAGCGCCCCCCCACCCTCTCTCCCTGCTCCCCTGTGCATCCCCGACCCCCCCCGCCTCCTTTCTCCCCCACCCCTTTCTCCCCTCTCCGTACCCCGCTCCCCAACCCGACTCCCCTCTCTTCCTCCTCCTCTGACCATCATCCCTCACCCGACCTTTCCCTTCCCCCCTCGTTCTCCCCAACCCACCCCGACTCCTCTCCCTACCCCATCTCATCCCTCCCCGTTCCCTCTTTCCCCCGCAGCCGCGGGGCTCGGGGCGCCGGAGAATAAAGCCCAGAGGGCCGGAGCCCGGCGCCCCTGCCCTCGCTGGAGCCTCGCACAGGGGACCCGCTCGGCGGGTCCCCCGTGCAGTACAAAAACAGCGCCGGGGCTCCGGCTTTCCACACATCACACTGGGGATCCCCTCCTCAGGAGGGGTTCCCGGGGGGGTGGTGGGTCTCGGGGAGGGTTGTGGGTTGAGGTGGGCCCCCTCCTCAGGAGGGGTTCCCGGGGGGGTGGTGGGTTTCGGGGGGGGGGGGGGGTTGGGGTTGGGGTGGGCCCCCTCCGTAGGAGGGGGTCCCGGGGGGGTGGGTGGGATGGGCCCCCTCCGGAGGAGGGGGTCCCGGGAGGGGGTCAGGGTGGGCCCCCTCCGGAGGAGGGGGTCCGGGGGAGGGGGGTGGGGCGGAGGGGGGACTTCCCCCCCCCTCCAGTCCCCGCCCCCTCTCCCGGACCCCCTCCTCCGGACGGGGCTCACCCCGGCCCCCTCCCGGGACCCCCTCCTCCGGACCGGGGCCCCGGGGGGAGGGAGGGGGTGGGTGGGTGGGGGGGTCCGGGCGGGTGGGGCTGTTGGTTTGGCCTGTGGTCTCTATGTCTGTTCATGCCACAGAGTGACGTGACCCCCTCTGCTTTCCCCCCCCACCCCCCTCCCTCCCCGGGGCCCCGGTCCGGAGGAGGGGTTCCCGGGAGGGGGCCGGGGTGAGCCCCGTCCGGAGGAGGGGGTCCGGGAGAGTGGGCGGGGACTGGAGGGGGGGGAAAGTCCCCCCTCCGCCCCACCCCCCTCCCCCGGACCCCCTCCTCCGGAGGGGGCCCACCCTGACCCCCTCCCGGGACCCCCTCCTCCGGAGGGGGCCCACCCCAACCCACCACCCTCCCTGAAACCCACCCACCCCCCCGGGAACCCCTCCTGAGGAGGGGATCCCCAGTGTGATGTGTGGAAAGCCGGAGCCCCGGCGCTGTTTTTGTACTGCACGGGGGACCCGCCGAGCGGGCCCGGCCCGTGTGGGGCTCCAGCGAGGGCAGGGGCGCCGGGCTCCGGCCCTCTGGGCTTTATTCTCCGGCGCCCCGAGCCCCGCGGCTGCGGGGGAAAGACAGGACAGAGGACGGGAATAAGGGAGCAGAGGGGGTCAAAGAAGGAGCGCAGGTGGGGGGTTCGGGGTGTGCAGGGAGAGGTGGGATGGGGGGACAGGAAAGGAGGCGGGGGAGGACGAGGACGGAGCACAGGTGGGGGGGGGTCAAGGTGCAGAGGGGGAAAGAGGGAAGAGGAACAGGGGGAGGTGGAGGGGGAAGGAAAGGTGGGAGACGGAGGGGGAGGATTGAGGGCAGGTGGGGGGAACTGGGAGGGGAAGGGGAGCAGGGTGAGGGGGCAGGGGGGACCCGGGATGGGGGCGAAGGAACGGTGGAGAAGGGGAGAGAGGGTGGAGGGGTAGGGCAGGGTTGGGGTGTGTAGGGGGACAGGGAGGGGGGATGGGGGGGACCGGGCCGGGGGGGGAGGGAGGGGAGGGCTAGGGGGGAGAGGGGGGGGGGTAGGGGGGGGGGGTGTAGGGGGTGGGGGAGGGGAGGCAGAGGGGGGAGAACGGAGAAGGGTTAGAAGAAGACAGACAAACACAAATATAAAGGAAAAGAACTACAGAGACATAGAAATATGGAAATACAGAGATCTAGAGCCCGGTCCGGCCACAACCGTTCCCACCGAGCGCCGAGGGAACAAATGGCGGCGCCGCCGATTCCCGAGGCTTAAATCCCCTCGGCCCCGCCCCGCGCAGCCGCTCTGGGGCCCCGCGCACCTGTGCGGACCCCGCCCTTCACACCTGTGCCGGGCCCGCCCCGCCCCGCCCGCGCCCGTAAATGCCGGCGGATCCGCGCCCGCTCCGCTTTGTGCGGTGGATGCTCATCCTGCTCCTCCCGGGCTGTGGCGGGACCGTCGTTCGGAGCGCTGTGCGGAGCCCGGCACCGGGGGCTGCTCCCGGCGCTGCGCCGAGCCCGAGGCGCTGAGGTGGGAACGGGACCCGGGCCCTGGGATTCGGGGCTGGGTTCTGTCGGTGTCTGCTGGGGGTCCCGGGCCGAGCCGCTTGTCTCTCGGCGGGCGGGGTGCGGCTGCCGGGCTCGGAGAACTGAGGTGGGATGGGGGATGGCATTAGGCATCGGGATCGCCGCGGCTGGCAAGTGCCGCTCCGGGATAGGCGCTGGCGCCGAGCCCGGCGCTGCCGCTCCGGCTGCGGCCAGCGCGGGGCTGGGCTCCCGCCGGAGCTCCGGCTACGCTCCCGCTGCGGCCGTGGGGAGCCGGGGCCGTGCCGGTGCCGGGCCCGCCGGGAGGGCGGCGCTTCCCCGCAGCAGGCGCTGGATCGCGCCTGGAAGCGGCCGGGCCGCGGGGACCGCCCGTGCCCGCCCCGGCACCCCCCGAGGCCGCCGCTCCCTCAGCGCCGCCCGCCCTGTGGGGCGCCCCCTGGCGCAACCGGAGCGCCGGCGCTCCCGGCCCGGCCCCGCCCGCAGCCCCCGCGGGGACGCGGAGCTCCCCCAGCCCCGGCACTGCCGAGGCCGCCGCTCCCCCTGCCCCGGGCCGCTCCCCCGGGGGCCTCCCGCCCGCCGCGGCCCCGCCCAACCAGCGCGCCTGCAGCGGGACGAGCCGCTCCCCCGGCCCGGCCGCTGGCGCCGAGGCCGCTGCTGCCGCTCCTGCTCTGACTGCGCCCGCTGCGGGACCGGGGCCTCGCCGGGGCTCGCTGCTGCTTGAGCCGCTCATCCCACAACTGCCGCTTGAGACCTGATGCTCTCCTTCCTCCCCCCGCTTTCTCTGCGGCTTGCACGCTCCACTGCAAAAACCTCTGGCTTTAAAAGGCCAGGGAAAAATGTTTCTTCTTTATTTCCAGAGCACAGGAGATCCTGAGTGGCAATGGCTACACAAGGACCACCAAGTCGAACCCTTATGTGAATGCCTCCTCTGGCCACTGAACCCACACCTGGGCACTCTCAGCAGCCTGCTCCAGCCAAGCCAATCTCAGCTCCTGGCAATGTCCTGCCTGGGATAGGAATGCCAAGTGCCAGCAAGGTCATTCCTATGCAAATACAACTCCTTCTTTTATGCTAATACTGCTTGCCACACCAGCCCCTGTAATTGCCATAGGGCAGAGCTCCATGGCCAGCACCTGATCATGCAACAACACAGGTGAGCAGTTGTGTGACAGCACTGAACTCTTCCCATAACCCTGATTTCCTGCCCTTTCCAGGATTTACCCAACAGCTGTAAAGGTGCTTGTTCCATGGCCCTTTCCAGGGAGAAATGAGCAAGGCAAGTCCTGAGGGTTCACTTGGTCCACGGCCAAAGCTCTTCTGGAGAGGGTCAGGGCTGCTCCTGCCTGCAGAGGGGCCTTTCCCACAGGTGAGTGTTCACAGCCCAAAATCCCAGGGGCTGCTGAGGCCGCGCCAGCTTTTGTGGCCCAGAGCTGCACAGAGCTCCCAGCAACTCCTGCTCACTGCCAGGAGTGTTCCTTGGTGCTCCTTCTGTGTGTCCCAGCTGGCAGGGAATGGGGGGAAGGAGAAGGCCAGGAGGCCCAGGAAGGGAAGCAGCAGCTCTTGTGCTTTGGATTTGCAGAGAGGAGCTGTGCCTGCAGTGTCCTGCCCGTGGCACGCAGTGTGCCAAACACACATCCCCGGAACGGGCACTGGGCTGCCCGGGCAGCGCTGGGATGGACATGGATAAAGGGCTGCCCGCGGCCCCTCGGCCAGGGGCTGCTCTGAACAGGCACCCAGAGATGCTTCAGTCCCGACAGACCCCACTGACACCCCAAAAATGCCCCAAGGAACAGCTGGCACTGGGCAATGTCAGAATGGGCTGTTTGCAGAGGGGCTCAGACAGCAATTCCCAGTGCTGACCTCCCACACACCTGCCAGCTATGTCCCAGCCACCCAAAATGCCTTCCCTTCCAGCCTGAGGCCATCATCCCTCAGCAGTGTTAAAGCCAAGGCAAGCTTCCCCCACAGCAATGAAATGCCAAGCAATGCCCTCAGAGATGCCTTCAAATGAAAGGTCAGAGTCAGAGAAATCTCTTTGGATTGAGTTGGGAGTTTTTGGGGAGCCAGCTGGAACTGCACAACTGATGGAAAGCTTTCCCAGGTGGCTCCCACTGCAGGTGCCCTGAAGGCAGGGATGTGCATCCCTTTCCTGAGGGAAAAGAACTTGCAGAGGCCACTCCTGAGGCTCTGGAATGAAATCAACTCCTGCAGGGAGAGAAGTCCTCCCGTGGGCACAGGGGCTGCCTCAGCACGGGCTGGGAGCGTGTCCAGCCAGCGCCTGTTCCTGCTTTCAAATATCACCTGGAGCCCCAGCTCGGGGGGTGCAGGCAGCTGAATTCCAGGGAACTCTGTCAGGTGCCCCCAGGGACATTGGGGGGGGGCTGGGGGATGAGGGTTACAAACAGCAAATTCTATGGAACATGAAGCTGTCCTTGCCCTGACCCTGCTGAGCTTCCCTGGAAGCTCTGCTGGTTCCTGACACAGCTGGTGTTAAATAGGCAGCTCTGCATGGGAATATCCATGCTCCAGGAGGCGCTGGGAGGCTATGCCAGTGGCAATTCAGCAGGGAATTCAGGGCTTTGGGTAGAATTCATCTGAACTAGCAAAGCCAACCCCCAAATCTGCCCACCACCCAGGGAACAATCTTTGTGCTGCCCTGGCAGCCAAAGCCCCTGGGCTGGGAAATGTCAGCAGGCAAATGGATGGAATGATCTAAATGCCAGCATCCCCCAAAGGGACAATGCCATCACCTCCCTTTGCTCCCCAAGTGTCCACTGTGTTCCCCACAGGTGCCCTGGGGATGCCAGGGAGGTGCCTTTGCCCACAGTGCCTTTCTCCTGCCCCTCTCCAGCCTGAGGCCTCTTCTCCCTTCCCTGCCAGCTGCTGCCAAGGAAGGAAGACACAGTGAGTGCTGAGTTGACCTCCAAATAGTCCTTCCCTCACCTTGAGATGACCTGAGATTTTACCCCCAAAATGTCCCCATCTGCCTCCTTCTGAGTTCCTCATTTTTTACAAGGAAGCATTCTTTCTCTGCTCTGGAGATTACCACAAGATTTGCCCCCAAAACTTTCCCCACCTGTCCACTACCTCTTTCCTCATTTCCACCTCAATCTTTTCATTCTTTGCCCTACAGATGCTTTCAATTTTTACCCCTCTGAACTTCCCTACCTGTCCATAAGTGATTACCTCAGTTTACCCCATCAAGTGCATGCTCTCTGCTACAGATCACCTCAGATTTTACCCCCAAAATTTTCTGCACATCTCCACCACTGAGTACTTTATTTTTACCTCCAAATACTCATTTTCTACCATGGAGATTCCCTCAAGTGTTACCTGCCAGATTTACCCACCTGTCCACAGCAATTCCCTCAGTTTACCTCAGGATGCTCCTGCTCTCTCCTAGAGATGACCTCACATTTTACCCCCTCAGTTTTCCCTACCTGCCCAGTTCTGATCACCTCCTTTTTACCTCAAAACATGAGTTCTTTCTTCTACTGATGAACTCGGATTTTATTACCAAAATGTCTATTTTGTCCCCTGTACACTGACTAGATTTTAAAACCCAAACCACGCAGGTTATGTCTGTCTTACCCCCAAAATGTTCATTCTGTCCCCTACAAATTAGGTCAGATTTTTTCTCAAAACCACTTATGGTTCCTACATAATTACCTCAGGGTTTTCCCCCCACATTCTACCTCATCTTGACTACTGATCACCTCATTGCTTCCTCAATATGTTCATTCTTTGCCCTACAGATCTTCCCAAGTTTTACACCCCAAATTTCCTTGCCTAGCCCCAGTGATTGCCTCAGTTCATGTCAGTGGTCACACTCTCCCTAGAGATTACCTCAAGTTTAACCCCCAAAATTTTCCTGAACTGTCCACAACTTATTACCTCATTTTTACCAAAAAAGATTCATTCTCAACCTTTAGATCATTTCAAGTTTGACCCCCCAAAATTCCCCTACCTGTCCACTACTGATTCCCTCATTCTTCCTTCAATATTTATTTCCTTTCTACCATGTAGCTTCTATCAAGATTTACCCCCAAAGTTTTCCATCTGTCTACTACTGCTTACCTCATTTTTACCTCAAAATGTTCTTTCTACAGCTTATTTAATATTATTTTTACACAAGTTTCCCTATCTGCCCACAACTGATTCCCTCATGTTACCTCAGTGTGTTCATGCTCTCCCCTAGAGATTAGCTCAGATTTAGCCCCCAAATTTTCCCCACATGCTCAGTACTCATCACCTCCTTTTTCCCTCCAAGTGTTCATTCTCTGCTCTTGAGACTTTGTCAAGTTTGGCCTCCAAAATTTTCCTTCTTTGTCTACTACTGAGTACCTCATTTTTGCTCCAAAATACTCATTCTGTCCCCTACAGATTACATCAAATTTTACCCCCCAGTTTTTCCTTCCTGTACAATATTAACTCTTTTCTGCCCCAAAAATGTGCATTCTCTCCCCTAAACATCACCTCAGCTTTTCCCTCAAAAATGCCACCTTGCTCTGCTTGACATCCCCTCCCATTTTCCTACACAAACAATTCTTGTGTCCCCTTTCAGTCACCCCAGGTTTTCAGCTGAAAATGTCTCCTCTGTCCCCTCAAAGTTATCCCAGGTTTTCCCAGTGAGGAGCTGCAAGGAATTCAGGCAGGGCCAATGACACCAGGGAACAGCTGTAAATTCAGAGGCAGAGAGAGAAGATCTACCAGGAAAGGGGAAAGGTTCAGAAAACATTTCTGCAATTAATTAATAATTATTTCCAGTTCCCCACTGAGAAGAACACAACCTCACAGCTGTTAAGGCCTGACAGTTCCCTGCAGGGAGAGCTCAGCCCATGTGCCCAGAGGCAATCGCAGCATCTGCAAGAAAGAAAAAAGCAGCAAAAGGTGATTACTTCTCTTTCAAAGTTATTTCAAGTGCTCACACCCAAACCCACCTTTGCTCTTGATTCTGGCCAGGTGCATGGTGAGCAGTGGGCACAGGTCATGTCATCCATGCTGGTGTGAGTGATGCTTTCTGGGGGAATTCAGCTGATCTCCAAAGTTCCCTTCCTGCCCTGTGCCTGATCTGCACAGGAGAAAACCTCTTCCAGGAAGGGATTGTGCTCCCTCTAATGCCATTTGCCCAGTCTGTTCCATGGGGATATTGCCAGCCTGGGGCAGCAGAGGCACACGCAGCTCTCAGCACTCCCTGCTCCAAGCACAGCTCAGGGCTCCTTTGCACACTGCCTCTGCCATGGGGGTTTTCTCCAGGAGAAGCCAAGGAATTGCTCCTGGAAGGGTGCAGATTAAGTTATCCCAAAGGGAAGCAAAGAGTAAGTACTCCAGGAAGAGCCCTTGGGATCTGCTGGGCTGAGGTGGGAAGGGGACATTCATTCCCTGCAGGGCCAATACACAACAACCTCCAAGCCAAAGCACAGACTGGCAGGTGGGGTCTGACAGCAGCACTCTGACAAACCTCCTTGTCATTCTTCCCTGCAGTGACTTTTGCAAGCAAACTCTGAAGCTGACAAGCCCAGAAGCTCCATCCAGCCACTCTGGAAGGAAAGGATACTCCCAGGGATGAGGCACATTCCCAGCAAACTCTCCCAACACAGCCTGGAGGCAGCGCTGGAGCTCGGGTGTGGGGCTGGGAAGGGCTGCCAGGAGCACGCAGCCCCCAGGTGGGGTGGCAGCGGCAGCAGCAAATTCCCACAGGCTGATGGCACAGCAGAGAGACAAAGGCCAGCAGTGCCCACGGGAGGTGCAGGGTTAATTCTGCTCCCTGCTCTGCCCCATCCCCGCAGGAAATCTCCAAGGGGGAGAGAAACTCTCAGGGTGCCCAAAATGCAGCATCTGTCACCCTGATCCAGCTTCAACTCAGCATGGGGGGCCAAACTCCCCCCACAGGTAAACACTGAGCTGAGCTGGTCAGTCTCAAACACAGCCCCAGTTCTCACCTCCAGCCTGCTCCTGGGGCTGCTGCCACATTCCTGACAAGGAGCCCCTTTGGACAGGGCTCTCTGTGTGTCTCAGGTGCTGGGCACTGCAGGGACCAGGGCAGCCCCCTCTGGGGACAATTGGGGATTCATCCCACACCACAGGCAGGACCAGGGGCCCTCCAGTACAGGCTGGTGGGGCCAGAGCCCCTTGGGTTTGGCTGCTCAAACACCAAAGCTTTTGGCAAAAATGGGACAAGTTAAGTGGGTTTTCCTGGCCTGAGAGAGAGAAGAAATTGTTGAAATTAAGCATGGCAATTAAGTCCACTGTGGAAGTCAAAGGCTCCTGGCTTTCCCACTCCTGTTCTGATTGCTCACTAGAGGGTTTTATCCATAAAAAAATGAGAGGTGGCACCAAATAAAAGAGCTCTTTTTCAACATTTTTCCCCTACTTACTTTCATACCTAAAAAGGATGTCCATTTTTTCTTAGTGCATTCTTTGCCTAATTTTAACAGAACTGTTTTCCTTCCAGGCCCCACTTGTGGGTTCTTCACTCCTTTGCCATTGGACTTTGGACAAAGGAAGAGAAGCATCTGCTCCAAACGGGTGTCATCCTATGGGGAACACACGCTGCCTCACTCTCCCCATTCTGGATGCTGGCTCCAATCCAGTCTGAGTTTTCCCCTGTTTTCCATGTCTAAGGACAGGAACTTGTCCTGGTCAGGGTGTAAGGCCTTAAACTGCACCTTGATCTGGGGGGCTGGGACTGGGATTCCAGCAGGGAATTCATTGTTTTACAAATAAAAGTTATTCCAGGGAGCTGCTACTTCACCACACAGTGTCAGCAAAAGAGAGAGAACACCAAAGGTGTATCCAAAAACAAGGATGGAATGATTCCTCCTGCTTTGAGTGGGATCAGGGCTTATGGTGCCCTGGAATGACAAAGAACTTCTCCCTCAGCCCCCTAGAGAGCCCTCAAAAAGCCAAAGTGCAGCAGGGAAGGAAGGAAAGGCACCTGCTGGGGACAGCACAGCTCCAGCTGCTCATGGGGACTGGGACTGAGTCTGGAGCCAAAAGCCCCTTCCCAGGCTGGAGGGGCTTGCCTAAAGCACCACCTCTGGGAAGCAAAGGGCTATGGAAGAAATGGAGTGGGAATTTACAATAATAATCATAACGGATCGGGAAAGAGCAACAACAGAAGCAACAATCATTCCAAGGGAGCAGGAGGGATGCTGAGCTTTAAACAAGGTTTGAGTGAGGCAGCAGCTCCTGGCAGTTCTAACCCACAGCTCCAGCTCTGCGATTCCAGGAGCACTGCAAGCTCCTCCTGCCCAGTCCCTGGCTTTGCCTCCTGCCAGTACTCGGCACCTCGGGCACGGGTGGCTGCGAGTGCTCCAGTGCTGCTGCCCCGAGGGAGCGGGAAAATGGCCACTAAACCCCTTCCCACTGGGCTGGCTCCGAGCTCTGGCTGGGGAAAACATTTGGCACCCCTGGCATTTCAATGCAATCAGTTTCCATCACTTTGAAGATGCACTGAATAAACCCAGGGCACATAAGTAAACCTCTCCCCATAAGGAGAGCCCCAGGGAATACACAATTCTTCCTATGCCTGGCCAAAGAAACCAGGAGCCAGGTTTTGGGGAAGAGACTCCAGACTCTTATCTCCTTCCCTGGCTGTAAACCACTTGCAGAGGCTTTGGAGTTCATACAAGCTTGTCAGGCTTTGGCTACTTCATTTAAATTCTATTCAGATACTGGAATGGAAGTGTCCTAAAGGCACCTCACTCAGACTTTAAGCCCTCTACCACCAAAGAATTTAGATGCTCTTTTCTTAGGAACACCCCACCTCTGCTTCTTTAGGTGTCTCCATGTGGGACATCAATTAAATGCGGACAAATTTTAGAATGCAGCTTCCAAGTCAAGTTACCTGCTAGGAAATTACTCCAGCTCTCTGGCACCTTGGGCTGTTTTAAACACAGCCTGGCCCTTCATGGCTGAGGCTCTGAGCTACACAACTTGTGAGCTGGCAAGTAACAGCAGCTGAGGTCTCATCCCAGCTGTACACAAAAACAGGGAGTGGGGGCTGCACTTGGATACATGCAGGCAGGGTTGGGCCCCTTCTGAAAGCTTCAATCCCTGTTTTTCAGAGACTCAATCAGGGATAATGACATTTTAGCAAAGCTCTCTTAAGGCACGTGAAAACCCGAGCAAGAAAATGGAATCAAAGCCTTTGTTCCACTGGCCTCACGCCCCGATTCCAACGGGACAGACAAGTCCCTCTCCTCGCAAGGCAACGTCTCCTACCTGGATCTGTGCCTTCCCCAGCCTTTGGTGGCCGCTGTCTCCATCCTCACACACTTCCTCATCTTCCTCCTCAGCAGGCCTGGCTTCCTCATCCTGCAGAGCAAGCACAGGGACACTCACCAGCCTGCTCATCCCAAACCTGGGCAGCAGGGATGGACTGCTGGGACCCCCTGGACAGTCACCCCTCTGCTGGCCACCATCCCTGCTCTGCAGTCCATTCCCGTTCCTGGCCTGGCATCTCCTTTGAACGGGATGTTAAACCACAACCACTTGCTCTGCTGGGTTTTGGGACATCAGAGACTCCTCCAAGGCAGTGGACAAAGCTCCTGTTCCCACAGCCTCTGCCTCCCAAAGCCCTGCTAGGGCCAGGCAGAGCAAGGGAAACCCCTCAGTTCCTGCTGGAAATTTCCTCTTGTGCCCGTAAACCCAGGGAAATCATGGCTGCCCCATCCCTGGAAGTGTTCAAGGCCAGGCTGGCCGCAGCTTGGAGCACCCTGGGGATGGAATGAGGTGATCCTTAAGGTCCCTTCCCACCCAAATTATTCTGCCATTCCAGGATGATTCTGTGATCTCTCCCTGCATTTATTTTGCATCGTTTCCTCTCTAATCTGAATTCCCAAATCGAAATGATTTTTTAAAGAAATCATTTAAAATTATCCCAGGAATAAAAAGGGGTGCATCAAACATACAAGAATCATTCCTACCTCCATCAAATCATTGTTAATTGGAAGCCTATTTCCTCATCTCTGTCCTTAGTTTTCCTTTCCTAGGAAACCTTATGATCCCACAGTTTCTCCAAGAGATTTACTGGGATTGCAGAAAGGTTTGCTTTGTCAGGGAGGCAAGGGGGTTTACAACACTTGTTCCTCTGCATCTTTATCCTTTCACCAGCTTTCCCCTGGAACGGTGCTGCAAGAGAAGTTCAGAATTACTAGAAATGGATCAGGTTCACCTTTTTTCCTCATTCTTTTCCAACGACTTCCAAATTCTTGGAATTATCCTCAAATGAGGCCTAGCAAGCTACTGTGAAAACATCAATCAGAGGAACATCTTGACAAGAGAAAACCACATCCAGCAGCAGCCAAAACAATGCCACTGCTATTCTTACCTGGTCTCCAGGTGCTCCAGCCAGAGCTCCCAACACCCACTGCCATTCCATGGGGGTGAGGAGGCAGTTTTGGACGTGTTCTTTGCCACGGGATGGGATAACAGAGCCCAGAGGGTCTTTGTGTCCCTTCCAAGCCACCCCATGATTCCATGATACCATCAGCACCTATACCAATTCCATTCTGGAAAGCCCAATTCCATTCCTCCCATCAACTCAGAATTTCTCCCTTCCTCTCTCTGCTCCACATCAGGCATGTGTTGCCACGTGCCACAGGCATGGGATGCCTCAGCATTGCCTGGGAATGCCACTCAAGGCTGCCCTTGTGGCCTCAGTGCTCCAAAATGCCCAGCTGGCTCCCGTTCCAGTCAGGAATGTCCCAAACAGCAGCGTGGGGTGTGCCCTCTGCATCCCACCATTGGGGCAGCTCCCATAGAATGTGACTGACTTACTGGGTTTGGAATTCCCGGCTTAAAAGTCAGGTGGTGGAATATCCTCTCCTGGGAATATCCGGAAGACCAGAAGGCTCCCTGGAAGCCACAGGTCAGGGACAGAGTCAGATGAACGATCCTGAACTGGTTTTCAGGGGATGCATCCCCAGCCTGTGGCTGCAAAAACTCCAGAGCTGTTCCTTCCCCTTGGGACAGCCAGGGAAAACATCCCCAGCATGGATTTCTGACAGGAAAAAACTCACTGCTCCAGGCTACTTGGCTCCTCCCAAATCCAGGCCAGCACTCCAACAGGCTCTAAGGACAAAACAACAGCAAAGACCATCTCAGGGCACACGCCACGAGCTGGGCGTCACATTCCTCACTGGAACTGGGCTGTTCCCACATCCCTGGGACAGTCGGGAGCATCCCCCGTTCCTCACTCTTCCATTCAGGACAAAGAGACAACAGAGCTGTCAAACAGCCAGTGTGTAACCCCAACAATCCAGGGAAAACCACCTTGCTCTGGGGAGAAACATCATGCCCAGTTATGGAAAAAGCCAAAGAACAGTACTGGAAACACTCCCGGGCATGGAGGCGCCCAGCTCCGGAAATGCAGCTCACAGGCTTCTTCCCATGGGAACCCCAGTCTTGCCTGGGACTGGGCTCAGGGAGAAAGTCCTGCCCATTCCACCACTCTGGTACAGACACCCCAGGAAGGTGTCCCTGACCATGGCAAGGGGCTGAACAGGATGGTCTGTAAGGTTCTTGCCAGCACAGACCATTCCAGGAGTTTAAGGTGGATTTGAGCAGCTCCTGGGGACATGAACACCACCCACACCTCCCAGCTGGCTCAGCCCAGAGTCCATCCAGCACTCACAGAGAGCTGCTGGGAGCTGAAATTCTCCCTGCTCCCCCTGCCTGGGAAACCCTGCCTCCAGCTCCTGGGAAAGAGGAGCTGCATCCTGCTGGGTGCCCCTGGCTCTGGGCAGCTGCCGCCTTCAGGCGGGGGGATGGCTCGGGCAGCTCTGGTGACTGTTCCACCTCGATGATTTTGTGTTTTCCTGCATTTCCCTGGGCTGGAGGGGAGCAGGGGGTGCGGTGGGAGTGCGGGAAGGCAGCGGCAGGGAGGGCAAGGAGTGGGGCCGGGCACCGCACGGCGCAGGGGGGCTTCTGCTGGCACTGGAGGGGCGCGACCGTACGGAGGCGTCCCCGCCGCTGCCGGCCACTGCCCACGGGGCTCCTGCCCGCCCCCGGCGCCACTGACCCCACACCCCGTGTCCCCACACTGGGAACCACCACGGAAAATCATGCTGGAACCTCTAATCCTGAGCCCGAGCCTTGACCTTTTATCCCCTGACCTTTGACCCCTTGACCCATTCCTTGACAACCCGACCTTTGATCCCTGACCCCTGACCTTGGACCATCCACCTTTACACCTTGAGCCCTGACTTTTGACCCCCAACCTTAGCCCTTTGACCCTTACCCTTTGACCCATGACACCTGACCCCAGGACCTTTGACCCCCCTGAGCCCTGTGACCTTTGCCCCAACCTTCTACATGTGACCTCTGTGCTATGACATTGACCACCTTGACCTTTGACCCCTGGACTTTGACCTTTGATTCCCTGACCCCCCAACCTTTGCCCTGACTTTTGTCCCTTTATCCCCTAACCTTTAACCCCCTCTACTTTATACCCTGCACTGCTCTTGCTGCCTGGAACCCCTCACTCCTGCTCTACACGCCCCAGCCCCCAACTCGTACCTGTCACTCTCCAGCCTGCAGATGTCATCCCCACCTTTTTGGTGTGGGGCTTGGCCTCCTCTGAGGGTTCCAGGGTTATCCCAGCACCAGGCTTACTGAGCTGTGCTGCACTGAGGGTTCCAGGGTTGCTGCATTGTGCTGCTGGTGGGGGGAAAATGGTGCTGTTAGGGGTGGTGTAAGGGCTGGTGCACCTTTTCCCTGTATTCCTAACCTCCACTGTGTACTCTCCACCCTGTTAGGGAGGCTCTTTGTTTAGCTGCACCCAAACCTTGGTGATGAACATCGCCTCACAGACAGGACGGGACCAAGGAAAAACAAAACCCAGATGGGGGAGAAAAAAAACCTCACAGCTGGCTGTTTTCTTATTATAAAGTTAAAAATCAGTTGAAAAAACTGAAAGGCAAAAATCACACACACAAGGTTAGAACCAGTCAACACACACGCTCTCACAGACTGACACACGCAGACACAGACAGACACACACTCTCACAGACAGACACCCCTTCTTCAGCTTACACACTGACTGCAGCCCTTACTCACAACACTCCACTGATGAAGACGCTTCAACGCATCTTCCAACTGCTGCTCCCTGACGTGGAAGGGCAGATTCTGGGAAAAGCGGTAGCATCGGTGACTGCAGGGATCGGAATCGGCCTTGGGGACCTGCAAGACAACATGAGGCAGTCTACAAGTAGCTGACAGCTCGGAGTTATCCCCATACACCAGGCCCGTAAGTTTTCTACACAAAACCCCACAAACAAGAGATGAACCACAAAGTTTTACAACTGTTCAACCCAGCCACGACTCTACGTGCCAGGGCAGGGCAGCTCCAAGTGTAAGCACACCAAATAGAAGCAAAGATGACACGAGGACTTGAGATAACTCTCCAGAAGATAAATTCTAGACCCGATATGCTTGGAGGCAATGGAACCTACGGAACTACCACAGTGAGGAGGGTCCAGAGAAGTCCATGGCCCATGAAAAAAAGATATTACCAAACGTGAGAAGGAAGATGGATGAAAACATCTTGTGTACTTCTTCTGCTCTCCAAAAGCAAAACTGTAAAGATGCCGGAATGAGCCCGATCCGGGAAAGGACGCGAGCAGAGATCCCCGCTGCCGCTACGGCCCAGAACGAGGCCGAGAAAGCACCGAGACGTAACAAAGCCCTGTGACACAGGAGAGGATGGACACAAACTACAGAACACAGACACAAATGACATAACACAGACACGAGCTGAACCTGCCCAGCAACGGGCACAAGATTCCTAGAGCAAGATGAGCCAGAAGCTGGCGATGCCGAAGGAAAGAAGGCTCTATGGCAACAGCACGCGACAGTGAAACGTAACTCCTTCCAAGAAGCCAGTGCCAAAGCAGCTCAGAGGATGCTTGAGAAGCTCAGCAGGCCTAGAGAAGGAGGCAATGACTGCCAGGTGATACAAAGGGATCCCTAGGGAAGGACTCTGCCACCAAAGGCTGAAGTGACGTTGCAAAACGTGACCAACCAGCAAGTGGCCAAGATGCCCGCGGGCGGCTACGCCAGCGAGTAGGTGAAATGGAGACCGTGGCGATCGTGCCAGACCCGAAGGCGAGCTCCTCGGGCAAAAAGATCCACGATGACGGCGAGACTCAAAGGCCGATGACAAAGATGGGTGGGAACTGCCCTGCCCAGCAAAGGCTCGGGCGATGCTGAGGAGAAACCCTCTCCCTTTACTTCCAAGGGGCCCTCCCACAACAGCCCTCTCCTCTAAGCTAACTTCCAATTGCCTCCTGGAACTCCAAAGGTCTTTCCCTTCTCCCAGCCACCGCTCCCAACACTTAGCTTTCTGAAGACAAACGGACAAAATCCATCCTTGACAGAAAAAATGCATCAGCACCTCAGATGTCAACACGTTCCCCACGGTCCGCTTTGGCAGCTGCAAAAGATGGAGAACAAGGAGAAAATTCAGCCTCTGACAACACACACCAAAAGAGACCCCTTCCGCAAGGCCCCCTCCCTCGAAACTGCCGAGGCTCAGCGCTTACCTGCTCTCTCCAAACTTCAGCTCCACACCTGCTCACGGTACCTAAGACAACAAAACAGAAAACGTCACTGTTGCCCTCCAGAAGAGCATCCCCGGGCTACTCCACACCACTGCCCCGGCTCACCTCAAATCCTGATCTGACTCTGGAGGTGGCCAGGACAAACCTGCACAATGAAAAGGGACACGCTCAGCACGCTGCCATAGACCGCTGGCCTATCAGCCACCCCACCTAAATGCCAACTCACCTGCTCGCCTCTGGCCCTTGGCACGCCCAGGGCGGCAGCAGCACCTGCAGAGAAGCAAAGCAAAAACACACAAAACATGCTGAGAGACTGTGAAACCACAGCCTCCCTGCTCCGACTGAAGTACACCACACCTATACCTTAGGCTTGCACCCTCCAGCATCCAGGGCCAGGACATCCTGCAAGTGGACCACCTAAAACACACAAACAACAACGGATGCTTAGAGCTGCACCAAAAATTGAGACCGAGGCCGTAACAACTCATTCTGTCCACCGGTCACTGCTCACCTCGCTCCATCGCCCCTGACTGCCAATATCCGGCATTACTTCCAAAAAAGAAAAAAGACATGGAACAATGCTGTAACATAGTAGCATGACATAGCCCAGCAGGACTGCAGAGAGGGGCAGAGAGGGAAAGCCGGCCAGGATCTCGTTCCCAGCCCTGAGCAGGGGCTTTACTGGCCTGACTGTCCTGTACTACCCGAGCTCTGGGGACAATGAACCAGGCTCAGTCCCTGCCTCACCACTGGCACCGTGAAATTCTGGCACTGCAAGAGTCAGGGGAGGTTTCAGCAGTGATTTCAGCAAGGTCAGAGCCACTCCCAGCAAAAGCTGTTCTTAGACTACTCCTGGCTGAAGAACCCAGAGTACCTGCCACTGCAGGATGCTTGTGACTTCCAGGTGGAGGAGAAGGGTGGAAACAATCCAAGATAAAGACAGAATGATGAACACAGCAAAGAGGATTTCTGTATGCTCTGCACTGTTTTGTCACGTTCAGCCCTTCCTGGGCTGTTCTCTGCTTGTTGTTCTCAAGATCAACATCTCCGACTAAGGGCGGGTGATGTGAATTCCAAGGAAGTACAATTCAATTCTCCCCTAGATCTTTCCCTAAAGTACAAGATACTGATTCACCTCCCTTCCCACCAGAGTCAATCAAAGACTATCCAAAAACGTAAATTATGATAACGCGGAATCTGGTCTCCATTAGAAAAATTAATGTAGTATTTTTTATCAGAGCTTTGGTTAAATGTAACAACGCAGGAAGTGCCTGTGCTCAGGTTATTGGAGAGTGCAAGGTTTTCTCATCGCATCAGCCCTGTCAGCTGACAAATGTGGCTGTGCACTAAGGCACAAAGCACCGACGTTTGCACACTACAGCTGGAATCTGCTATCTCCGTGTGCAGACACAACCACTGCTCATCACAGATAAACCCACAAGGGCTGCTCCAGCACTGACTTACCTGGGGAAAAACCAGCACTAAGAGGAGCAAAATAAAAAGCATGGGAGTAGTAGTTTCACCCTGAGCAGCTCCGTGAGATGGGCAGGAATCAGAGGATCCCCTGAGTAACTCTGAACTTGCTTTTCCTGATCACCTTTCACAGAATCCATAGCAGCAACCCATGAACATCCCGTGTGTAGGTTTATTCCAAAACCCACTCCCAGAAACATCAGGATATTGCACCTAAAGCTGCCTCTGCCAGAGGGAAGCAAGAGCTGGGGCTGGGAGAGGAAACAGGCAGG
The DNA here is from genome assembly GCF_965178545.1 of Coloeus monedula. NCBI lineage: Eukaryota > Metazoa > Chordata > Aves > Passeriformes > Corvidae > Coloeus > Coloeus monedula. Next base: position 16,131 of record NW_028120800.1, on the reverse strand, counting down.
AACTTGCTCTCAGGAGAGGCAGCACGTAGGCTGCTGGCACTGCCAGCAGGAGGACGCAGGTGGGAGCAGGTAAAATTCCAATACAAAATGCAACTGGGGAATGTGACGGTGCAGAGGCTGTAGGTTGGCAGTCTAAGACTTTGGGGTTTATCACAGCTCTGTGAAAGCACCGAATTTTGCCAGCAGGTACCATTCATCCTCCTCAGTGTTGGGGAAGATGAAACAGGAAAGCCTTATAAATATGATTGCCTGACAAAAGATTTTGACAATATGAAAACTATAAGTGACATCGAAATGAAAGCCATTTTTGAAATAGCAAATCTTAGTTACTGAACAACTGGAAAACAATGGTATGGCCGACTGAAGGTAATCCCCTCTTGATTGAACAATATCCTCTGCTTGCAGGCAGGTCCAAGGGTCAGAGCAGACCCTACTAGCTCAGCAGAAGGGGTCCAAAGAGTAGTTTTTAAGAGTTAAGATGTAACACTCTATGGTAATACAAGAACTCTTACAGGCTGTATGTAAATGCTATAGGATTTGTATCTTGTATTAGATTGGTTAGTGACAATTAGAATATTCAGTACAGAAGATGATTTATTGTATTGTAACCAAGACTTCAGACATTCTCTCTCACTACTTCTTCACTCTCATTCCTCTCACTCTCTCTCTCTCTCTTTACTTACCCGCTTACACTCTTGCTCTCTTGGGCCTGCTCAGAGCTGCAGCTGGCAGCTCTAAGCAGTGCCCCTGTACCCACGCCCTTTGCAATAAACCGCATGTTCCAAGATCTGACTGCAGAGATCTCTCGTCTCCACTCGTCACCGCCCGGTCCAGACTGAACCCCAAAACTCCCGCACTCAGGACAAGCTTCCAAGAGTTCATCTCTCAATCTGTGCCCCAGTGTGGGCCAAGTGCTGGTGGAGCCTGGGCTGGCACCCCGAGCTCTCACCCCAGCTGGCACCCCCAGGCCTTTCCAACGTGCCACTGCCACCCAAGCCACAATGGTGGGCCCAGCCACAGCTGGGGCCTGAGGAAAGGAAGGAATGAGGAGGGACTTAGGACACAATCCTGCCCTTCAGACAGGCAGATTTACCTGTGCTCCAGTCTCAAGGGGGCTCTCAGTGGATAACTCAAGCATCCCGCGTGGGACACTGGGGCCAAGGAGCAGCTGGAGGCAGCTCTGTCATCTGGGCTACCTGTGTGTAGCCATATTTAGCAATAACTGAATTGATTGAAATAAAGGGTAAAAGCTTGACTCAGCCTGTAACTTTCACCTTTCTTTCAAGTGCAAAAAGAAGCAGAAAAATCCATTCATATTGATGCTTTCCAGCTATGTCTCTTTCAGATTCCCAGGTGTTCATCCCCTCACAGAGTTTTAGTGGTGACACAGAAGAAAGTTCTTTGCGTGCTGCCAGAAAAACGAGATTTCTCCCATTTTTTATTTTCACACCTAAAGTATGAAAACATTATCATCACACAGAAGAGTTCTGCACACTCTCCTCTGGGCAAGGGGAAGATTCACTGATAGGCAGATTCCAACCCCTCCTGTCCATATTTACATCCCTAAGGCCTCAGATCCTCTGTAGGTAACCACGGGGTTCCCAGGTGAGAGGAGTCACTGTGAGAACAGAATTAAACCCCAAAGCACCTCTGAGGAGACAGCGCCTGACTCTGGGAGTGCCTCCCTCTCGCGTGGAAGGTGTGGCTTACTCAGGAGTTACTCCAGGAGTTCCTACTCTGCCCAGGCCAGGCCTGCTCCAGACACTCCCCGTGCCCTCAGAGCCACAAACCCAGCTCAGGGCTGGGCTCAGAGCTCCAACACCACCAGGAATGAGCACTCCCTGAGCCCCCTGCCCTCCCAGCCCTGCTCTAGGCTGGGCAGGCACTGAGGGGCTCACTGACACCTCCAGGGTGGCTCTTTAAAGGTGGTGGCACAGGTGCTCCACAGCAGACCTGTGCCAGACCCAACTTCTCCACGGGCAAGGAAGAACCTCCCAAAGCAGGTGACACAAAAAGCTCTGGTGTGGCCCAGGGACTGCTCAAGGTCACAACCAAAATTAGTTCTGAGCTCAGGGTGGTGTCACTTCAGTTCCCTGCCACTGCTGCCACTTCCTGCCACCTTCAGCTTTTGCTCCAGGCACCAAAATATGATTTTTTCAAGGCCAGCCCATCTAAACTATCTGAAATTGCAGCCTGGCCGATCTTGGGAGCTCCCAGACTCACTCATGAGGATGAAGTGACAGACCAGCAGTGAGCACTTCTCCCTCTTCCAGCCAAGCTGTGAATTGCTCCTCCCTCGGCTTCGGCAACCACTTTTCGTGCCAGTTCCTGAAGAGAATCTCGTGCTGAACATCCATCACTTTTTCAGTGCAGAGCATTTGGCTTCATCCTCAAGCCCTAGAAACACTCAGCTAAACCAGCACTAAAACCTGATTAAACTTGCATCCTGCACAGCACAATGAACTTGGACTTGGGCAGGAATCAGAATATCTGGGAATGAAGAGAACCCAAGAGCTCGGAGAGGTTTGCTTTGCCCTTGTCCTGCCTTGGGCTCCTGGCTCTGCCACAGCAGTTACAAGAAGCAGAGCAGCGACCTCCCCTCCCCTCCTCATCAACACAAACCCCCAAAAGCAGAGTTTGTCTCTCTCAGACCCACCTTGAGCTGTGTCCGCAGCAACAACGAGGCTGTTGAAAGCAGCAACCCCACAGCTCGGCGTCTGCAGGGCTGCACCCTCTCCATCCTACAGCCTCTCCACCTCCCCACAGCTTGGAGTGATCTGTTCTCCCAGTTTAGAGAAGGTGACACCAACCTCACTTTGGTTTTGGTACAAACTCTGAGGCAGACACTGAAGGCAAAGGAAGACGAGGCCTTGGTGGGAAGGGACCTTAAAGCCCATCCAGTGCCACCCCTGCCAAGGGCAGGGACACCTTCCACTGTCCCAGGCTGCTCCAAGCCCCAGTGTCCAGCCTGGCCTTGGACACTGCCAGGGATCCAGGGGCAGCCCCAGCTGCTCTGGGCACCCTGTGCCAGGGCCTGCCCACCCTCACAGGGAAGGATTTCTTCCGTGTATCTACTCTGAAGTTTAAGTATCTAAGCTCAAGTTTAGTTATTGCTGAGCCTCTGCTGAAGATAACTGAGACACCATAGTAGGAGAGAAAGGAAACAGGCCTGTAGAACAAACCACAGGCGAGTAACAAACCAAAATGATGTGGCCAAGAACAATTATTGCCACAGAAAAGAAACCTCAGTCACCAAAAACTCCAGTCTATTCCTACATCCTCACCCAGGGGGACTCCAAACACGACACTGCAACTCATGCTCCTCCCAGCTCCACACACACATTGCTGGGACCTCTTGCAAGCTGCTCGAGCTCTCTCCACGTGCCAAATCTGCCCATGGCAGAGGTGCTGCTTTCCTGGCTCAGCTCCCAAGACTCAACTCTCAGTATTTCCGCCCTCAATACTGTAAATTTCTGGTGATCTGGAGCAAAGATTTCTGGCTTGCTGTGTGGCTTCTCACACAGAACCTGACCCCAGGGGCTCAGTCTCACTCTCTCCGTGTTTGACACAAGTCATAAAGCAAGAACTGCAAAGACATTTTGAGGCAGTATCAGGGGCCTGAGACAGCTTTTGAGATCAAAGTTGAAATCCACTGTTTTCTTTCATTGCTGTTAAACTGTACTGGAGTCCTGGGGGCACTTTTGGGCGCCACAGTATACAAAAGATACAAAGCTGACAGCATCCAAAGAAGGGACATGGGGATGGGGAAGGGTGTGGAAGGACCATGAAAGAGCTGCTGAGGGCACTGGGTTTGTTCTGGTAGAGAAGTGTGAGGCCAGAACACATCGGGGCCTACAGCTCTGATCTCCGCTCCCTGGGACACAGACAGGACCCAGGGAGCAGCTGGAGCTGGGCCAGGGCAGGCTCAGGCTGAGATCAGGGAAAGGTTCTTCCCCCAGAGGCTGCTGGGCACTGCCCAGGCTCCCCAGGGAATGGGCACGGCCCCGAGGCTGCCAGAGCTCCAGGAGCGTTTGGACAGCGCTGCCAGGGATGCCCAGGCTGGGGCTGTTGGGGGGTCTGGGCAGGGACGGGGGTGGGACTGGGTGATCCCTGTGGGTCCCTTCCAGCTCAGGATATTCCAGGATTGTCTCACTCCCCAACAGGGGAGAGTCTGCTCTCACACAGAGCTGCACACACACTGTGCAGGAGGCAGCAAATGACAACAATTGACATTGATACATTAATAAAGCCAAGATATTAAGCAAGCCAAAAGATAAATTTTCCCTTTTGTTCCTGACCAACAAGACCTGTCCCAGTCCCAGTCCAGCCACTAAGCAACTCCAGTGTGACACAGGGACTGCCTCACACCTCGAGGCCGACACACAACAGCAGCACAGCACCGGGAGTTTAATCACGTTTCCCTCATTAGAGGAGACAATTAATGACCGCTCAGGTGCACAACCACTCCTGCAGAGCGCTTCACTAGACCCCGTTTTGCAAGAACTCCCCCAGGCTGCAAAGCCCCATTTGCCAGGGACCTGAGAGAAGAATTCGGTAGTTTTAAAGGAATGTCAGGAACTAGGAATACACCTGAGTGTAGGAACCGAGAGTGCCGAGAATATTTCTCGGTTTCCATCTCGCCCGATCCATCTGTTACGGCGCAAGGCAGAGGCAGGTCCCTACCTCCCGAGCCTGGGGTCCTCCCATCAGATGAGCCATGCGCGCGGCCAGGGGCGGTCCCGGAGCTTCCATCGGGCCCTCCCGCTATCCCCACGCGGCCCGGGTTCGCGGCCGCTTCCGCGTTTGAACGGCGGCGCCTGCTGCTGACGTCATCACTCCCGCCGCTTCCATCCCGGCCTTACTTCCGCCTTCGGGAGCCCTCGCTTCCACGCCTGCGCGGCGCGGCATCGGCCGCCCCTCCTCAGTGCCGGTTACCCCGGCAACGCCGCTCGCGGCTCGAGCCGCTCCTGGCCCGGCCCCGGCCCTGCCCGGGACGTCAGCCCCGGCCCCGCTGCCAGCCCAGCCCCGCCCCCGCTTCCAGCCCAGCCCCGGCCCCGCTTCCAGCCCCGGCCCCGCTGCCAGCCCAGCCCCGGCCCCGCTGCCAGCCCAGCCCCGCTCCCGCTGCCAGCCCAGCCCCGGCCCCGCTTCCAGCCCAGCCCCGGCCCCGCTTCCAGCCCCGCCCCGCCCCCGCTTCCAGCCCAGCCACGGCCCCGCTGCCCGGCACCAGCGCTTCCCAGGCCAGCCCGGTCCCGCCCACGGTCCCGGCCGCCCGCCCGGCACCTCCAGCCACACACGGACGCTTCAGCTGCCACGCCGATACGACCGATAAGCACAGCACCTCCAGCCAGCAGTGCAATTCGTTCGGCTACTGCAGTTCCATCCTAGGAGCTTTCGGCAGCTACACCTCCTACCAGCTCTGTGTCCACACAGCCCCCGTCTGCACCGCAGCCACAGCCGTGGACACACAGCAGAGACATTTCAACAGCTGCCGTGTCACCACGGCATGTACCCCCTATCATCACTCTGATAACACCACTCAGAGGATTATCACAACAATCACACGATGCTGAACCATGTTTCCCGTGCCATTTCAGCGAAACAAATACGATTTTATCTCCAGAACAGAAAGAGGACTTTCTCAACTATATGTGGACACCTCTTCCATCACAACAGGACCAAGCACGTGTTATTAATAGTGACGTCTCGCATCGAGACATTCCATTTCATGCACATTCTTCTCGAACTTCTCAGGGACATTCAGCTGATTTTATGGGACTTTTTCATCCTCAAATGCCTGCTCAACACTTCAGTGAGAAGGATATAGTGACCAGCACAGCTTCAGAAAGCATTCCTCTATCTTCCCAAGCTTCATCTCCTTTTTTTACAACAACCAATACAACTCCAACTTCTCATATGCCTTCTTCACAGCTTCGAAATCCACAACAGGCATCTGATCCCTCATTTTTCCACCGTCGCTTTCAGCGTTCGGATGACTTTGTTCGTCACCTTTATTTCCGACTCAGAGAACGTGCAGATTATCTGCCTCCAGAGGTTGCAGCACTGGGTCCCCACCCCTCACCCATCCCGCATGCTGGCAGTACCCTACCCAGATCCACTGCACCCTCTCCTCCAGTGGCCAGATCACAGCCACCTGCGATGGCAGGTTCAGCCACTCCTCGTTTATTTCCTTACAGTGCACAGCCGCAAATACCGACCCCTATTCCTCATCCAGGAGGGGGAGAAGAACATGGAATAATAATAAAATAAGAATTTTAAAGTTGTTTATTTTATATTAATTTTTTTTAATTTCATGAGAGAACTACATACCCCGTGACATTTGAGTTTCAATTATTAATTCAGTTAAGGTTCTCTTTAAAGTTTGTTTCATCCTCTCTACCCATCCTGAACTCTGTGGGTGCCATGGGATATGTAGTTCTCTCATAAAATAAAAAAAAAAAATATATAAAATAAACAACTTTAAAATTCTTATCCCTTAGACCCTGTGTTTCCCACCCAGCATGAAGCATACTTGCTTTCTTCTGTGTTAATGAGTTCTTTTGAATTTATAAATACTTGTATTAGCGGTGATGGCGCCCGCCCGCGGAGTGATCCGCCGGAGGGACTATTTGTGATGCGCTCCTGCCCGCGGAGGGATCAGCGCTGATGCCGCCCCGCCCGCCCAGCTGCTCTCGCTGCCTTTTCCCGCTCTCCCCTCTGCTCCCAGCGCTTCTCCTGCAAAGGGCGCGGCTTTTCCTGGGCTCTTTTCCTGCCGGGCTGCAGCGAGCGCTCCCCTCAAGGAGCAGGGGCAGCTTTGCTCGCGGCGGCAGCGATTCAACAGAGCAGGCCCGGAACAATTCCTGCTTAGCCGGGCTTTGAGCACATTCCTGAGCCAGCACCAGCAGCAGCGAGTGAGGCAGCGGCACATGAAGGAGGCTGCGGCTCTGGCCGGGCTGGGGAGGGGTTCCTCTGTAATAGAAGAACATGGAGAGACAAACCAGAAAGGGCAGGAAAAAAAAGAAAAAGCCAAGACAAACTAAACTTTTTTAAAAAAATAATCTGGATCCAGAGGGACTTCTGGCTGGAGAACTTCCTGAGGAGCAATCCTGCCCCTCTGGGAGGCAATGCCAGGGCAACTCCAGCTGAAACCTGCACACAAACACCACAAAGATTTCAGATATTTGCAGGAAGCATCCACTTAGCAACTGCTGCTTAATAATTTATTCCCTTTCCCATTAAATGGTACATTCAGTCCACAAGACTTCAACACCTTTCTGGTAGTTTTATTTACAGTCTGCAACGTGTTCTGTAAAACACAGGAGTGCACACAGACACACACGCACAAACATTTAAAGAAGTACAGTTTATTCCAAAGGAAGTCTACGCACTACTTTTTCCATAAAAATTATTAAAAATACTTTAGTTACTGTATTCTACCTAAACCAAGATACTTGAGAATTCTTCCACAAGTGATGCCCCCTCCCCACAAAGGGCACTCCGACAAGAAGAAATTCAGGAGACTGCATCACCAAATAAAATCCTAATGGCAACTGCTTCAATGCACCAGAAGAACAACGAATTCCCACTCTGCATCCAGCAATCCCTGCTCTGCAGCCTGTCTGCATCTGCTTTTGTAGGGCTTGTGGGGCTTTTGCATTCACTCCCTTCTCCAGGGCAGTTCCCACAAACAAAGAATGACTGAAATTTCTGCAGACTGTCACTCGGCAATCCTGCATTTCACACATGCAAAGGGAAACACTTTCCTTTGAGCCCTTTATTTCAAGGAGTCTCTTTTTTACTGAGCATCCAGTGAGAACAGTGCCCAGTTGTGGCTGTTATTATTTCTCTGCTTTTGCTGCGTGGCAATATTGTGCTGGAGCTCTGCAGAACACCCACTGCAGCCCTTGTCTCACTGGGGCACACCGAATTGACAAAGAAAAGGCACAAAGATGAAACTCCTAAAGCAGCAGCAGCCCCAAGTCACTGAGCTGCTGCTTCCCACCACCAACACTCTGTGTCTCAGCAAACACTTCCAACGCACGAGCCAAGGCCACAGGGGAGTGAAAAGCCCAGAGCCTGCGGGCAGGACAAGCACTCCATTGATCAGTAACAAACCAACACAGCTCAGCTGGATGGTGCACTTAAGACTGGACCTGGAAGCATCAGGAAAAGCCATTGGAACACAAGCTCAGCAGCACAGAATCCATTTGGCACCAGCTGATGAGATGGGAGGCTCTGTGTGGGACACGTTGTGCATTCAGCTTCAACAATGCCACAGCTCCACAGCAGCGCTGAAAAACTTCTGCTTTTAACAGTTGGAGAGGATTTTCTCAATGGAAGTGAAGCTGTCATTAACAGAGGAACAGCACACGATGCACAACATAACCTGCAATAAAAAGCTTTTGCTTTCCAGCATGTAAGCATCCAGGTTACTGGACTTCAGCTCATGGAAACGAATCTGATGATAGATTTTTTTTTAATTTTTCTTGGAACTAAAAAAGTAAAATCTTCCATAAAAGGATAAAGCACAAAAATACTCTCTCAGTACATCTCAGGAAGCCATTTAATACCTTCCATGTCCTAGGAACAACTAGGCAAAACACTTGGAAAGTGTGAGCAGTAGAAATGTTGACCATTGAATGTTTGGCAGCCGTGTGCTCCAGCCCCTGGGAGGGGCTTGTCCCCCACTCCACACCAGTCCTGCAGCTCCCCAGCTATTTCTTCTTCTTCTTCTTTGGGGGCTCATCCTCAGAGCTGCTGCTGCTGCTGCTGCTGCTGCTGGAGGAGCTCGGATCCGAGTCGAAGTCGGAGGAGGAGGAAGAGCTGCTGGAGGAGGAGGAGGGGGAGGAGGAGGAGGAGCTGTCCTCACTGTCGCTGTCCTCGGAGGAGGTAGAGGAGTCCTGGCTGTCAGAGGAGTCGCTGGCTGAGCTGTCACTGCTGCTGCTGCTGCTGGAACTGGTCACACTTTTGGACCTGGGAGAGAACAAAGAGCTGAGCACAGCCCTGCCAGAGCCCATGGCACCGTGTTCTCTGCTCTGCTGTAATTATCCAAAGATCAATTTGTTGCCTTGAAAATTTCCAGGCCTCACCACCTAAGATGAATTCCTGTGCCCTCCCTCCCTTTCCCACTCCTGGATGAGTGGATTTTGGCCATTTGAGCAACGGCAGAGTGGCCCCAGGGCATGACATAGCCCAGCAGGACTGCAGAGAGGGGCAGAGAGGGAAAGCTGGCCAGGATCTCGTTCCCAGCCCTGAGCAGGGGCTTTACTGGCCTGACTGTCCTGTACTACCTGAGCTCTGGGGACAGTGAACCAGGCTCAGTCCCTGCCTCACCACTGCAGCAGGAATTCTGTCAGTTGTGACCAAACTTGTCCAGCGAACACATCCTACAAGCTCCTTCCTGGGCAGTTATTAATAAGGAAAACCAAGAGACTGTAAACAACCTTAAAGCAGGATACCAAGCTCCAGCCTTTTCTTTGAGAAGCAAATATGGCTAATTTGTGCCTGCTCAGGATCAGAAGGAGCAGCTGATCTCCTGGCAAGAGCCCAGGGTGGAGCACGCAGCAGAGCTGGGACACTGTGGTGGGGTCCTGCCACGTTCCTCACCATGGGGCTGCCGAGTCCCTGGGAAGTGCCCGTTCATTGGGTCACCCTGCTGCCAGCAGTTGTTTCCCACTCCACATTAATGTTTCATCTCCGGCATTTCAAATGCTTTGCATTTCGGTAGGAGCAGGGAGCCTGTCTCCCATGGCAACAGTGCCAGGAGTCCAGGACAGGAGAAGGAGCTGAATGGGAGCACAAACTGGAGAGGTTTCTCACCACAGCTCAGCTGATTGCTGTTACTGAAACCCAGTTCTTGCAGTAAATCAATCCCAAGTGTTTGCTCCTCCATTCTGCCACAGCTCACCTCAAATACCACTGGATTTGGAGCCTTTCAGTGGCCAGGGCAGCTCTGGGTGCCCCAGGCAAGACCTTGGTGGAGACTTTCCCTTGTCAGCAGTTTGCCAGGGGACCCTCAGAACACCTATCCTGTTGTTTTCATCCATGGAACTAGTGGGATTCTCAACCCTGCAAGAGGCAGAAGCACCAGCAATCCTGGCCCTTCCTCACTAGGACTTTTAAAATAAGCCAAGGTCTTCTGTGTCTGTTCAAATTAGCTTTAAAGGCACTGATTTAACAGAGAGGGTATTCCCCCCCTCCTGAAATTCACTGGGAATTAGAAATGGACACAAAATAAAAATGAATGATTCCTACTCCTCCATCCCTTACTGTTCTCATCAGTCCACAACACTTGCCCCATGTGACAGAAAAGAGAAGGCACACTCAGGTTAGGGTTAAACTGTGTTTACGTTCTCTTTTCAGGCCAAACTAAGGAAGCACATCCAAAACCCCCGTGCTTCAGAGTTGGTGCATTTCCTCTTCAGGCCGCTGGAACTGGTAAATCTTATTCCCAGGTCTCACTGGGAACTCCTTTTATTTCTATTCACACTTACAAGTAGATAGATTGTGCAACAGGGTTGGAAAACTGCTCACACCTGGCCACAGCTTTCTCAGGAACTTCCAGAAGCAATGCCGGTTGTTCCTGGCCTCTGATCCGGTTTGAAGCTTGAAGTAAATACAGGAATCCCAGCAAATATGAATCCTTCCACCGGGTCAATAAGGCATTACTGTGAACAAAAGGGGCAGCCAGCTGGAGTCCCCACTGGGAATCTGTCTGGTCTCACCTTCAGGCAAATACGGCTCAGTATTTGCACTGAAAATGCTTGGAAGCAGAAATCCCAACTTGGAAAAGGAGCCACAAAGGAATAGCAAGATACTTTCCATTTTTTGAAGTGTCAGCTTCTGACACTTCACTCGTCTGTAACAACAGCTCATTTGTAGATCAGCTCTTCCTTTGACTCCAATCCAAAAAAATCTCATGTTCCCTTGAACTGTCCAGTCTCCTTCAAAGACTTAGGTTGATGTTTCTTGCAGTGACTGTGCTGATCCAAGGATCAGCTTTGTCTTCGATTCCTGCTCATCTGTGTGTCCCTGGTTTGACATTTTGACCGTTTCCTGCAAGTTCTCTCCTCTTTGTGTGGTTTGTGTGTGACTCAGATCATCAACAGCTGCGGTGGCCCCGAGCTGGCCCCGTCTGTCCTCAGCCCACTGCTTTCTAAAGACACCACCGATTTCCTGAGAGGACACCTGACACCCAAAGAGATAAACCTCTGGGATTCCCTGGGGGAGACATGGACCAGATCCAGGTAAGGACAGAGCTGCCATCTCCCCAGGCTCCCCACGCAGATGGGATGCTTGGATTCCCTGATGCTCCTGCTTCTTCTTTCAGGGGATGCCCTGAAAGACACATTCTTCGTGAATGTCCCCTCATATTCCCACTTTCTGTCCTAGAGCCGAGTGGCCCCGAGACACGAACATCCCCACCTACATCCCCAAATTCCACAACGGCTGGGAACCACCCACAGAAATCTTCCATGGAGCTCCCTGGGAAATAGACATTGGACACTTGCAAGAGGAAGGTTAGTCCTGTGTCCCTGTCTCTTCACTCTCCCTCCTCCTTTTCCGGAGAAATGGAGCCGCAGGGGTAGTGGTGGCATGCAACAAGTAGTTGGCTCAAAACTCAGTTGGATCTGGTTGCCCCAGTTAAATACAGAAAGCAAATGAGGCTGGAAAAGGGCAGCAATAATGAGCCTCTCCCAATCCAAGGCAACAGCACCCTACAGCGTAACTGAGCTCCAGGGACACAGGCTTCCCTGGAGAACACCTTGACCAAAATCTGCCAGACCATGACTCATCTACCACTATCCCTCTCCTTTTCTCCGATCAGCTTTCCCCTTTCCTGGTAACACTGACTCCATGTCTGCCTTTCCAGCTCTCCTCAGCCAATGGATATCCTTACCGGAACTCCTCACTCAAGCATGGCCAGACGGCTGAGCAGACACAGGTCGGGGATGCCTTCAAACAGAACATCACTCCACATGGAAATAGGTGATGGATCCGCACGCCCGGAGCTTTGGCTCCCGCCTCGGAACCTCATGAACGCACACGGACACGTACAGTGACACTGGGACGTTTGGGCATCCTGGAGACAACTCCCTGCCACTGTTAATAACCACCAAGGGAAGACAAAGATCAGCTGAGGGGTTATTCCCATAAGCACTGTCTGCTGTTTAACCCCCAGCAGCTCTGCAAGGAAAGGAATCGCAGGTGTTTTCCACCGCAGGAGGCAAAAATATTGACTGACTTCATCAGTCCATCCATAGGTCTTGTTTCCCAACATCAGCCCAGCAAAGTGACCTTAAGGATCAGGTGCCAAAGATGCTGCACTGCGCTTTGGCTCTCCATGTGTGTAGAGACGCTGGAATCATGGAATCACAGAAGGGATTGGGTGGGAAGGGACCTTAAAGATTATCCCGTTCCAACCCCCTGCCATGGCCAGAGACACCTTTTACTATCCCAGGTTGCTTCAAGCTCTGTCCAGCCTTGCCTTGGACACTGCCAGGGATCCAGGGGCAGCCACAGCTTCTCTGGGCAACCTGTGCCAGGGCCTCAGCACCTTCACAGGGAAGGATTTCTTCCCAATATCCCATCTAAACCCACCCTCTGGCAGCGGGAAGCCATTCCTCCTTGTCCTTTCACTCCAGGCTCTTCAAGTCCCTCTCCAGCTCTCTTGGGGCGCCTTTAGGCACTGGAAAGGGCTCTAAGGGCTCTCCAGAGCCTTCTCTTCTCCAGGCTGAACATTCCCAGCCCTCCCAGCCCGCCTGTGTAATGCTCTAGCTCTTGGAGCACTTCCTGGCCCTTCCTGTCTGATATTGCGCTGGTTTATTAAAGGAAATTCTGACTCTTTCTGCTATCTCTGTGTATTTATCTCCAAAGGACTGTGAGTACGGAAGAGTCATCCCCTATGTTCCTCAGCTCTTCTTTGGGGAACTCACCTACAAATGGAACTGCAGAAATGGGGAGGGAGGAAAAGGAAACAGGATGTGAATCGAGCACCTGCATAGTGACCACAGATGTCCACTGCTAGACAGACACTGATGTCAGGCAGATCATGCCCTCCAAATAGTGCTCAGAAAGAGAAAAAGTTTGGGATTCCTGAAACTGCTCTGAATTGGATTTGCTTAAACAGATGTCATTAGTAAAAGCAATCAAAGAAAGAGTTTTGATCCCTCTTCCAAGCTGATGCCACTTATCATGTATCTTCCCTGCATTCTTCTAGGGAAGCTGTTTTTGATGTTGTCCTGTCCTTCTTTTTATAAGGGAGCAAAAATACTTTATTAAGTATTACTCTTTCAGTTTTGTTTCCTCTCATCTTCTGAGATACAGTAAAGTGAACATTCAGCAGAATAGTTTTGTATTTTTTGAACACAATTCTTCTTTTATCCAATTGAGGCCCTTCTGTGATCATGAAAAAACAGAAACTGTTGTGAACTACAGTTTACACTCATAAGAGGTTGACATGGGTCAGTTCTCCAAGGTTATTCTTAGTTCAACTGCTGTGTAAACTGTTGATGTCACTGACTGGAGGCTGCTCTTCAGGACATTATAGATATGATAATTATATGACAGAAAATGCAACATATAGTTGAATCTGACCTTCAAGTTCACTAGCTTAAAAAAGGAAAAAAATGTCTGTAAGAAATTTGCTGCTTTTCCCATTACTAAGATGTAATAGATGCCTTCAAGTTTATACTCAGTCGACAGCATATACACATGGACAGCAGTGCCCATCCATCTTCAAGCTAGGGTACATTTTAAGTCTCAATGATCACTGCCTCCAGAAAGCATTTTTGAGACAAAACAGGCAAAGTCTTTTGCATATCTAGACAATCATCCAATACTAGGATCTTCACTCCCACATAAACACTTCATGTTTTTCCACAGAGGAATCTGAGATAGATTTTTCTGAGAAATAACAAACCACCAAAAATTAATTAAATGACAAACAAGGGAAAAGCACCACTTCCTCACTCAGCACATTTTCCTTGATTTTCATTAAGCATTCAGATTTACAGATGCTGATATTGCCACAAGAGCAGTTTTTTTCTGGTTTAACTTCCTCTTCCAGTAGAGCAAGCACAGCTGCAAAATGCAAGCTCATTTCCAGGCTCTCTTACACATCACCAGTTTACCACATTCCAACCAGTCACAGCTGTGCAACACCCCGTCAGGGTACTGGGATTACTGCAGTGCCACAGACAGTTTAAGTGAGGCTCATGGAGCTGTACAATTTTAACTATGTTTTATATGTATAATTAAATGATGCATGACATGGAAATAAGCCAGCTGTACTGAAACTGAACAAACTAACTGCTCTGATGCAACAGTTAAGCATCTCATCAGTTCTAAAATGAAACAGGTTTAAAGCAAAAACAATATAGAGAACAGAATGCTTGACACTGTTAAATAGCATACTCAAAGGATAATTTTTGAACATTAAGGAAATGCACTCACCCAGTCAAATTTTCAAAAGAATTCCTGGCACCAAAATGTTCTCTGTTTGCTTTTTCACCATGTTTTAAGAATAGATCACTCTGGGGGAAGAAAATCCTATGCGCAAAACACTGCGTGAAACTAAACAATCCTTAAACATGGCTAATTTCCATGTGGAGCTGATGATTTAGCACTGTCATCCTTCAGCAGAGGAGAAAGAATTACCTGTCTTTAGTTTATTTAGGTAAGATGAAAAAAGTGAAGAGCGTGAATTTGATCTTGCTTCAATTAACTTCAGTGGAAAAACTCTTGCCATGACTTCAGTGAGAGTGAGACTGCATCTTAATTCATTCTATATGGAGAAAAACAAATCAGCTGAGAATAATGCTTTTGTTTATTAGATGTAAATTACTACCACAGTCGTTTTTAACAGTGCTAAGTAAATCCTGCTTTAAAAGCCAAACGTTGCCTTCAGTCCTGCTTATTCCTCTGTACTGTGTCACAATGCAGGATTCCTGGTCCTCTGACCAAGTCACCGCTGTCACAGTAAGCATGGCTTGCTCTGGGGAATGGCCACATTCCCACACGGGAATGATAGATGTTTGTGGATGTCACTGGTGACAATGTCCAAATCTGGGCTAGGGCATGCCCCCCAGCCAAGAAACTAGGGTGCACACTTTTGTAATATAAATGCATTCACTGAGAACACAGACTGCACTTACTAAAATGTCCATGAAAAGCAGCCAAGTAAATCAAATCAATAGGGTTAAATTTGCAATTAGGATTCTCTCTTTCGGCAGGAAAATTTTAGGATAGCCACAAATTGAGAAAAATTTGCTTTTTTTTCTTCTTTTTCTCAGAAGGCAATCAACCTTCTGGTCTGGCTATTCTTTACTTCTCCCTATGAAGTAAAATCTAAAAAGACACACACACGATATTTATGGAAGGACCTCCCAATGCATTAGGAAAAATTATTACTCAGAAGATCAAACAGAAACAAGACTGTCTACACTGTATGAATTAAACATACATGAATTAGGACACTGAGCCTTCCATTCTTTAGTAACAGAACTGATGCTGTCCTGAAAATGACATTAATGAATTACACTGGTATATGAAAACCTTCTGCATCTGCTCTAGAGGTTGGAATGAGGATGTTAAATGAGGCAGCAGACAACAAGGACGTGCTGCTTAGGGAAGCTGAATATCACTTCTGTGCTTGTGGAGTTCTGCAGTTTGGATGAAGGTCACAGGTTATCTCCAGCTACATGAAAATGAGTGATAAATACACACTGTTGGTCTTAGACTGAAAGCAGTACTAGGCAAAGAGAGTCAAAATATGGAATATTACTCAAAATCATCCCCTGGTTTTCTAAAGATCATAATCTTCTATTAGAAGACAGTTTGTTACCTTCTCCTAATATTAAAGCTGTAATAGTAAAAGCACCTCAATCTTGTAGAAGTATCTAAGATACACAGAATAAGTAAGGTATATGCAGTGAGAGCACCCTAAAAACATCACAAGAGGAGTGACAATTTCTGGGATAGTAATGACATGAACGAGTATCTAAACGTTAAGTCTGAGTGAATAAGAGAATTTTTCAACTAATGGATCAGGGAAAATGTGAAAGGATGAGATATGTGATTAAAGATCATAGTGTATTCGGTTAACACAGGTGGAAAATATATGACTTTGATTCT